>NC_086449.1:38372359-38711109 GCF_028390025.1 Pseudophryne corroboree
GACTCCAGCCTGAGTCAGCCATGGTAAGTCTCCACCAGCAGCAGATCCCAACAGGTTGGAGTGGAACAGCAGCAGCCAGCAGCAGTGACTCCGGTAAGACACATCTGTCTGTCACCACTGTTTTGCCCCTAATACCAATCTCTCCCGTGCCCTGTGTTCTGTCATGTCCCTGTCACCCCTGGCCTTGCCCTGTCACCCTTATCCTGGCCCTTTCACCCTTATCCTGGCCCTGTCGCCCCTGTCCTGGTCCTGCCGCCCCTACCCTGGCCCTGTCACCCCTATCCTGTCCCTGTCATTTCTGTCCTGGCCCCGTCGCCCCTGCCCTGGCCCCGTCGCCCCTGTCCTGGCCCCGTCACCCCTGTTCTGACCCTGACACCCCTGTCCTGGCCCTGTTACTGAATACCCTCCAACTACCTTTTTGGCAGGTACAGTACCCACAGCGCCTCCAGACCCCTCCCCAATGCACCACACCTCCGCACCTTCCCCTCCACCACATGCGGCACCCCACCCCTCCCCCACGCTGTGCCTCCAGACCCCCTACACCACCCGCGGCTCCCATTCCCCTGCCCCTTCACCACCCACAGCACCTCCAAACCCCTCCACCCCCCATATATGTCTCCCCCCACACCTTCCCCCCCTCCACCCGCAGCATCTACAGACACCCTTCTCCATCTGCGGTCCCCCCCTCACCCACCCCCCGCACCTCCACCACCTGCAGCGCCTCCGGACTCCTTCCCCATCCGCCGCACCACCCGCACCTGCCCCTCCCTCACCCGCAGCGCCTCCGGACCCCCTACCCCACTCCCGGGCACCCCCTCCCCTTCCCATCCCACAGCACCTCCGGAACCTTTCACCCATCTTCAACATCCCCGCACCTGCCCCTCCCCCACCCATGGCACCCCTGCCCCTCCCCCAACTGCAGTGCCTCTGGACCCCTCCCCCATCTGCAGCCCCCACTCCTCTGCCCCTCCCCCACCCGCAGCACCTCCCGACCATTCCCCATCCAGGCCCTCCCCTTGCATCCGCCCCCTCCACCCGCAGCATCTACAGACACCCTCCCCCATCCGCAGTCCCCCCCGCACCCGCTACATTCTGTACATCATGCCCTGCAGGTGCTGTTCATGCCGTCACAAGGGGCTGCGCCTCCTTCACCATCGCATGCCCTTTCATTGTGCAATATTTAACCACTAACAAAGGAATGCAGGTAATACTCCATATAATACAAATATTGAACCCCAGAAAGGCATGCAAGGGTTAAGGGGGCGTATCCCCTTGCGACGGTGTGAAGAGCGTCCATAGGACACGATGAAGCACCTAGTTGTAATGCAATTGTACATATCCTGTATAGGCCCCCACACATGGTACGATGTGATGCAATGCGACCGATGATCCGAGGGCAAAGATACCAGGTTGTCCCCACACACGGGGCAATCTGGTGTCTGCCCGCCCGCTATGCTGCCCCTCCCCCTCCGCATAGCGCTGCATTGGAGCGCCAGCCACATTGCCTGATCTTTTAATCAAGCAGAAAGATCTGGTGGAGCGACGGATGACCTGAGCGTGCAATGAATGATATCATGTATACATACAGAATGATATACACTCCAAAGAGTCGGATCGTCAGCTATATCTTTTCGTGGAGGGGGGGGGGGGGGGGGGGGGAGAAGCTTTTGTGGACTGCTTTGCACTGTTGAATTTGTAGACTTACTATACTATCCCTTTAAACCAGGACACACATGAATTACACAGACTTGAAGTCAGCCAGCCACAGAACTTGTGTAATTCATGTGTGTCCCAGTTTACAGGGATAGTACGGTAAGCCCAGCCATAAATATATAGAGATGATGATGATGATGATATGTCCTGCTATCTGCCATGGGCTAAATATAACAGGCTCACCAGCCCATGGGTGTAAGCAGATACTAAGTTTTTCATTTTATGATAAATGAAAAACTTTATGTAACAGCTGATGTGGAGTCTCCTTAATGTTAATGAACATTTCCAAACATGTGGTCCCATAGTGGCGCCATCTGCTGGTATCATCAGTGAGGTTGATCCTTACCTGTTCCTCCTTATGGAGAAACAGACATGATGAATGGGGGAGGCTGAGTATGTGATTATACAGAGCTCCTGCACCACCCTGACTGACAACCGGGGTGTGTGTTATTCTGATACCATCGCTCACTGATGGTCTTTATTATAATTTTAATTCTAGATGTTTTTGCTAGGATTGGTTAGTTCTTAATGGTGCTATTACTCCTTAACATTTGTAATGTGAATTTATTGATGTAGAGCCATTGATCCTCAATCTTCAAAAAATTATTATTTTTTTTTTATATAACCGATGCATCATGATATTCAGATTGATTCTGGATATTTGACATATGTATCGAATCTATTTGAGAAACACGATGTTGTAGCACCCATGCTCCTACCTGGTCCTAGATGCATGCTCTATTTTTAACTGATTACCTAGAGATGATCAATATCTTATGTTGCCACTGATTTTCTGCATTAACTGCAGACATAGCGATCCTGTATCCATATGAAAGATAGATAAATGACCGCCAATTGGCCATCCCTTTGCATCATAGATGTCCTTCTCTGCTGTGGGTCTATTGGCCAATCAGGAACAGGGGTGGGGCCAAGCGCCGTGACTCTGGTGTTGGAAAAAAAAATATCAATGAGTGGCTTACATGGATGGCGAGGAACCCTGGATCTCTAAGGTCTGATCTTTGTCCACCATAGATTGTTGATGGTGTTGTCATTGATGACTAAGGTCTGATCTTTCTTCACCATAGATTGTTGATGGTGTTGTCATTGATGACTAAGGTCTGAACTTTCTCCACTATAGATGGTTGATGGCCATCCCTAATTTATATTGATTCAATGCACTGCACGGATCGATAACTGAGATGTATATTATCCTTAAAACCAGGACTGTGATTGAGAAGCTCTGTTGTAGCCTCTGTGCGAGAAGATAATCCTCCCATAATAATATCTTTGCTGTATGGTTGTTGCTATAGTTCAAATAATAGATGTTTTGTGTGTCTAACATAGGTTAGTTCTGGAGTAATAGGGATTTGTATGGACCTCTGGCAAGCAACATTTTATAGTAAAAAGTCCCATCAGGAGATTGCAGATAATATGGTTATCCTTGTCAGTGTTCTATCACAGGTTATTTCCCATCTCCATGCTGTCCTCACTCATATCTCCAACTGTCTCTCTGCTATCTCTGTTTGGATGTCCCAGCGCTTTCTCAAACTTAACATGTCATGATCATCTTCCCTCCCTCCGCATAACCTCACCTCCTACAATCTCATTATCTATTGATGGCACTACTATCTCCTTTAGCCCCCAAGTGCGCTGTCTTGGAGTAATCCTTGACTCCTCCCTCTCCTTCAAACCACACATTCAGCACCTCTCACAGACCTGCCGTTTTCATCTAAAAAATATTTCCAGGATTAGACCCTTTCTGACCCAGGACGCTACTAAGACCCTTATCCACTCACTGGTCGGCTCCAGACTGGACTACTGTAATCTCCTTCTGACTGGCATCCTGACAAATACCTCTCTCCACTCCAGTCTATCCTCAATGCTGCTGCCCGGCTCATTTTCCTCACCAAACACACTACATCAAACACACTACATCCACCTCTCCTCTCCTACACTACACTTCCCTTTCATAATCAATTTCAAGCTTCTCACACTCACTTACAAAGCCCTCACCCACTCCTCTCCCATCTACATCTCTGACCTTATCTCCCTTTACATTCCCACCCGTCCTCTTCGCTCGGCTAATGCACGCCGACTCTCCTGCCTACGGATTACTTCCTTCCACTCCTACCTCCAAGATTTTTCACGTGCTGCACCACTTCTCTGGAATTCCCTACCTCTCCCCCTCAGACTTCCCACCTCTCTACAAAAACTTCAAACGGGCTCTCAAAACCCACTTCTTCACCAAACCCAGCCAAATCTCATCCTAACCCTCTGTTCCACGCTCTCTATGTACCCCATCTGTGTCACCACTGTCTGTCTACCCCTCCCCTTTAGAATGTAAGCTCTCATGAGCAGGGCCCTCTTCCCTCATGTGCTTATCCTTTTTCTTACTTTAATAATCTTCAACTGCACCAAATCCAGCAGTCTTCTGCCACCTGATACTTATTTCAGGGTCATCTGCTGATGTAGCTATATTTATTTACCCTGTACTTGTCCTATATTGTCGTCAATATATATTGACTAGTGATCTTCCTCAATGGTTTTAATCCATCATCAAAACCCCATAGATCAGTATTTTCCAAACTCCTCCATTACAGTCTAGGATTTAAAGATATCCATGGTTGAGTCCAGATGATTACATTAAATTGGGTTACTATTTATGTCATCTGAGTTCAAGCATGGATATCCTTAAAACCTGGACTGTAATTGCGGAAAGTCTGAAACTCTGCCATAGATAGTTGAGCCATCATCAATGGTTGACCTGCACCATCGAGCTACCACAACAACAAAAATGTTGTCATCGGTCAAAGACTATCAATTGTGGCAAAGCTATTGATGGTTGATGGCCATCCCTAGATGCACCGAAGCCGCACTACTGGCCGCCAGGTGCCATTCCAAGCACATTGATTGCCAGATGCAGAGGATGTGGGATAGCGTTCATACATCACCCCCTCCAGCCCGGAACTGAAATCCCAGGTGGCACTCTACTGCATAGGCATTACCCAAATTGCTTGAGTACAGATTTGTCTAAACCCATGAGATGCAAGGCTCCCTAATCTTAGTTGCTGGTCCAAGCTACCTGGAAGAGTATTCATGTATCCTGGAGCTGCTCACAGCTGCCCAGTGCCGCCCACTTCTCAAGTGAAGTGCGCAGTCCTGGGCAGACGATGATGCGATTCTCGTTGAATAGTGCCATCATTGCCAATCTCCCACATTACAATAACAGCAATCTTGGCATTTTATAGCAGAGGACAGGGCCACTATGACACAATCATGCCACCATGCCTCCTCACCGCCCACCTATGCTATGCTACATCCCACACTGTGCCAACTTGGATATCCACTTCAGGAGTGGGCAGCCAGAAAGTAGACAAGCATGGTTTGGTATAGCTCCAAAAGTGGTGTCTTTACAATTATAATGCTCGTATGGTTACAGTGCTGTAAGTAACATATTGGTTTGTCATTCCAAAATAATGGGACGATACAATGAGAATCTTTATGAATGAAGAAAAGGACATACTGAAAATTATACAGAAAAAATAGTTATATGTCACTTGCTGAGGAAGAGAAAAAATTTCAATGCTGGCCCGTACGGGGATCAAACCCGCGACCTTGGCGTTATTAGCACCACGCTCTAAACGACTGAGATAACCAGCCAATCTGCCTATATCACCTGTAATACAAAGCTACACTCCAACTTTTCCACTCTGCTCTGCTTATAATCTCTGTCTCCCCTTTCTATCTTATAGTCCATATGTAATAGGCTGCTATTTGCTGGTCCTGATATGATTTTGGCGATAAAGAAAATATATCCTGGTTTTGCTATAAAGCGAAATTCCTCTTTAAATCTAGCAGCTATCTCGCTGAGAACACGCCGGGACCAGCCAGTCCCAGCCTATCACATATGGGCTTATGACCCATGTCAGTCTGTCTATATCAATAGTCCCTGTTATGCCGTATGCTTAGTGTTAGGTGTGAGCGCTTGATGGTTACATAATATACACTGAAGTGTCCCAGCCTGGTTTATATTCCTGATTATTGCACCGAGTCTCTGATTGTGCTTACTTGTGTGCTATTATAATTATTTGTACTTGTTACTATGCTCAGTTGTATTAATATACTTCTATGTATACTGATTGCTGATTGGCTAACGCTGTGGAATTTGTGGTGCCCTATAAATAAATGGAGGTGATGATGATATGTCCTGCTATCTGCCATGTGCTGGACTACATGTAACAGGCTCACCAGCCCATGGGTGTAAGCAGATCCAAAGCTTCTCATTTTGTGATAAAAGATAATCATTGTGTAACAGCTGATGTGGAGTCTCCCTGATGTTACTAAACATTTCCAATCATGTGGCCCCAGCGTGACGCTATTAGCTGGTATTGTCAGTGAGGTTGATCCTTATCTGTTCCTCCTTATGGAGAAACAGACATGATGAATGGGGGAGGCTGAGTATGTGATTATACAGATCCCCTGCACCACCCTGACCAACCTCTAGGGTGTGTGTTATTCTGATACCATCGCTCACTGGTGATCATTTGTTATGGTTAAAAACAGAGGAATTGTTGAAGCAAACAAGGGTCAGCTGCTGACCATGTATTTTTATTGAAGCATACAGGGCCATCTTAACAGCAGTGTAGGTTCCTGGGCAAAGCAATGCACTGGGGCCCCTACCCATCCTGCAGCAGTAGGGGTGGGGTGCTATCAGCGGCAGCTTTGATGTCTCGTGGACGGTAGGGGGTGTTCTGCTCATCATGTAGGACCTGGAGCAGTAATTCCTGCTAATTACTCCTTTACTACACAGATGGTGGGAGACGGGGCAGGAGGGAGAACATTAAACTGTAGAAGGAGGCATTGGGCTGAAGAAGGGCCCCGGTACATGACTTACAGGGTGGTAGGGCAAGATTTAATACACAGGGGAGGGGTGGAAAGTGGAGTGGACTTAATATTCATCATTTTCCAGTGGGAGGGCAGCTTGCTTGACTGCAGATATCTCCAGTTCCTTGAAATAGATGTCTTAGCGGTGGGAACTTTGCGGTCAGCGGTGAGGTTACTTTAGGTCAACCGCTGACCGCAAAGTTCCCACCATTGGCTACAATGGAGCGCATAGGCGCTACATTGTATCTCTGCCGTGTGCTGCCTCACAGACACTACAGGAGCACACAGCCAATCAGGAGAGTGCCACGACGTGACGCTCCCTGATTGGCTGAAGGGACCCTCTTTGACAGGAGTCAGGGGGGATCCTGGCAGTCGGGGAAAGGGGTCCCATGTGTAAACATAGGACCCCTTTCAGTGCGTGGTCGGGTTTCGTTTTTTTTGTTTTGCCAAGTACGTGGATTATTACAAAAGGACACGACACACAGGATTTAGGTGAGTATAATTTTATTTTCAGGTACCCTGGAATCGCCGTCGAGACGTGGGCCGAGTTGGCATGTGAACATAGGTAAGTATGTGTGTGTCGGAATGTATGTAATAAAGTTGTACTTTCAAGGTGTGTGTGTCCTGTTTTTATTTGGGTATTTTTTTTGCAGAAGAACTATAGGTACCAGCGGGCCCGTTTAACCCCCGCATGCTGGTACTTGTGGTTCTCCAAGTACCAGCTTGCGGGGGAGGCTTGCAGGGACTTGTAGTTCTTGTGCAAAAAACAATTTTCTTTTATTTTACACTTGGCTATCAACCCCCCATCCGCAGCCCATGGATGGGGGGGACAGCCTCGGGCTTCACCCCTGGCCCTTGGGTGGCTGGAGGGGGGGACCCCTTGATTTAAGGGGTCCCCACTCCTCCAGGGTACCCCAGCCAGGGGTGACTAGTTAGTGATTTAATGCCAGGGCCGCAGGGACCTATATAAAAGTGTCCCCCGGCTGTGGCATTATCTCTCTGACTAGTGGAGCCCAATGCTGGTTCAAAAAATGCGGGGGACCCCTACGCTTTTTGTCCCCGATATTTTTTGCACCAGGACCAGGCGTAGAGACCGGTGCTGGTTGATCAAATATGGGGGAACCCATGTCAATTCCCCCCCCATATTTTTTCAACCAGGACCGGCTCAAAGAGCCCGAGGCAGGTTGTGCTTAGGAGGGGGGACCCCACGCAATTTTTTTCCCTGTTTTTACACTAAACAGACCCTTTCCCATAGATAACCATGCACAGATCTCACTGATCCGTGCATGGTTATCCAAACTCGACTGGAAAAAGCAGGTCTATTTTTTTGGTGCTTTTTTTAACGAATCGAAAAAAAATAGACCCGCACTTGAGCACTCAGAGACTAACACCCAAATACGAATGAATAGTGAATGCCCGTATTGTATGAAATAACAGCCGCGTTTGACCGATGGTCTATTAATTCGTATTTCTGTACTTTGCCGGTAAAATCATTACGAATAGCCCCAACTCTGCCGAGATTTGTGCTTAGTGAATTCCCGATTTGGGACTTAGAAAAAAAAAACACAAATCGGCCAAACTCGGATTTTTAGTAAATACTGGCCGAGGTGTGTGGAGCTGGAGCAGGGACCAGGTGCTGGAAGGCTGATATCTCTGGTTCTGGGCATAGTAGAGACAAGCTGCCAGTGTCCACTGAAAGGGGAGAGTCCAACCTTTTGGATTATATCCTCAGAAATGCTCCAAGTTAGACAGAACCCGAGATATCTGACTGGGAAGAGCAATTAACAGGCTCGGATGGGCACCACTGCTTTGAAGTCGAATATCTCAGGTTCCCTAGGGACGATTTTCAAAAATTTGGTACCCATGGAAAGAGGATACCCTCAGCTATCAGCGTAGGGCCCTTAGACTCCTGGGGCCCTTGGGCAAGAGCCCATTGAGCCTATATGAAAAGATGGCCCTGGAAGCATACTCTGTACTCTTGGTTTCTTTATGAGTAAGTTTTGTTTCATATTGCATCGTTTCAATTCTAGTCACAGACAACTTCAAAAATTGACATAAGCGCTACCACCACCATTTCTCTTATTTAATAATACATTTAGAAGCAAGATTATTTTTTGTATTAATTTTTCCTTTGATCCTACTTATTTTGTTGTTAATAATAATGACTTTGCACTTAAGGGAAGTCAACCAGTCATATTCTTTATTTATTTTGTATTTTTGCTTTTGCAGTTATCTAATTCACAATTTAGTCTGTGCAGGTGGTCTATTAGTAATATAAAGCACCTGCAGCACATAACAGCTGATTTTACATGGGACCTCGTGGCGCAATGGTAACGCTTCTGACTCCAGATCAGAAGTTTGCGTGTTCAAATCACGTTGGGGTCAATTAACATTTTATTTTTATGCTACATTAATGCAGCTGGAGGGAGGAGGGGGGTCATAGCATGCACGCGGCGTGGAGCTGGGTGCACCTCACTGCGGGCGGCAGCGCTGCAGCTTGCGGTGGGGTTGCCGGGGCTGGAGATAACAGAGGCAGAATGGAACCTGCACAGCGGCAGGTGCCCCACAAAACTGCAGCTAAGAAGCATGGAGTGTGCCAGAAAGTGACGCTCCTCCGTGCCAGTAGCCCCTGCTGAGTATGCTGATGTGGGGGGTCAAGCACACAGTAAGCCGGTGCCCGTCTGTCTATACGGCATACCCCGTCACCCTTCCCCCATACCTCCCAACTTTCCCGATTTTTGCGGGACAGTCCCATTTTTTTGGGTCTGTCCCACTCACGGTCCGCAGTGTCCCGTGGGTGGTGGTGGGGGCAGTTGGGAAGCTCCTGTACTCGCCGTTCTGCTTAGCAGAGCAGCGGTGAATAGATGCTGTGCATCTATTTAGGGGAGGGAGAGGGGGCATCAGGGGGTACGGATTAAGGGGGGGGGGATCCGGCAGCATAGCTGGATTAAGGGGGGGCCCAGGGGGTACGTACCGCGGGCCCCACAGTTTTAGGGAGCCCCCCAGCTGGAGTAGTCCTGTCCCAGCTCTGAAGCTCCCCCGTCCTGCCAGCAACAGCATTGTGTTACAGTCACCACACGCTGCTGTGTGTTGGCAGGTCTGTGGTGTTGCAGGGAGGCAGCAGCCTCCCTGCTTTCTTCTGCCTGTACGGGTGTGTAGGGGGGAGCGACCACCCCCTCTGGATTTACCCCTAGCTAAGGGGCCAAAATCCCATAAAAGAAAAAAACCTGGAATTTGCATAAGGGGGCGTGGCCACGCGGCACATGATTAGGCCACGCCCCCAAACCCACAGCAGGCACAGCAATGAGATAGGGCCCCCCTGTCTCAAGTGCCCTGGCCCTCCCGGACTCATAATCTGCCCCTGGGGGCATGCCAGCAGCTCACAGAGCGCTGGGCATGCCCCCTCACTGACGAAAATGGGGCATGGCTCGCGATCACGGGTCCTCCACGAAGCCACACCGCCTTTCGGTGGCCACACCCCCTTTTTGCCACACGTGTGTCCCTCCTTCTGCCTGAAGAAAGCTGGGAGGTATGCACCCCTGCCTGTGCCATGCCCATACCATCTGCTTCTGTTCCTAGTCTCCTATAGATTTGCCCAGATCTGTGACTCATTTGACTAACTCCGCCCAGTGTTGTGACTCCGCCCAGCGTTAGCAAGTGAGGCACAAAGTCACAGATCTGGGCTAATATACAGGAGATATATATATATATACACATCATACTTGCCTACCTGACCCTCTCCATGAGGGAGAAAATGCTCTGTTCCTGGACTTTCCTGGTAATGTATGATTGCCATCACCTGTGGTGAAACACCTTTCTTATCAATTAACTAGCTCACCACAGGTGATGGCAATCATACATTACCAGGAAAGTCCAGGAACAGAGCATTTTCTCCCTCATGGAGAGGGTCAGGTAGGTAAGTATAATACACATTTATATTCATTCTGAGAACTGCAAGTGATATGTGGCCATTTCATGCCTTTATTGGTGGATGTGGCAGTATATTGGGGGGTAACAATAACAAGCAGATTATGAGTATGTAACACTATCTGGGCTGCTTGTACCTCGCACACAGGCAATATGTAGGGTATAAACAAAAGAACAAATAATCACCTGGCGCCAATTAAATAAATATCCATTTGCCTGGTGCTCTCTGTTATAACAGGGATTACTCAATCCTTTTATTACAAAACCTCCCAGAAAGAAATCAATAAAAAGCGCAGGCAAACAGCAATATATATATATATATATATATATATATGCATGAGTGGTGAGTGCAGACATTGCACCCCGCTTCTGGGGTGGCGATCGCTGTGGATTTATATTTGTTTATATATTGCAGGGTTAATCTTTGGTTAACTCTTATTAACCGTGGTCACAGGCCTTTTTATGCACCCCTATGTAATCTCACTTGTTCTAAACCTGTGTCAGCTGCTCCTTAGCAGGGACGTGCAGTCAGGGGAGGCAGTGCCTCCCCTGTCATTAATAAGTAAAATAATACAAAGAAGATACTTATGACACATAAGTATCTTCTTTATTATTTTACTTGTCATTAAAGTGTGCATAATTAGTTTGGGAGGCACCGATCGTGGTGCCTCCCATAGTGATTGGGAAAAGATATGGGGGCGGGGGGCGGGCGCGGACGGGGCCTAGCAATGGGCAGGAAAAGCCATTAGAGGTGCCGCTTTCATACAGGGACGTGCTTTCAACCTATGAAAGCACGCCCCTGTGAGTGAGGCCACAGTGATTGGTCAGCGGATCCGTCACTGGATCCACTGTCAATCACCGTGTGGGCATCGGTGGCGGCGGAGGTGCGGGATGCGGCGGCCCGGGCAGCGGAGGTGCTGGCGGCTGAGATGCTGGCGGCGGTAGCGGCGGCGGGATGCGGCATTCAGGGCCATCGTGCAGAGTTTGGCAGCGGAAGCGGTACCCATTTCAAAAATGGCGCCTCAGCGTCATTTTTAAATTTCCAGATGGCCGCCACGAGCCAATAATGGCTCCCCACGTCATCGCCCCGCCCCCTCCCGCTGACTTATATAAGTCAGCGCGAGGCAGCGGCGGTCAGTCCGACGGCGATGGAAAAGCAGAGAAGAGCTCCTGAAGACCGAAGACGCCGTGGAAGTCCTGGATGGGCGGTGGCTATGCAAAAGCACTTAGCAGCCGCCGCCCACCACGAGAAGACACTGGAAGTCCTGGGAAAGCGGCGGCCATGCAAAAGAGCTTAAAGGACGCCGCCTCCCAGGTGAAGATGCCGGAGGAAGACGCCAGAAGCCCTGGGGAGGTGGAGCCCCCCCAGGTGAAGATGCCGGAAGCCCTGGGAAGGCGGCAGCCATGCAAAAGAGCTTAAAGGCCGCCGCCCCCAGGTGAAGACCCTGTTTAATAAAGGTTTTTTAAAGAACGTGTAGTTTTTTTAAATATTTTCTTTACAGGTGGACTACAGGTGCCAGCGGGCCCTTTTTGTCCGGGCATGCTGGCACTTGTGGTTCTCCAAGTGCCAGCATTCTGGGGCAGGCTTGCTGGGACCTGTAGGCCACCTGTAAAGAACAATATTACTATTCTTTGCAGGTGGACTACAGGTGCCAGTGGGCCATTTATGTCCGGGCATGCTGGCACTTGTGGTTCTCCAAGTGCCAGCATGTTGGGGCAGGCTTGCTGGGACCTGTAGGCCACCTGTAAAGAACAGTATTAGCATACAATGAACCCCGCACCCACCGCCACTAGGGGTGCGGGGCATAGCACTGGGCTATCAGCACAGTGCTGATTATTGCTCGGGAGGGGGGACCCCATTTTGATTTTTGTGGGGCCCCACTTTCCGAGGAATTCCAGCCCTGGGCTGACTGGTTTGGGGGGTATTTAATGGCATGGCAGGGGGACCCCACACTGAGTGTCTCCCCTGCTGTGGCATTACCCCCCTGGCTGGTTCCGCCTGGTGCTGGTTTTAGCGGTGTGGGGGGAATGCACTCCCCCCCCCCCCACCTGGGTGTGTGTGTTTAGCTGCAGTGCCTCCCCAGCTCCTGACCTCACCGCTTGTCACTGCTCTTTAGTAATTAATCAGCCAGTATCAGGTGACTAGTGTACCTTTAAAAGCCATAAGGTGTGTGGCAGATACACATTAAACCAAGTAGGCTTATTTGCAGTTATATTATGTGTGATACAGTTGCCAGGTTTTAATTTTTGAGACTCTGTGATAGTGTAGGACCTGCAAGAAGGTGGGGGGTACCTTGGCGAGCGGTATGCAAGCTTCCGTGCATTGGCCAATCCACTAACTAAACCCCCATAATTTATTTATTGATGTTGTGAGAATAAGTGAGCTTGCTATGGTGAGTGCTGAACTTTCTCTCTGTATATATATATATATATATATATATATATATATATATATGGAATTCTTTAGTTATCCTTATTTTTATTTATTCCGTTTTCCATATAAAATATCAATAAAAAAAATCAATAAAAAATAAAATAAAGAAAGAAACACTTTCTCAATATCTTTCAGTTGGTCAAACATTACACATTCAATGCTGCTTAATTTGCTTGTACATAATCTGCTATTAAGCATACATTGTTTTTACATGTGCACAGAAAAACATCCTATACATTCAATAAAAAAAAGTCCTCTTATACAGTGCTCAGCATATACATAATATCCTTTGTTAATATAAAGAGAGATCTAGCAAAATGGATATTTGGTATCTTATTGTCAAACAGCTGTTATTTTCCAGATGTATTAACCTGGAGAAGGCATAAGGAAGTGATAAACCAGTGATATGTGCAAGGTGATAAACACACCAGCCAATCAGCTCCTAACTGTTCATTTACATATTGGAGCTGATTGGCTGGTGCGTTTATCACCTTGCATTTATCACTGGTTTATCACTTCCTTATGCCTTCTCCAGGTTAATACATCTGCCTCACAGTTAGATAATTTGTATCCAATTCTTGAAACAGGTGTAATGCTGGGTACACACTGGCAGATATATTGGCCAATCAGTTGGTTGTCCAATATATCTTTTGCTGATCTGCAGGTGTGTACAAGCAATATGTCTGTGAAAGACGTCTCTCACAGATATATTGCATCTGCTCTGCAACACAGCAGATTACCAATATATCTGCAGATATATTAGTGCATCTTTCAGTGTGTATGAACAATCTCTATCTGCATATATAGCTGCAGATAGATTTAACAGCAGATATATCTTTAAGATATATTGGTGCATCTTTCTGTGTGTATGAACAACCACCATCTGCAGATCGATTGAACTGTAGATATATCTGCCAGTGTGTACCCAGCTTTAGTCTTAAGGGCCCCATACACTTAAGGTGGGTACACACTATTAGATATATCTGCAGATCAATTGATCTGCAGATATATCTATGTACGGATCGGGCAGTGTGCTGTGCATACACACAGCCCGATCCGTCGGGGGACTGACGTCATGAACTGGGCGCGCCCGCCCAGTTCACCTGTCAATCACCGCCGGCCGCCGCAGCATGTGTACGGGCGGTCGGACGACCGCCCCGTACACACACAGCGACGCGCCAATATATCGTTAGATATATTGGCTGTCGGCTGTGCTGCGCGGCCGACGCGATACGTCTGTGAACGACGGAGTTCACAGACGTATCGCCCGTACACACTGGCCGACGGTCCCGCGATGTATCGGCCGTTCAAGAGAACGGCCGATACATCGACCAGTGTGTACGGGCCTTTATACGACATGACGGTCCATCATGTCGTATAAGACTTCGTCCAACCTCCCGGCAGCATCCCCGTTGGTAAGATAGTATTAGATATATCGTATGCAGTTTTTTTTTGCATACGATGTATCTTTTACTATCCTATCTATTTACTGCGGGATCCGATATATCACAAGTGCAGCACTCGTGATATGTCGGATCTAGGGGGATCCGATCCAATGCACATGGGAACACAGATCGGGGGAAAAGCACACCGAAAATGCCCGATTTCACCCAATATATCAGGACGAATGCCCGAATTGGGCTGAAATCGGGCATTATTGGTCTAGTGTATGGGGCCCTTTACAGTCCCATTTAAGAAATAATAGGGAAGTTTTCATGCAAAAGTGTGTAGAATTAGAAGCTTAGTTGCTCATTAATTATTAGTAGCTTAATTGTTAGTTAGATCTTAGAACATGGCCATGTCATACATAATTAGAAAAAGTTTTACCACTACTATTGTGGAGATTACGGTCCTGCCAATCTCTGGAAGACTTCTGTGATATCCTCCAGATATGGCTTTATAAAACGGAACCAGCTCCAGAGACGGGAGTCCAGGAGTTGTACTAACCAGAGGAAGGACGTGGTGAAACTTTCTCTAATTATGTATGACATGGCTGTGTACAGGGGGCAATATATTGGGAGTAACAAGCAGTCTGGCAGATAGATCATGGGGTGGATACAGCAATATATTGGGTACTTATCAATAGATAGTGTACAGGGGGCAATATACTGAGGGGAACACACCATCTGGTGGTGCATCATAGGGTACAGCACTGTGTGTGGGGTAATTATCAATAGATAGTATACAGGTGAGATATACTGGTGGTACATCATGGTGGTGGTAGCACTTTGTGTGGGAGGTACTTATCAATAGATAGTATAAAGGTGGCAATGTGCCATCTGCTGGAACGTTATGGGGGTTGTAGATCTTTGTACGGTATTTTGTTTCCTACATTAATGGAGCCTCTGTTCCTGCACATAGTTGTACAGGAAAAGAGCTTGTGAAAAATGGAAGCCAGGAGGAAAACCACAACCCGACGAGGATGGGATTCGAACCCACGCGTGCAGAGCACAATGGATTAGCAGTCCATCGCCTTAACCACTCGGCCACCTCATCCCTGTGTGCAGCCTTTTTCTCATCCCAGACAGGTGTCAGTATCTATTACTTACTAGGGGGTGGGGGATTACCTTCCTGCACACAGGCTACGGCAAGATGGCCACAGCAGGGCCCCCTAAAGACACGCAGTGGGGGAGGGGGGTGGGGGGGTAGTCTGCTTCCATGTATCAATGACCCCACCAGTCTCTCCTAAACATGTTCCACCAGGAAGATGGCCGACGACTGAGATCTTAGGGAGAGCAACAACTGAATGGGCTGGTTTTAGGATAAATTACATAACTAACTCTACCTCCTGTTATGTATATAGAGAGGATGCTTAGTAGAATCCCAGTGACCCAGTCGGGGGAGGGGTGGGGTATAACATGCCAGTGATAGGGTGCATGTGGGTGGTCTCCCTGAGCTCACAAGGAGGGGGCTATGGGGTGTCCCCAGTGTGACGCTATCAGTTAGTATAATCAGTGAGGTTGATCCTTATCTGTTCCTCCTTATGGAGAAACAGACATGATGAATGGGGGAGGCTGAGTATGTGATTATACAGAGCCCCTGCACCACCCTGACCGACAACTGGGGTGTGTCATTCCGACACCATCGCTCACTGATGGTCTTTATTATAGTTTTAATAGTAGATGTTTTTGCTAGGATTGGTTAGTTCTTAATAGCACCATTATTCCTTAACATTTGTTATGTGAAGCTATTGATGTAGAGCCATTGATCCTCAATCTTCAAAAAATGTAGTTTTTTTTATAACTGATGCATCATGATATTCAGATTGATTCTGGAGATTTGACATATGAATGGAATCTATCCGAGAAACACGATGTGGAAGCACCCATGCTCCTACCTGGTCCTAGACGCATGCTCTATTTTTAACTGATTACCTAGAGATGATCAATATCTTATTTTGCCACTGATTTTCTGCATTAACTGCAGACATAGCGATCCTGTATCCATATGAAAGATAGATAAATGACCGCCAATTTGCCACCCCTTTGCATCATAGATGTCCATCACTGCTGTGGGGCTATTTGCCAATCAGGAACAGGGGTGGGGCCAAGCGCTGTGACTCTGGTGTTGGGAAGAAAACTATCAATGAGTGGCTTACATTGATGGTGTGGAACCCAAGATCTCTGCCATCAATGGTAAAACCATTAACCATCTGTGCCAAGCCATCAATGGTTGAGGGTTTTCTCATTGGAGACTAAGGTCTGATCCTTCTTCACCATAGATGGGTGATGGTGTTGTCATTGATGACTAAGTTCTCATCTCCTTCTCCACCATAGATGGTTGATGGTGTTGTCATTGATGACTAAGGTCTGATCTTTCTTCACCATAGATGGTTGATGGTGTTGTCATTGATGACTAATGTCATATATGTCTTCACCATAGATGGTTGATGGTGTTGTCATTGATGACTAAGGTCTGATCTTTTTCCACCATAGATGGTTGATGGTGTTGTCATTGATGACTAAGGTCTGATCTTGCTTCACCATAATGGTTGATGGTGTTGTCATTGATGACTAAGGTCTGATCTTTCTCCACCATAGATGGTTGATGGCCATCCCTAATTTATATTAATTCAATGCATTGCACTGACCGATAACTGAGATGTGTATTATCCTTAAAACCAGGACTGTGATTGAGAAGCTCTGCTGTAGCCTCTGTGCGAGAAGATAATCCTCCCATAATAATATCTTTGCTGTATGGTTGTTGCTATAGGTTAAATAATAGATGTTCCGTGTGTCTAACATAGGTTAGTTCTGGAGTAATAGGTATTTGTATAGACTTCTGGCAAGCAACATTTTATAGTAAAAAGAGCCATCAGGAGATTGCTGATAATATGGTTGTCCTTGTCAGTGTTCTATCACGGGTTATTTCCCATTTTCAGGGAGGTCTGACCAGTAATGTTCCTCAATGGTTTTAATCCATCATCAAAACCCCAAAGATCAGTATTTTCAAAACTCCTCCATTACTGTCCAGGATTTAGAGATATCCATGGTTGAATCCAGATGGTTACATTAAATTGAGTTACTATTTATGTCATCTGAGTTCAAGCATGGATATCCTTAAAACCTGGACTGTAATGGCGGAAAGTCTGAAACTCTGCCATAGATAGTTGAGCCATCATCAATGGTTGACCTGCACCTTCGAGCTACCACAACAACAAAAATGTTGTCATCGGTCAAAGACTATCAATTGTGGCAAAGCCATTGATGGTTGATGGCCATCCCTAGATGCACCGAAGCCGCACTACTGGCCACCAGGTGCCATTCCAAGCACATTGCTTGCCAGATGCAGAGGATGTGGGATAGCGCTCGTACATCACCCCCTCCAGCACGGAAACTGAAATCCCAGGTGGCACTCTACTGCATAGGCATTACCCAAATTGCTTGAGTACAGATTTGTCTAAACTCATGAGATGCAAGGCTCCCTAATCTTAGTTGCTGGTCCAAGCTACCTGGAAGAGTATTCATGTATCCTGGAGCTGCTCACAGCTGCCCAGTGCCGCCCACTTCTCAAGTGAAGTGCGCAGTCCTGGGCAACCAATGATGTGATTCTCGTTGAATAGTGCCATCATTGCCAATCTCCCACATTACAATAACAGCAATCTTGGCATTTTATAGCAGAGGACAGGGCCACTATGACACAATCATGCCATCATGCCTCCTCACCGCCCACCTATGCTATACCCCACACTGTGCCAACTTGGATATCCACTTCAGGAGTGGGCAGCCAGAAAGTAGACAAGCATGGTTTGGTATAGCTCCAGAAGTGGTGTCTTTACAATTATAATGTACTTATGGTTACAATGCTGTAAGTAACATATTGGTTTGTCATTCCAAAATAATGGGACGATACAATGAGAATCTTTATGCATGAAGAAAAGGACATACTGAAAATTATACAGAAAAAATAGTTATATGTCACTTGCTGAGGAAGGGAAAAAAATTCAATGCTGGCCCGTACATGGATCAAACCCGCGACCTTGGCGTTATTAGCACCACGCTCTAACCAACTGAGCTAACTGGCCAATCTGCCTGTTTCACCTGTAATACAAAGCTACACCCCAACTTTTCTACTCTGCTCTGCTTATAATCTCTGTCTCCCCTTTCTATCTTATAGTCCATATGTAATAGGCTGCTATTTGCTGGTCCTGATATGATTTTGGCGATACAGAAAATATATCCTGGTTTTGCTATAAAGCGAATTGCCTCTTTAAATCTAGAAGCTATCTCGCTGAGAACACGCCGTGACCAGCCAGTCCCAGCCTATCACATATGGGCTTATGTCCCATGTCAGTCTGTCTATATCAATAGTCCCTGTTATGCCGTATGCTTAGTGTTAGGTGTGAGCGCTTGATGGTTACATAATATACACTGAAGTGTCCCAGCCTGGTTTATATTCCTGATTATTGCACCGAGTCTCTGATTGTGCTTACTTGTGTGCTATTATAATTATTTGTACTTGTTACTATGCTCAGTTGTATTAATATACTGGTATGTATACTGATTGCTGATTGGCTAACACTGTGGAACTTGTGGTGCCCTATAAATAAATGGAGGTGATGATGATATGTCCTGCTATCTGCCATGTGCTGGACTACATGTAACAGGCTCACCAGCCCATGGGTGTAAGCAGATCCAAAGCTTCTCATTTTGTGATAAAATATAATCATTGTGTAACAGCTGATGTGGAGTCTCCCTGATGTTACTAAACATTTCCAATCATGTGTCCACAGCGTGACGCCATCAGCTGGTATCATTAGTGAGGTTGATTCTTACCTGTTCCTCCTTATGGAGAAACAGACATGATGAATGGGGGAGGCTGAGTATGTGATTATACAGATCCCCTGCACCGCCCTGACCGACAACCGGGGTGTGTGTCATTCTGATACCATCGCTCACTGATGATCACGTGTTATGGTTAAAAACAGAGGAATTGTTGAATAATTGTAAACAAGGGTCAGCTACTGACCATGTATTTTTATTGAAGCATACAGGGCCGTCTTAACAGCAGTGTAGGCCCCTGGGCAAAGCAATGCGCTGGAGCCCCTACCCGTCCTGCAGCAGTAGGGGTGGGGGGTGCTATCAGCGGCAGCTTTGATGTCCCGTGGACGGTAGGGGGTGTTCTGCTCAGCATGTAGGACCTGGAGCAGTAATTTCTGCTAATTACTCCTTTACTACACAGATGGTGGGAGATGGTGCTGGTGGGAGAACACTAAACTGTAGAAGGGGCCATTGGGCTGAAAGAAGGGCCCCGGTACATGACTTACAGGGTGGTAGGGCAAGATTTAATACACAGGGGAGGGGTGGATAGTGGAGTGGACTTATTATTCATAATTTTCCAGTAGGAGGGCAGCTTGCTTGACTGCAGATATCTCCAGTTCCTTGAAATAGATGTCTTAGCTTTCAATTGGGTAAAACTCTAGAGAGTCCCACCTTTTGGGAGGTACTGGGGACACCTTTCAGGAGGTACTGGGGACACCTTTCAGGGGGTACTGGGGACACCTTTCAGGACATACTGGGGACACCTTTCAGGAGGTACTGAGGACACCTTTCAGGAGGTACTGGAAACCCCTTTCAGGAGGTACTAGGGACACCTTTCAGGAGGTACTGGGGAAATATAAAACTGCATACCAGGTGTGTGGAGCTGGAGCATGGACCAGTTGCTGGGGAAGAGTGCAACCTTTTGGAGTATTCCCTCAGAAATACTCCAAGTCAGACAGAACCCGAGATATCTGACTGGGAAGAGCAATTATCAGGCTCGGATGGGGACCACTGCTTTGAAGTCGAATATCTCAGGTTCCCTGGGGACGATTTTAAAAATTTTGGTACCCATGGAAAAAGGAGTCCCTCAGCTATCAGCCTAGAGCCCTTAGACTCCAGGGGCCCTTGGGCAAGAGCCCATTGAGCCCATATGAAAAGATGGCTCTGGAAGCATACTCTGTACTCTTGGTTTCTTTATGAGTAAGTTTTGTTTCATATTGCATCGTTTCAATTCTAGTCACAGACAACTTCAAAAATTTACATAAGCGCTACCACCACCATTTCTCTTATTTAATAATACATTTAGAAGCAAGATGATTTTTTGGATTAATTTTTCCTTTGATCCTACCTATTTTGTTGTTAATAATAATGACTTTGCACTTAAGGGAAGTCAACCAGTCCTATTCTTTATTTATTTTTTATTTTTGCTTTTGCAATTATCTAATTCCCAATTTAGTCTGTGCAGGTGGTCTATTAGTAATATAAAGCACCCGCAGCACATAACAACTGATTTTCACATGGGACCTTGTGGCGCAACGGTAGCGCGTCTGACTCCAGATCAGAAGGTTGCGTGTTCAAATCACGTCGGGGTCAATTATCATTTTATTTTTATGCTACATTAATGTTATTACAGTTGCAATATGTATATATATATATATATATATATATATATATATATATATATATATATACAGTATCTCCACTACGTGGAAAGACAGCACTCTCCAAATTAAAATAGAAAATCAAAAAAGTGAATATTTATTTCAAAGTTTTATCTCACAGTTTTCCAGGTAATATCCAACGTTTCGGTCCACACCGGGACCTTTATCAAGGTAACACAGCAAAAAACATCCATACAGCAGTGCAACGGGAGCCAAAGTTGAGTAGGGAAACTGGAGCACCAGATGGGCCTCACAGGCCCCTATTATATACCCATAAAAGGCGCCAATCCCGCCTTCCTGATGATTGAAAGCGTGGTGGAACGCATGGTGACACGCACGGGGTCACTTCCTGTGAAACCGGAAGTGATCGCGCTTGTTAATATGGACTTAATATAAAGGTCCCGGTGTGGACCGAAACGTTGGACATTACCTGGAAAACTGTGAGATAAAACTTTGAAATAAATATTCACTTTTTTTATTTTCTATTTTAATTTGGAGAGTGCTGTCTTTCCACGTAGTGGAGATACTGTATGTTGTACTATGGGCCCCATCCCCTACGGGATTGGACTCTGACTGGCACCCCACCACTTATCTATGTTAAGTGAGAGTGCAGGGACCCCCCAATATATATATATATATATATATAACTGCAGTAATGTATATATAATGAATATCTCCTATATATTAGCCCAGATCTGTGACTTTGTGCCTCATTTGCTAACGCTAGGCGGAGTCACAACACTGGGCGGAGTTAGTCAAATGAGTCACAGATCTGGGCAAATCTATAGGAGACTAGGAGCAGAAGCAGATGGTATGGGCATGGCACAGGCAGGGGTGCATACCTCCCAGCTTTCTTCAGGCAGACAGGGGTGCATACCTACCAGCTTTCTTCAGGCAGAAGGAGGGACACGCATGTGGTGAAAAGGGGGGGTGGCCACCAAAAGGGGGCGTGACTTCATGGAGGACCCGTGATCGCGAGCCCAATTTTCGTCAGTGAGGGGGCATGCCCAGCGCTCTGTGAGCTGCTGGCATGCCCCCAGGGGCAGATTATGAATCCGGGGGGCCCAGGGCACTTGAGACAGGGGGGCCCTATCTCATTGCTGTGCCTGCTGTGGGTTTGGGGGCGTGGCCTAATAGTGGGACACGTGGCAACGCCCCCTTATGCAAATTCCGGGTTTTTTGTTTTATGGGACTTTGGCCCCTCAGCTTGGGGTAAAACCAGAGGAGGTGGTCGCTCCCCCCTACACACCCGCACAGGCAGAAGAAAGCAGGGAGGCTGCTGCCTCCCTGCAACACCACAGACCTGCCAACACGCAGCAGCGTGTGCTGACTGTAGCACAATGCTGCTGCTGTTGTTGGCAGGACGGGGGAGCTTCAGAGCTGGGATAGAGCTACTCCAGCTGGGGGGCCCCCTAAAACTGTGGGGCCCATGGTACGTACCCCCCGGACGCCCCCTTAATCCAGCTCTGCTGACGGACCCCCCCTTAATCCGTACCCCTGATGCCCCCTCTCCCTCTGTCTCCCCTAAATAGATGCTGTGCGCATGCGTACAGCATCTATTCACCGCTGCTCTGCTAAGCAGAACGGCGAGTACAGGAGCTTCCTAACTGCCTTTCCCCCCCCACGGGACACTGCGGCCCACGGGTGGGACAGACCCAAAAAAATGGGACTGTCCTGCAAAAATCGGGAGAGTTGGGAGGTATCTGGGTGTGTGAGGGGGTATGCCGTACAGACAGACGGGCACCGGCTCAATGTGTGCTTGACCCCCCACATCAGCATACTCAGCAGGGTCTCTCTGGCGCGGAGGAGCGTCACTTTCTGGCACACTCCACGCTTCTTAGCTGCAGTTTTGTGGGGCACCTGCCGCTGTGCAGGTTCCGTACTGCCTCTGTTATCTCCAGCCCCGGCAACCCCACCGCTAGCTGCAGCGCTGCCACCCGCAGTGAGGTGCATCCAGCTCCTTCACAAACTTTAGCCGGCGGGTAGCGCTGCAGAAGTCCGTGCTGCTTGCAGGCTCCAACCCCCTCCAGCCGCAGCGTCTCCTGGGGGCTGACCAGTCACTCCCAGTCTCCCCTTACCACAGCGCCCGGCAGCCGCGCGAGGTCCGCGGTGTGTGACTGAGGAGTGGGGGGTAGGGATACGGGCAGGTAGAGGAAGCAGGACTCCAGCCTGAGAGAGTCAGCCATGCCAAGTCTCCACCAGCAGCAGATCCCAACAGGTTGGAGTGGAACAGCAGCAGCCAGCAGCAGCCAGCAGCAGCGACTGCGGTAAGACACATCTGTCTGTCACCACTGTTCTGTCCCTAATACCAATCTCTCCCGTGCCCTGTGTTCTGTCATGTCCCTGTCACCCCTGGCCTTGCCCTGTCACCCTTATCCTGGCCCTTTCACCCTTATCCTGGCCCTGTCGCCCCTGTCCTGGTACTGCCGCCCCTACCCTGGCCCTGTCACCCCTATCCTGTCCCTGTCATTTCTGTCCTGGCCCCGTCGCCCCTGTTCTTGCCCCGTCACCCCTGTTCTGACCTTGACACCCTTGTCCTGGCCCTGTTACTGAATACCCTCCAACTACCTTTTTGGCAGGTACAGTACCCACAGCGCCTCCCCAATGCACCACACCTACGCACCTTCCCCTCCACCACATGTGGCACCCCACCCCTCCCCCACGCTGTGCCTCCAGACCCCCTACACCACCCGCGGCTCCCACTCCCCTTCCCCTTCACCACCCACAGCACCTCCAGACCCCTCCACCCCCCATATATGTCTCCCCCCACACCTGTCCCCCCTCCACCCGCAGCATCTACAGACACCCTCCTCCATCCGTGGTCCCCCCCCTCACCCACCCCCGCACCTCCACCACCTGCAGCGCCTCCGGACCCCTTGCCCATCCGCCGCACCACCCGCACCTGCCCCTCCCTCACCCGCAGCGCCTCCGGACCCCCTACCCCACTCCTGTCCATTCCCCATCCAGACCCCCCCTTGCATCCGCCCCCTCCACCCGCAGCATCTACAGAAACCCTCCCCCATCCGCAGTCCCCCCCCGCACCCGCTACATTCTGTACATCGTGCCCTGCAGGTGCTGTTCACGCCATCGCAAGGGGCTGCGCCTACTTCACCATCGCACGCCCTTTCATTGTGCAATATTTAACCACTAACAAAGGAATGCAGGTAATACTCCATATAATACAAATATTGAACCCCAGAAAGGCATGCAAGGGTTAAGGGGGCATAGCTCCTTGCGACGGTGTGAAGAGCGTCCATAGAACGCGATGAAGCACCTAGTATATATATATATATATATATATATATATATTTATATTCATTCTGAGAACTGCAAGTGATATGTGGCCATTTCATGCCTTTATTGGTGGATGTGGCAGTATATTGGGGGGTAACAAGCAGATTATGAGTATGTAACACTATCTGGGCTGCTTGTACCTCGCACACAGGCAATATGTAGGGGATAAACAAAAGTACAAATAATCACCAGGCGCCAATTAAATAAATATCCATTTGCCTGGTGCTCTCTGTTATAACAGGGATTACTCAATCCTTTTGTTACAAAACCCCCAGAAAGAAATCAATAAAAAGCGCAGGCAAACAGCAATATATATATATATATATATATATATATATACATACATATATATACATATATATATATATATATATAGTGAGCTTGCTATGGTGAGTGCTGAACTCTCTGTTTGTGTGTGTATGTATGTATGTATATATATATATATATATATATATCTATCTATCTAGAGCATAGGCGAATTGGCACTCCCTAAAAAGTATGAAGCCTGCACCGGTGCCTTTTCCAAATGGATTGTAGCATATACAGGAAAGAAGGAGTGGCACTCGGCGTCTTGAGAGGAGAAAAGTGTATTAAATACACTTTTCTCCATCAAGACGCCGAGTGCCGCTCCTTCTTTCCTTTCTATATATATATATATATATATATATATATATATATATATATATATATATATGGAATTCTTTAGTTATCCTTATTTTTATTTATTCCATTTTCCATATAAAATATCAATAAAAAAAAATCAATAAAACATAAAATAAAGACAGAAACACTTTCTCAATATCTTTCAGTTGGTCAAAATGATTGGTAACTTTTACATTAATCCTTATATGACATCACACATTACACTTTCAATGCTGCTTAATTTGCTTATACATAATTTGCTATACATTGTTTTTACATATGTACAGAAAAACACCCTATACATTCAAGAAAAAAAAGTCCTCTTATACAATGCTCAGCATATACATAGTATCCTGTATTAATATAAAGAGAGATCTAGCAAAATGGATATTTTGTATCTTGTTTTCAAACAGCTGTTATTTTCCAATTCTGTTAGAGCAGCAAGAGAAACTTTAATGCAAAAGCACACAAGGGGGCAGATGTATTAACCTGGAGAAGGCATAAGGAAGTGATAAACCAGTGATATGTGCAAGGTGATAAACACACCAGCCAATCAGCTCCTAACTGTTCATTTACATATTGGAGCTGATTGGATAGTGCTTTTATCACCTTGCACTTATCACTGGTTTATCACTTCCTTATGCCTTCTCCAGGTTAATACATCTGCCTCACAGTTAGATAATTTGTATCCAATTCTTGAAACAGGTGTTACTCTAAAGGGCCCCATACACTTATACGACAAGACGGTCCGTCATGTCGTATAAGATTTCGTCCAACCTCCCGGCAGCCTCCCCGTTGGTAAGATAGTATTAGATATATCGTATGCAGGTTTTTTTTTTTTTTTTGCATACAATGTATCTTTTACTATCCTATCTATTTACTGCGGGATCCGTCATATCACAAGTGCAGCACTCATAATATGTCGGATCTAGGGGGATCCGATCCGATGCACATGGGAACTCGGATCGGGGGAAAAGCACACCAAAAATGCCCGATTTCACCCAATATATTAGGCCGAATGCCCGAATTGGGCTGAAATCGGGCATTATTGGTCTAGTGTATGGGGCCCTTTACAGTCCCATTTAAGAAATAATAGGGAAGTTTTCATGCAAAAGTGTGTAGAATTAGAAGCTTAGTTCATTAATTATTAGTAGCTTAATCGTTAGTTAGATCTTAGAACACGGCCATGTCATACATAATTAGAAAAAGTTTTACCACTACTATTGTGGAGAATACGGTCCTGCCAATCTCTGGAAGACTTCTGTGATATCCTCCAGATATGGCTTTATAAAACGGATCCAGCTTCAGAGACAGGAGTCCAGGAGTTGTACTAACCAGAGGAAGGACGTGGTGAAACCTTCTCTAATTATGTATGACATGGCTGTGTACAGGGGGCAATATATTGGGAGTAACAAGCAGTCTGGCAGATAGATCATGGGGTGGATACAGCAATATATCGGGTACTTATCAATAGATAGTGTACAGGGGGCAATATACTGAGGGGAACACACCATCTGGTGGTGCATCATAGGGTACAGCACTGTGTGTGGGGTAATTATCAATAGATAGTATACAGGTGAGATATACTGGTGGTAGATCATGGTGGTGATAGCACTTTGTGTGGGAGGTACTTATCAATAGATAGTATAAAGGTGGCAATGTGCCATCTGCTGGAACGTTATGGGGGTTATATGGTATATGGTACTTTATTTCCTACATTACATGGAGACTCTGTTCCTGTACATAGTTGTACAGGAAAAGAGCTTGTGAAAAATAGAAGCCAGGAGGAAAAACCACAAACCGACGAGGATGGGATTCGAACCCACGCGTGCAGAGCACAATGGATTAGCAGTCCATCGCCTTAACCACTCGGCCACCTCGTCCCTAGGTGCAGCCATTTCCTCATCCCAGACAGGTGTCAGTATCTCTTACTTACTAGGCAGTGGAAGTTTACCTTCCCGCACACAGTCTACGGCAAGATGACCACAGCAGGGCCCCCTAAAGACACGCAGTGTGGTGGTGGTGGGGGGGGGGGAGTCTGCTTCCATGGTTCAATGACCCCACCAGTCTCTCCTAAACATGTTACACCAGGAAGATGGCCGACGACTGAGATCTTAGGGAGGCAAACAACTGAATGGGCTGTTTTTAGGATAAATTACTTAACTAACTCTACCTCCTATTATATATATATATATATATATATATATATATATATATATATATATATATATAGAGAGAGGATGCTTAGTAGGATCCCAGTGACCCAGTCGGGGTAGGGGGGGGGTATAATATACCTGTGATAGGATGCATGTGGGTGGTCTCCCTGAGCTCACAAGGAGGGGGCTATGGGGTGTCCCCAGTGTGACATTATCAGTCAGTATCATCAGTGAGGTTGATTCTTACCTGTTCCTCCTTATGGAGAAACAGACATGATGAATGGGGAAGGCTTAGTATGTGATTATACAGATCCTCTGTACCACATTGACCGACAACCGGGGTGTGTGTTATTCTGACACCATCGCTCACTGATGGTCTTTATTATAGTTTTAATAGTAGATGTTTTTGGTGCTATTATTCCTTAACATCTGTAATGTGAATCTATAGCTGTAGAGACATTGATCCTCAATCTTCAAAAAATGTTCTCAATCTTCAAAAAATGTTAGTTTTTTTTTTTTATAACCGATGCATCATGATATTCAGACTGATTCTGGAGATTTGACATATGAATGGAATCTATCCGAGAAACACGATGTGGAAGCACCCATGCTCCTACCTGGTCCCAGACGCATGCTCTATTTTTAACTGATTACTTAGAGATGATCAATATCTTATTTTGCCACTGATTTTCTGCATTAACTGCAGACATAGCGATCCTGTATCCATATGAAAGATAAATAAATGACCGCCAAATGGCCATCCCTTTGCATCATAGATGTCCATCTCTGCTGTGGGGCTATTGGCCAATCAGGAACAGGGGTGGGGCCAAGCGCCGTGACTCTGGTGTTGGGGAAAAGAAACTATCAATGAGAGGCTTACATCGATGGCGAGGAACCCTGGATCTCTGCCATCAATGGTAAAACCATTAACCATCTGTGCCAAGCCGTCGATGGTTGAGGGTTTTCTCATTGGAGACTAAGGTCTGATCTTTCTTCACCATAGATGGTTGATGGTGTTGTCATTGATGACTAAGGTCTGATCTTTCACCACCATAGATGGTTGATGGTGTTGTCATTGATGACTAAGGTCTGATCTTTCTTCACCATAGATGTTTGATAGTGTTGTCATTGATGACTAAGGTCTGATCTTTCTTCACCATAGATGGTTGATGGTATTGTCCTTGATAACTAAGGTATGATCTTTCTCCACCATAGATGGTTGATGGTGTTGTCATTGATGACTAAGGTGTGATCTTTCTTCACCATAGATGGTTGATGGTGTTGTCATTGATGACTAAGGTCTCAGCTTTCTCCACCATAGATGGTTGATGGCCATCCCTAATTTATATCGATTCAATGCACTGCACTGACCGATAACTGAGATGTGTATTATCCTTAAAACCAGGACTGTGATTGAGAAGCTCTGCTGTAGCCTCTGTGCAAGAAGATAATCCTCCCATAATAATATCTTTGCTGTATGGTTGTTGCTATAATTTAAATAATAGATGTTTCACGTGTCTAACATAGGTTAGTTCTGAAGTAATAGGGATTTGTATGGACCTCTGGCAAACAACATTTTATAGTAAAAAGTCCCATCAGGATATTGCTGATAATGTGGTTATCCTTGTCAGTGTTCTATCACTGACTAGTGATGTTCCTCAATGGTATTACTCTATCATCAAAACCCCATAGATCAGTATTTTTCAAACTCCTCCATTACAGTCTAGGATTTAAAGATATCCATGGTTGAGTTCAGATGATTACATTTATTTGGGTTACTATTTATGTCATCTGAGTTCAAGCATGGATATCCTTAAAACCTGGACTGTAATGACGGAAATCTCAAACTCTGCCATAGATAGTTGAGCCATCAATGGTTGACCTGCACCATTGAGCTACCACAACAACAAAAATGTTGTCATCGATCAAAGACTATCAATTGTGGCAAAGCCATTGATGGTTGATGGCCATCCCTAGATGCGCCGAAGCCGCACTACTGGTCAACAGGTGCCATTCCAAGTACGTTGCTCATCAGATGCAGAGGATTTGGGATAGTGCTCATACATCACTCCCTCCAGCCTGGAACTGAAATCCCAGGTGGCACTCTACTGCATAGGCATTACCCAAATTGCTTTAGTACAGATTTGTCTAAACTCATGAGATGCAAGGCTCCCTAATCTTAGTTGCTGGTCCAAGCTACCTGGAAGAGTATTCATGTATCCTGGAGCTGCTCACAGCTGCCCAGTGCCGCCCACTTCTCAAGTGAAGTGCGCAGTCCTGGGCAGCCGATGATGCTATTCTCGTTGAATAGTGCCATCATTGCCAATCTCCCACATTACAATAACAGCAATCTTGGCATTTTATAGCAGAGGACAGGGCCACTATGACACAATCATGCCACCATGCCATCATGCCTCCTCACCGCCCTCCTATGCTATGCTACACTCCACACTGTGCCAACTTGGATATCCACTTCTGGAGTGGGCAGCCAGAAAGTAGACAAGCATGGTTTGGTATAGCTCCAAAAGTGGTGTCTTTACAATTATAATGCACTAATGGTTACAATGCTCTTGTAACCCTGATTTAGGGTTTAAACAACACTTATACTGAGGTAGTTATAATATGGTGATTAAAATGGAGTATAAGCATATATATTATTCATATAAAAGGTAATGGATGTTGTAATACTGTATGCATGTTTTGAGGTAAATAATATAGTTCACATATATGTAATTGTATGTACATTGATGTAAATGTAGTGGTGAATACAATTAAGGTTTATTTTATGGTTTCACGGTGTATCTAAAGGGTTAATGTCCTTGTGCTCCTAACTGTCAATCACCTAGTGGGGTGATTGCCATCGGGCGAGACATCACCTCAGAGTGGGTCATGTGATTACGAGAGAGGGGTGGAGAGGCCACCCGTGCTGTGAGTGTAGCTGGGAGAGAGACTGCATATCCCTTGGAGAGAGGACAGAGTTTTTTGCTGCTCCGGCCGTCGCCCGCATTAGAGCTGAGCGGTATACATTGCGGCGGCCGGAGGGGGCTTAGTGTGTGTAGCCAGAACAGGGCTTCCTTACTGTAAAGGTGGTGACAGCAGCATTGAGACTCAGAACTGTCAACTCACCCAGCAGTATTGGAAGGGCGCATCTATGACAGGGAGACAGAGAGGGTTCCTTCCTACCTATTACCGGCACAGACTCTGACAGCCACAACAAAGAAGCCAGGACCAGCAGCAGAGGCTCCATTCTGTGTGGCTGTAAGTGTAAGGGAGGAGTCGGGGGAGCAGCCTGCAGCAGCATCACTAGATGGTAGAAGTGTGAGTGTATAATCCAGCCATTTATATTACCCCTACACTAAGCACAGCAAGCCATAGGTGACTATTGTACATAGTCAATTTCATATTGGGACTAAGGACTCCAGGGCTAGGCCGCTATAACGGCTATTAAGCAGGAGGATAGTAATGGGTCACAGTAGTCAGTGACCGATAATTACAGTAACATGTATGGCTTAATCATAGTGCTAAGGAGAAGGTAGGAAGCACTGGGTATATATATATGTAACAGAAGTGGAGTGAAACTTGAACTGTTTAACGTTTCATAAATGCAGTTTTAAAGCTCCCCACATATATCAGCATCACATCAGTCAAAGGAGAGCCAGAGACATTGTTCTGCAGCGCTAAATAGAAAGTAACACCCTAATTAGCAGAATTAGAGTCAAGGACATTAAAGGTAGCCATACTACAGTGACATTGGATGAATGTTAAAGCCTCTGAGCCACAAAGGATTAGAATATCATCCCAATTCAAGGACTAGCTTGTGGCACTTTAATACAACTGTGTTATATGTATACAGGTTGAGTATCCCATATCCAAATATTCCGAAATACGGAATATTCCGAAATACGGACTTTTTTGAGTGAGAGTGAGATAGAGAAACCTTTGTTTTTTGATGGCTCAATGTACACAAACTTTGTTTAATACACAAAATTATTACAAATATTGTATTAAATGACCTTCAGGCTGTGTGTATAAGGTGTATATGAAACATAAATGAATGATGTGAATGTAGACACACTTTGTTTAATGCACAAATTTATAAAAAATATTGACTAAAATCCTGTGTGTATAAGGTGTATATGTAACATAAATGCATTCTGTGCTTAGACTTAGGTCCCATCACCATGATATCTCATTATGGTATGCAATTATTCCAAAATACGGAAAAATCCCATATCCAAAATACCTCTGGTCCCAAGCATTTTGGATAAGGGATACTCAACCTGTATTCGTGAACCCGTAAGAAGGACTGACACGTAAGAGACTATTAGTTATAAAGTTAAAAGATTTGAGCTCACTGTGACTATGAAAAGAGAAACCATCTCTTGCAGATATATTTAATATAGACTCATCCTAAGAGACAACAATAATTTGAGCCATACAGGAATCAAAAAGCTATATATGCTCTGAAATATAGAAAGCATCAGCTACTTCAAATGGACACAAGGACGCAGCATAACAAAGGTTTATCATAGTAGCTTCTTAGGAGTTTAGTTTATTACTGGACAACTACGGTAACATTTTTACTGAGGAAAGGCTACAGATCCCTTGGTAATCAACTGTTGATGTTACTATCTATGAGCTAAATAGATACTTTCTGTTATCTGCCAATGAGGAACTATAAGTAACCTTACAGGAGAAAGTAATCGCTACCATAAGTAGACTGAGCCAAACATCTTTCTCTTTAACTGAAGGGAGAACTGATAGTTGATACTAAAACATAGTGTCAGACATTCTGTATTAACTGCTGTTATTTTTAGGAAGTTTATGGGCCCTTATAGTGCACTATCATATTAAGAGTACCGGGGTCACTCAAACACCTAAGGGTGTCTTGAAAAGAAAAGGATTTGTTGTATTGCATGCAGGTACTGTGTATAGGCCTAATTGACAGGGGGTTAGCATGGATTAATGACTTAAAGGGGAATGTGTAATTGATGAAATGTTAATGTATACTTAATCCATTTGGTACTGGTCATTAAAGTGTTATACTTTCCATGTGTGTCTGGTCCGTCTGGAAGTTGATCTGAAGATTCTGGAAGAAAGAGACAGGTATATTAGATAATATATCTATGATATAAGGGAATTATCCCCTAAGGATAGAGATCAGGCTTACTCAAGCAAGCCTTAACGGTAGTTAAATACTACACATAGCTTGAGTGGAGCCACAACTATTAGGTAACCATCCCTTAATAGACTACATAGACAGCTCTTGTTCAAGGTATTGAGGGTAGGGTTACACTCTAAGTAACATATTGGTTTGTTATTCCAAAATAATGGGACGATACAATGAGAATCTTTATGCATGAAGAAAAGGACATACTGAAAATGATACAGAAAAAATAGTTATATGTCATTGTGGCCGGAGAGACCCCCCCAGCCACATGTGTAATGACGGCTGTGGCACTGAAGGGGTTAACCCTTAAGTACCTGCACCATTACAAAGGACATTGGGCGCTTGCCACCACTTTTAAATGTATACCGGCACTAGGCACCATCTTTAAAATGTGTGGGCGCTAGGCGCCGTGTATTTAAAAAATGTATATTTATGTGTGCCGCAGTCCCGGACCTCTCCGGCGACTGCGGCAGTGAGGGCAGCCCCCTGCATGCTGAGCTGTGTGTGCGCGCCGGGGGAGAGGAGAGCCGCTGCAGCCGGGAGATCAGCTCCCACTGCAGCACTAAGTGTGTGTGCCGCTGTTGGGAAAGCTCCCAGCGCCTCAGCACTATAGTTGGTCAGCCGTGGCAGCCGGGACGAGTGTCCCATGCTGCTGCGCTGCTGGGGAGGGTGCGCTGCTCACGGGGGACCGGGCTAGCTGGCTCCCTAGCGGCGGGGGCATGTGTAGGGCACGGGACGCTGGGGCCCGGGAGCTACGCTCCCGGCACCTTAGCGCTCCAGACAGACAGAGAGCCACAGTGGCCAGGATGAGCGTCCTGGGCTGCCGGCCTCCAGGAGTGCATCAGGGGTCACCGGACCAGGGGGGTGCGCTGCACGATGTAGCGAGGCCGATAAGTAGTGCTGCACTGAGGGGGCAGGGAGAGCCAGCTCCCTGGACCCCAGTAGCAGGCAGTGTCCAGGCAGGCTGGGGGATAGGGGGGAGCCAGCCCCCATACCTCCAGCACTGGGAGAGCCCTAGCAGCCAGGCTCCCAGCAGCAGTGCCTGGGTATGTGGAGCCTGTGCAGTGCACAGGCTCAGTGTATATTTAAAGAAACATGTACAGTGTATTTAAATGTGTTTTAAAGGTAAAATGCACTTACTGGTTGTTGTGTCCCAGGAGAGGGGAATCCATGGCTGTGCAGGCTGTTGGATTCCTCCAGACCTTTTACCCAAAAACGGAATGCCTTCTCCTCCAGCCTCAAACTTAAAAGTAGCATGGGAAGAGAGAGGAAAAGCTCAGTTTTTCAACAAGCTGAGTGGTTTGCTGGAGCTTTATAGGGATCGCCTTTTGTGAGCAGGAAACCCTGACCAGGGATCCAGGCTGCCCAACTCTGGAGCCCGAATTCAGGCTGCAGATGCTGAGCTGGGTCCCAGGCAGAATCCTGGAAGTAAGTTTCGGCGGGAAACTCCCCCCAATTCAGACTGAAAGTCACCGGGACAGACCCAGATCCTCCAGCGTCTCCAAGCTTCGCCTTCCGCCTGCTACTGGCAGAGGCCTAGCTAAGCGACTAGTGGGGATTGGTCAGCACCACACAGGTGTGGTAAGGCGGCGTGTCGATGCATATAGAGCAGGGCCGTGGTTCCAGACATGGCAGGTTAGGAGTTTGGTGGTGGCAGCGTAGAACCCGCCCACTGCGTAGAGTCAGTAACAGGCGGTTACTGATGGTAAGTGGGAATCCCCTATGTGGCCAGGTCCCGTGTGACCTAAACAGCCATTCTGTGTACTGGGGACGGGACGCGAAAGCAGTGAAGGCTTTCGTACGGGACCGTACGGTCAGTCATTTGCTGAAGAAGGGAAAAAATTCAATGCTGGCTCACAGGGGGATCAAACCCACGGCTTTGGAGTTATTAGCACTATGCTCTAACCCACTGAGCTAACCGGCCAAGTCATCTAGCTCACCCGTACTACAAAGCTACACTCCAGCTTTTCCACTCTGCTCTGCTTATAATCTCTGACTCCCCTTTCTATCTTATAGTCCATATGTAATAGGCTATTTGCTGGTCCTGATATGATTTGGCGATACAGAAAATATATCCTCGTTTGCTATAAAGCCTCTTTAAATCTAAAAGCTATCTCGCTGAGAATACGCCGGGACCAGCCAGTCCCAGCTTGTCCCATGTCAGTCTGTCTATATCAATAGTCCCTGTTATGCTGTATGCTTAGTGTTAGGTGTGAGCGCTTGATGGTTACATAATATACACTGCAGTGTCCCAGCCTGGTTTATATTCCTGATTATTGCACCGAGTCTCTGATTATGCTTACTTGTGTGCTATTATGATTATTTGTACTTGTTACTATGCTCAATTGTATTAATATACTTGTATGTATACTGATTGCTGATTGGCTAACGCTGTGGAACTTGTGGTGCCCTATAAATAAATGGAGGTGATGACGATATATCCTACTATCTGCCATGTGCTGGACTACATGTAACAGGCTCACCAGCCCATGGGTGTAAGCAGATCCAAAGCTTCTCATTTTGTGATAAAAGATAATCATTGTGTAACAGCTGATGTGGAGTCTCCCTGATGTTACTAAACATTTCCAAACATGTGGCCCCAGCGTGACGCCATCTATTGGTATCATCAGTGAGGTTGATCCTTACCTGTTCCTCTTTATGGAGAAACAGACATGATGAATGGGGGAGGCTGAGTATGTGATTATACAGATCCCCTGCACCACCCTGACCGACAACCGGGGTGTGTGTCATTCTGATACCATCGCTCACTGATCATCACTTGTTATGGGTGAAAAACAGGAATTGCTGAATAATTGCAGACAAGGTTCTGCTGCTGACTATTTTTTGACGTTGAAGCATATGCTCTTTGTTTCTTTTTGAATAAGGTTTGTTTCGGAGTGCATCCTTTCAATTCCAGTCACAGACAACTTCAAAAATTTACGTGAAGTCCACCACCAACATTACTCTTATCTAATAATACATTTAGAAGCAAGAAGATTTTTTGGATCCATTTTTCCTTTGATCTTATCTATTTTGTTAAGAAAAATGACTTTGCACTTAAGGGAAGACAACCAATCATTTTCTTTATTTATTTTTTATTTTTGCTTTTGCAATTACCTAATTCCCAATTTAGTCTGTGCAGGTGGTCTATTAGTAATATAAAGCACCCGCAGCACAAGGAATTCTTTAATTATACTTATTTTTATTTATTCCATTATCCATATAAAATATCAATAAAAAAAAAATCAATTCAAAATAAACTAAAGAAAGAAACACTTTCTCAATATCTTTCAGTTGGTCAAAATGAGTGGTAACTTTTACATTAATCCTTATATGACATCACACATTACACTTTCAATGCTGCTTAATTTGCTTATACATAATTTGCTATACATTGTTTTAACGGGTGGTCTTCTGTATGCCGAATGTCGGGATCCCGGCGCACAGTATACCGACAACTATTCTCCCTCGTGGGGGTCCACGACCCCCCTGGAGGGAGAATAAAATAGTGTGGCGCGCGTAGCGCGCCACCGTGCCCGCAGCATGGCGAGCTCAGCGAGCCCGCAAGGGGCTCCTTTGCGCTCGCCACGCTGTCGGTATGCCGGCGGTCGGGCTCCCAGCGCCGGTATGCTTGGCGCCGGGAGCCCGAGCGCTGGCATACCGTACAACATCCGTTTTTACATATGCACAGAAAAACACCCTATACATTCAAGAAAAAAAAGTCCTCTAATACAATGCTCAGCATATACATAGTATCCTTTATTAATATAAAGAGAGATCTAGCAAAATGGATATTTTGTATCTTGTTTTCAAACTGCTGTTATTTTTCAATTCTGTTAGAGCCGCAAGAGAAACTTTAATGCAAAAGCACACAAGGGGGCAGATGTATTAACCTGGAGAAGGCATAAGGAAGTGATAAACCAGTAATAAATGCAAGATGATAAACAAACCAGCCAATCAGCTCCTAAGTGTTTATTTACATATTGGAGCTGATTGGATGGTACTTTTATCACCTTGCACTTATCACTGGTTTATCACTTCCTTATGCCTTCTGCAGGTTAATACATCTGCCTCACAGTTAGATAATTTGTATCCAATTCTTGAAACAGGTGTTACTCTAAAGGGCCCCAAACACTTATACGACACGACGGTCCGTCATGTCGTATAAGATTTCGTCCAACCTCCCGGCAGCCTCCCCGTTGGTAAGATAGTATTAGATATATCTTATGGAGGTTTTTTTTTTTGCATACAATGTTTCTTTTACTATCCTATCTATTTGCTGCTGGACCCGTCATATCACAAGTGCAGCACTCATGATATGTCGGATCTAGGGGGATCCGATCCGATGCACATGGGAACTCGGATCGGGGGAAAAGCACACCGAAAATGCCCGATTTCACCCAATATATCGGCCCGAATTGGGCTGAAATCGGGCATTATCGGTCTAGTGTATGGGGCCCTTTACAGTCCCATTTAAGAAATAATAGGGAAGTTTTCATGCAAAAGTGTGTAGAATTAGAAGCTTAGTTCATTAATTATTAGTAGCTTATTTGTTAGTTAGAGCTTGGAACACGGCCATGTCATACATAATTAGAAAAAGTTTTACCACTACTATTGTGGAGAATACGGTCCTGCCAATCTCTGGAAGACTTCTGTGATATCCTCCAGATATGGCTTTATAAAATGGATCCAGCTCCAGAGACAGGAGTCCAGGAGTTGTACTAACCAGAGGAAGGACGTGGTGAAACTTTCTCTAATTATGTATGACATGGCTGTGTACAGGGGACAATATATTGGGAGTAACAAGCAGTCTGGCAGATAGATCATGTGGTGGATACAGCAATATATTGGGTACTTTTCAATAGCTAGTGTACAGGGGGCAATATACTGAGGGGAACACGCCATCTGGTGGTGCATCATAGGGTACAGCACTGTGTGTGTGGGGTAATTATCAATAGATAGCACACAGGTTCTCAAACTCGGTCCTCAGGACCCCACACGGTGCATGGTTTGCAGGTCTCTTCACAGAATCACAAGTGACATAATTAGCTCCACCTGTGGACCTTTAAAAATGTGTCAGTGAGTAATTAATACACCTGTGCACCTGCTGGGTTACCTGCAAAACATGCACTGTGTGGGGTCCTGAGGACCGAGTTTGAGAACCACTGAGATAGCATACAGGTGAGATATACTGGTGGTAGATCATGGTGGTGGTAGCACTTTGTGTGGGAGGTACTTATCAATAGATAGTATAAAGGTGGCAATGGGCCATCTGCTGGAACGTTATGGGGGTTATAGATCTGTGTGGGATACTTTGTTTCCTACAATACGTGGAGCCTCTGTTCCTGCACATTGGCCCTCATTCCGAGTTCTTCGCTCTGTAATTTTCTTCGCATCGCAGCGATTTTCCGCTAATTGCGCATGCGCAATGTTCGCACTGCGACTGCGCCAAGTAAATTTGCTAAGAAGTTTGGTATTTTACTCACGGCATTACGAGGTTTTTTCTTCGTTCTGGTGATCGTTGTGTGATTGACAGGAAGTGGGTGTTTCTGGGCGGAAACTGGCCGTTTTATGGGAGTGTGTGAAAAAACGCTGCCGTTTCTGGGAAAAACGCGGGAGTGGCTGAAGAAACGGGGGAGTGTCTGGGCGAACGCTGGGTGTGTTTGTGACGTCAAACCAGGAACGACAAGCACTGAACTGATCGCACTGGAGGAGTAAGTCTTGAGCTACTCAGAAACTGCACAGAAAAATCTTTTCGCAATATTGCGAATACTTCGTTCGCTATTCTGCTAAACTAAGATTCACTCCCAGAGGGCGGTGGCTTAGCGTGTGTTCTGCTGCGAAAAGCGGCTAGCGAGCGAACAACTCGGAATGAGGGCCATAGTTGTACAGGAAAGGAGCTTGTGAAAAATGGAAGCCAGGAGGAAAACCACAATCCGACGAGGATGGGATTCGAACCCACGCGTGCAGAGCACAATGGATTAGCAGTCCATCGCCTTAACCACTTGGCCACCTCGTCCCTGTGTGTAGCTGTTACCTCATCTCAGACAGCTGTTAGTATGCAGCCATTTTCTCATCCCAGACAAGTGTCAGTATCTATTACTTACTAGGGGGTGGGGGATTACCTTCCTGCACACAGGCTACGGCAAGATGGCCACAGCAGGGCCCCCTAAAGACACGCAGTGGGGAAGGGGGGAGTCTGCTACCATCTATCAATGACCCCACCAGTCTCTCCTAAACATGTTCCACCAGGAAGATGGCCGACGACTGAGATCTTAGGGAGGGCAGCAACTGAATGGGCTGGTTTTAGGATAAATTACATAACTAACTCTACCTCCTGTTATATATATAGAGAGGATGCTTAGTAGGATCCCAGTGACCCAGTCGGGGGAGGAGTGGGGTATAACATGCCTATGATAGGGTGCATGTGGGTGGTCTCCCTGAGCTCACAAGGAGGGGGCTATGGGGTGTCCCCAGTGTGACGCTATCAGTCAGTATAATCAGTGAGGTTGATCCTTATCTGTTCCTCCTTATGGGGAAACAGACATGATGAATGGGGGAGGCTGAGTATGTTATTATACAGAGCCCCTGCACCACCCTGACTGACAACTGGGGTGTGTCATTCCGACACCATCGCTCTCTGATGGTCTTTATTATAGTTTTAATAGTAGATGTTTTTGCTAGGATTGGTTAGTTCTTAATGGTGCTATTACTCCTTAACATTTGTTATGTGAAGCTATTGATGTATAGCCATTGATCCTCAATCTTCAAAAAATGTAGTTTTTTTTTATAACTGATGCATCATGATATTCAGATTGATTCTGGAGATTTGACATATGAATGGAATCTATCCGAGAAACACGATGTGGAAGCACCCATGCTCCAACCTGGTCCTAGACACGTGCCCTATTTTTAACTGATTACCTAGAGATGATCAGTATTTTATTTTGCCACTGATTTTCTGCATTAACTGCAGACATAGCGATCCTGTATCCATATGAAAGATAGATAAATGACCGCCAATTGGCCACCCCTTTGCATCAGAGATGTCCATCACTGCTGTGGGGCTATTGGCCAATCAGGAACAGGGTGGGGCCAAGCGCCGTGACTCTGGTGTTGGGAAGAAAACTATCAATGAGTGGCTTACATTGATGGTGTGGAACCCAAGATCTCTACCATCAATGGTAAAACCATTAACCATCTGTGCCAAGCCATCAATGGTTGAGGGTTTTCTCATTGGAGACTAAGGTCTGATCTTTCTTCACCATAGATGGGTGATGGTGTTGTCATCGATGACTAAGTTCTCATCTTTCTCCATCATAGATGGTTGATGGTGTTGTCATTGATGACTAAGGTCTGATCTTTCTTCACCGTTGATGGTGTTGTCATTGATGACTAATGTCTGATATTTCTTCACCATAGATGGTTGATGGTGTTGTCATTGATGACTAAGGTCTGATCTTTTTTCACCATAGATGGTTGATGGTGTTGTCATTGATGACTAAGGTCTGATCTTTCTTCACCATAATGGTTGATGGTGTTGTCATTGATGACTAAGGTCTGATCTTTCTCCACCATAGATGGTTGATGGTGTTGTCATTGATGACTAAGATCTGAACTTTCTCCACCATAGATGGTTGATGGCCATTCCTAATTTATATTAATTCAATGCACTGCACTGACCGATAACTGAGATGTGTATTATCCTTAAAACCAGGACTGTGTTTGAGAAGCTCTGTTGTAGCCTCTGTGCGAGAAGATAATCCTCCCATAATAATATCTTTGCTGTATGGTTGTTGCTATAGTTTAAATAATAGATGTTCCGTGTGTCTAACATAGGTTAGTTCTGGAGTAATAGGGATTTGTATAGACCACTGGCAAGCAACATTTTATAGTAAAAAGAGCCATCAGGAGATTGCTGATAATATGGTTGTCCTCGTCAGTGTTCTATCACAGGTTATTTCCCATTTCCAGGGAGGTCTGACCAGTGATGTTCCTCAATGGTTTTAATCCATCATCAAAACCCCATAGATCAGTATTTTCCAAACTCCTCCATTACAGTCCAGGATTTAAAGATATCCATGGTTGAATCCACATGGTTACATTAAATTGAGTTACTATTTATGTCATCTGAGTTCAAGCATGGATATCCTTAAAACCTGGACTATAATGGCGGAAAGTCTGAAACTCTGCCATAGATAGTTTAGCCATCATCAGTGGTTGACCTGCACCATCGAGCTACCACAACAACAAAAATGTTGTCATCAGTGAAAGACTATCAATTGTGGCAAAGCTATTGATGGTTGATGGCCATCCCTAGATGCACGAAGCCGCACTACTGGCCACCAGGTGCCATTCCAAGCACTTTGCTTGCCAGATGCAGAGGATGTGGGATAGCGCTCGTACATCACCCCCTCCAGCCCGGAACTGAAATCCCAGGTGGCACTCTACTGCATAGGCATTACCCAAATTTCTTGAGTACAGATTTGTCTAAACCCATGAGATGCAAGGCTCCCTAATCTTAGTTGTTGGTCCAAGCTGCCTGGAAGAGTATTCATGTATCCTGGAGCTGCTCACAGCTGCCCAGTGCCGCCCACTTCTCAAGTGAAGTGCTCAGTGCTGGGCAACCGATGATGCGATTCTCGTTGAATAGTACCATCATTGCCAATCTCCCACGTTACAATAACAGCAATCTTGGCATTTTATAGCAGAGGACAGGGCCACTATGACACAATTATGCCACCATGCCATCATGCCTCCTCACCGCCCACCTATGCTATGCTACACCCCACACTGTGCCAACTTGAATATCCACTTCAGGAGTGGGCAGCCAGAAAGTAGACAAGCATGGTTTGGTATAGCTCCAAAAGTGGTGTCTTTACAATTATAATGTACTTATGGTTACAATGCTGTAAGTAACATATTGGTTTGTCATTCCAAAATAATGGGACGATACAATGAGAATCTTTATGCATGAAGAAGAGGACATACTGAAAATTATACAGAAAAAATTGTTACATGTTACTTGCTGAGGAAGGGCAAAAAATTCAGTGCTGGCCCATATGGGGATCCAACCTACGACCTTGGCATTATTAGCACCACACTCTAACCAACTGAGCTAACTGGCCAATCTGCCTGTCTCACCTGTAATACAAAGCTACACCCCAACTTTTCCACTCTGCTCTACTTATAATCTCTGTCTCCCCTTTCTATCTTATAGTCCGTATGTAATAGGCTGCTGTTTGCTGGTCCTGATATGATTTTGGCGATACAGAAAATATATCCTGGTTTTGCTATAAAGTGAATTGCCTCGTTAAATCTAGAAGTTATCTCGCTGAGAACACGCCAGGACCAGCCAGTCCCAGCCTATCACATAAGGGCTTATGACCCATGTCAGTCTGTCTATATCAATAGTCCCTGCTTTGCCGTATGCTTAGTGTTAGGTGTGAGCGCTCTATGGTTACATAATATACACTGTTGTGTTCCAGAATAGTTTATATTCCTGATTATTGCACCGAGTCTCTGATTGTGCTTACTTGTGTGCTATTATGATTATTTGTACTTGTTACTATGCTCAGTTGTAATAATATATTTGTGTGTATACTGATTGCTGATTGGCTAACGCTGTGGAACTTGTGGTGCCCTATAAATAAATGGAGGTGATGATGATATATCCTGCTATCTGCCATGTGCTGGACTACATGTAACAGGCTCACCAGCCCATGGGTGTAAGCAGATCCAAAGCTTCTCATTTTGTGATAAAAGATAATCATTGTGTAACAGCTGATGTGGAGTCTCCCTGATGTTACTAAACATTTCCAATCATGTGTCCACAGCGTGACGCCATCAGCTGGTATTGTCAGTGAGGTTGATTTTTACCTGTTCCTCCTTATGGAGAAACAGGCATGATGAATGGGGGAGGCTGAGTATGTGATTATACAGATCCCCTGCACCGCCCTGACTGACAACCGGGGTGTATGTCATTCTGATACCATCGCTCACTGATGATCACGTGTTATGGTTAAAAACAGAGGAATTGTTGAAAAATTGTAAACAAGGGTCAGCTGCTGACCATGTATTTTTATTGAAGCATACAGGGCCGTCTTAACAGCAGCGTAGGCTCCTGGGCAAAGCAATGCACTGGAGCCCCTACCCATCCTGCAGCAGTAGGGGTGGGGGGTGCTATCAGCGGCAGCTTTGATGTCACGTGGACGGTAGGGGGTGTTCTATCTTCTGCTCAGCATGTAGGACCTGGAGCAGTAATTCCTGCTAATTACTCCTTTACTACACAGATGGTGGGAGATGGGGCAGGAGGGAGAACACTAAACTGTAGAAGTGGCCATTGGGCTGAAAGAAGAGCCCCAGTACATGACTTCCAGGGTGGTAGGGCAAGATTTAATACACAGGGTAGGGGTGGATAGTGGAGTGGACTTAATATTCATAATTTTCCAGTGGGAGGGCAGCTTGCTTGACTGCAGATATCTCCAGTTCCTTGAAATAGATGTCTTAGCTTTCAATGGGGTAAAACTCTAGAGTCCCGCCTTTTGGGAGGTACTGGGGACACCTTTCAGGAGGTACTGGGGACACCTTTCAGGATGTACTGGGGACACCTTTCAGGGGGTACAGAGGACACCTTTCAGGAGGTACTGGAAACACCTTTCAGGAGGTACTGGGGACACCTTTCAGGGGGTACTGGGGACACCTTTCAGGGGGTACGGAGGACACCTTTCAGGAGGTACTGGGGACACCTTTCAGGAGGTACTGGGGACACCTTTCAGGAGGTACTGGGGAAATATAAAACTGCATACCAGGTGTGTGGAGCTGGAGCAGGGACCAGCTGCTGGGGTAGAGTCCAACCTTTTGGAGTATTCCCTCAGAAATACTCCAAGTCAGACAGAACCCGAGATATCTGACTGGGAAGAGCAATTAACAGGCTCGGATGGGGACCACTGCTTTGAAGTCGAATATCTCAGGTTCCCTGGGGACGATTTTCAAAATTTTGGTACCCATGGAAAAAGGAGACCCATCAGCCTAGAGCCCTTAGACTCCTGGGGCCCTTGGGCAAGAGCCCATTGAGCCCATATGAAAAGATGGCCCTGGAAGCATACTCTGAACTCTTGGTTTCTTTATGAGTAAGTTTTGTTTCATATTGCATCATTTCAATTCTGGTCATAGACAACTTCAAAAATTTACATAAGCGCTACCACCACCATTTCTCTTATTTAATAATACATTTAGAAGCAAGATGATTTTTTGGATTAATTTTTCCTTTGATCCTACCTATTTTGTTGTTAATAATAATGACTTTGCACTTAAGGGAAGTCAACCAGTCCTATTCTTTATTTATTTTTTATTTTTGCTTTTGCAATTATCTAATTCCCAATTTAGTCTGTGCAGGTGGTCTATTAGTAATATAAAGCACCCGCAGCACATAAGAGCAGATTTTCACACCGGACCTTGTGGCTCAACGGTAGCGCGTCTGACTCCAGATCAGAAGGTTGCGTGTTCAAATCACGTTGGAGTCAATTACCATTTTATTTTTATGCTACATTAATGTTATTACAGTTGCAATATGTGTGTATATATATATATATATATATATATATATATATATGTATAACTGCAGTAATGTATATACAATGAATATATATATATATATATATATTTATATTCATTCTGAGAACTGCTAGTGATATGTGGCCATTTCATGCCTTTATTGGCGGATGTGGCAGTATATTGGGGGTAACAAGCAGATTATGAGTATGTAACACTATCTGGGATGCTTGTACCTCGCACACAGGCAATATGTAGGGGATAAACAAAAGAACAAATAATCACCTGGCGCCAATTAAATAAATATCCATTTGCCCGGTGCTCTCTGTTATAACACGATTACTCAATCCTTTTATTACAAACCCCCCCCAGAAAGAAATCAATAAAAAGCGCAGGCAAACAGCAATATATATATATATATATATATATATATATATATATATATATATACATATATATATATATATATATATATATATATAGTGAGCTTTCTATGGTGAGTGCTGAACTTTCTCTCTGTGTGTGTGTATGTATGTATACATATATATATATATATATATATATACATATATATATATATATATATCTAGAGCATAGGCGAATTGGCACTCCCTAAACAGTATGAAGCCTGCACCGGTGCCTTTTCCAAATGGATTGTAGCATATAAAGGAAAGAAGGAGCGGCACTCGGCGTCTTGAGAGGAGAAAAGTGTATTAAATACAATTTTCTCCTCTCAAGACGCCGAGTGCCGCTCCTTCTTTCCTTTATATATATATATATATATATATATATATATATATATACATATATATATATGTATGGAATTCTTTAGTTATCCTTATTTTTATTTATTCCGTTTTCCATATAAAATATCAATAACAAAAATCAATAAAACATAAAATAAAGACAGAAACACTTTCTCAATATCTTTCAGTTGGTCAAAATGAGTGGTAACTTTTACATTAATCCTTATATGACATCACACATTACACTTTCAATGCTGCTTAATTTGCTTATACATAATTTGCTATTAAACATACATTGTTTTTACATATGCACAGAAAAACACCCTATACATTCAAGAAAAAAAAGTCCTCTTATACAATGTTCAGCATATACATAGTATCCTTTATTAATACAAAGAGAGATCTAGCAAAATGGATATTTTGTATCTTGTTTTCAAACTGCTGTTAGAGCAGCAAGAGAAACTTTAATGCAAAAGCATACAAGGGGGCAGATGTATTAACCTGGAGAAGGCATAAGGAAGTGATAAACCAGTAATAAATGCAAGGTGATAAAGGCACCAGCCAATCAGCTCCTAACTGTTCATTTACATATTGGAGCTGATTGGATGATGCTTTTATCACCTTGCACTTATCACTGGTTTATCACTTCCTTATGCCTTCTGCAGGTTAATACATCTGCCTCACAGTTAGATAATTTGTATCCAATTCTTGAAACAGGTGTTACTCTAAAGGGCCCCATACACTTATACGACACGACGGTCCGTCATGTCGTATAAGATTTAGACCAACCTCTCGGCAGCCTCCCCGTTGGTAAGATAGTATTAGATATATCGTATGCAGGTTTTTTTTGCATACGATGTATCTTTTACTATCTTATCTATTTACTGCGGGATCCGTCATATCACAAGTGCAGCACTCATGATATGTCGGATCTAGGGGGATCCGATCCGATGCACATGGGAACTCAGATCGGATCGGGTGAAAAGCACACCAAAAATGCCCGATTTCACCCAATATATTAGGCTGAATGCCCGAATTGGGCTGAAATCGGGCATTATTGGTCTAGTGTATGGGGCCCTTTACAGTCCCATTTAAGAAATAATAGGGAAGTTTTCATGCAAAAGTGTGTAGAATTAGAAGCTTAGTTCATTAATTATTAGTAGCTTATTTGTTAGTTAGATCTTAGAACACGGCCATGTCATACATAATTAGAAAAAGTTTTATCACTACTATTGTGGAGATTACGGTCCTGCCAATCTCTGGAAGACTTCTGTGATATCCTCCAGATATGGCTTTATAAAACGGAACCAGCTCCAGAGACGGGAGTCCAGGAGTTGTACTAACCAGAGGAAGGACGTGGTGAAACTTTCTCTAATTATGTATGACATGGCTGTGTACAGGGGGCAATATATTGGGAGTAACAAGCAGTCTGGCAGATAGATCATGTGGTGGATACAGCAATATATTGGGTACTTATCAATAGATAGTGTACAGGGGGCAATATACTGAGGGGAACACACCATCTGGTGGTGCATCATAGGGTACAGCACTGTGTGTGGGGTAATTATCAATAGATAGTATACAGGTGAGATATACTGGTGGTACATCATGGTGGTGGTAGCACTTTGTGTGGGAGGTACTTATCAATAGATAGTATAAAGGTGGCAATGTGCCATCTGCTGGAACGCTATGGGGGTTATAGATCTGTGTAGGGTATTTAGTTCCCTACATTACGTGGAGCCTCTGTTCCTGCACATAGTTGTACAGGAAAAGAGCTTGTGAAAAATGGAAGCCAGGAGGAAAACCACAACCCGACGAGGATGGGATTCGAACACATGCGTGCAGAGCACAATGGATTAGCAGTCCATCGCCTTAACCACTCGGCCACCTCGTCCCTAGGTGCAGCCATTTCCTCATCCCAGACAGGTGTCAGTATCTCTTAGTTACTAGGCAGTGGAAGTTTACGTTCCCGCACACACTCTACGGCAAGATGACCGCAGCAGGGCCCCCTAAAGACAAGCAGTGTGGTGGGAGGGGGGGGGGGGGGGGAGTCTGCTTCCATGTATCAATGACCCCAACCAGTCTTTCCTAAACATGTTACACCAGGAAGATGGCCGACGACTGAGATCTTAGGGAGGGCAACAACTGAATGGGCTGTTTTTAGGATAAATTACATAACTAACTCTACCTCCTATTATATATATATAGAGAGAGGATGCTTAGTAGGATCCCAGTGACCCAGTCGGGGTAGGGGGGGGTATAATATACCTGTGATAGGATGCATGTGGGAGGTCTTCCTGAGCTCACAAGGAGGGGGCTATGGGGTGTCCCCAGTGTGACGCTATCGGTTAGTATCTTCAGTGAGGCTGATTCTTACCTGTTCCACCTTATGGAGAAACAGACATGATGAATGGGGGAGGCTGAGTATGTGATTATACAGATCCTCTGTACCACATTGACCGACAACCGGGGTGTGTGTTATTCTGACACCATTGCTCACTGATGGTCTTTATTATAGTTTTAATAGTAGATGTTTTTGGTGCTATTATTCCTTAACATCTGTAATGTGAAGCTATAGCTGTAGAGACATTGATCCTCAATCTTCAAAAAATGTTCTCAATCTTCAAAAAATTTTAGTTTTTTTTTTTTATAACCGATGCATCATGATATTCAGACTGATTCTGGAGATTTGACATATGAATGGAATCTATCCGAGAAACACGATGTGGAAGCACCCATGCTCCTACCTGGTCCCAGACGCATGCTCTATTTTTAACTGATTACTTAGAGATGATCAATATCTTATTTTGCCACTGATTTTCTGCATTAACTGCAGACATAGCGATCCTGTATCCATATGAAAGATAGATAAATGACCGCCAATTGGCCATCCCTTTGCATCATAGATGTCCATCTCTGCTGTGGGGCTATTGGCCAATCAGGAACAGGGGTGGGGCCAAGCGCCGTGACTCTGGTGTTGGGAAAAAGAAACTATCAATGAGAGGCTTACATCGATGGCGAGGAACCCTGGATCTCTGCCATCAATGGTAAAACCATTAACCATCTGTGCCAAGCCGTCGATGGTTGAGGGTTTTCTCATTGGAGACTAAGGTCTGATCTTTCTTCACCATAGATGGTTGATGGTGTTGTCATTGATGACTAAGGTCTGATCTTTCTTCACCATAGATGTTTGATAGTGTTGTCATTGATGATTAAGGTCTGATCTTTCTTCACCATAGATGGTTGATGGTATTGTCATTGATAACTAAGGTATGATCTTTCTCCACCATAGATGGTTGATGGTGTTGTCATTGATGACTAAGGTGTGATCTTTCTTCACCATAGATGGTTGATGGTGTTGTCATTGATGACTAAGGTCTGAGCTTTCTCCACCATAGATGGTTGATGGCCATCCCTAATTTATATTGATTCAATGCACTGCACTGACCGATAACTGAGATGTGTATTATCCTTAAAACAAGGACTGTGATTGAGAAGCTCTGCTGTAGCCTCTGTGCGAGAAGATAATCCTCCCATAATAATATCTTTGCTGTATGGTTGTTGCTATAATTTAAATAATAGATGTTTCACGTGTCTAACATAGGTTTGTTCTGAAGTAATAGGGATTTGTATGGACCTCTGGCAAGCAACATTTTATAGTAAAAAGTCCCATCAGGATATTGCTGATAATGTGGTTATCCTTGTCAGTGTTCTATCACTGACTAGTGATGTTCCTCAATGGTATTACTCTATCATCAAAACCCCATAGATCAGTATTTTTCAAACTCCTCCATTACAGTCCAGGATTTAAAGATATCCATGGTTGAGTTCAGATGATTACATTTATTTGGGTTACTATTTATGTCATCTGAGTTCAAGCATGGATATCCTTAAAACCTGGACTGTAATGACGGAAATCTCAAACTCTGCCATAGATAGTTGAGCCATCAATGGTTGACCTGCACCATTGAGCTACCACAACAACAAAAATGTTGTCATCGATCAAAGACTCTCAATTGTGGCAAAGCCATTGATGGTTGATGGCCATCCCTAGATGCGCCGAAGCCGCACTACTGGTCAACAGGTGCCATTCCAAGTACGTTGCTCATCAGATGCAGAGGATGTGGGATAGCGATCGTACATCACTCCCTCCAGCCTGGAACTGAAATCCCAGGTGGCACTCTACTGCATAGGCATTACCCAAATTGCTTTAGTACAGATTTGTCTAAACTCATGAGATGCAAGGCTCCCTAATCTTAGTTGCTGGTCCAAGCTACCTGGAAGAGTATTCATGTATCCTGGAGCTGCTCACAGCTGCCCAGTGCCGCCCACTTCTCAAGTGAAGTGCGCAGTCCTGGGCAGCCGATGATGCTATTCTCGTTGAATAGTGCCATCATTGCCAATCTCCCACATTACAATAACAGCAATCTTGGCATTTTATAGCAGAGGACAGGGCCACTATGACACAATCATGCCACCATGCCATCATGCCTCCTCACCGCCCACCTATGCTATGCTACACCCCACACTGTGCCAACTTGGATATCCACTTCAGGAGTGGGCAGCCAGAAAGTAGACAAGCATGGTTTGGTATAGCTCCAAAAGTGGTGTCTTTACAATTATTATGGACTAATTGTTACAATGCTCTTGAAACCCTGATTTAGGGTTTAAACAACACTTATACTGAGGTAGTTATAATGTGGTGATTAAAATGGAGTATAAGCATATATATTATTAATATAAAAGGTAATGGATGTTGTAATACTGTATGCATGTTTTGAGGTAAATAATACAGTTCACATATATGTAATTGTATGTACATTGATGTAAATGTAGTGGTGAATACAATTAAGGTTTATTTTATGGTTTCACGGTGTATCTAAAGGGTTAATGTCCTTGTGCTCCTAACTGTAGCACCTCACATTACTGGCAGCTATAGGTGTGCAGTCTAAGGCCCCTCCCTAGCTCCTAACTGTCAATCACCTAGTGGGGTGATTGCCAGTGGGCGGGGCATCACCTCAGAGTGGGTCATGTGATTACGAGAGAGGGGTGGAGAGGCCACCCGTGCTGTGAGTGTAGCTGGGAGAGAGACTGCATATCCCTTGGAGAGAGGACAGAGTTTTTTGCTGCTCCGGCCGTCGCCCGCATTAGAGCTGAGCGGTACACATTGCGGCGGCCGGAGGGGGCTTAGTGTGTGTAGCCAGAACATGGCTTCCTTACTGTAAAGGTGGTGACAGCGGCATTGAGACTCAGAACTGTCAACTCACCCAGCAGTATTGGAAGGGCGCATCTATGACAGGGAGACAGAGAGGGTTCCTTCCTACCTATTACCGGCACAGACTCTGACAGCAACAACAAAGAAGCCAGGACCAGCAGCAGAGGCTCCATTCTGTGTGGCTGTAAGTGTAAGGGAGGAGTCGGGGGAGCAGCCTGCAGCAGCATCACTAGATGGTAGAAGTGTGAGTGTATAATCCAGCCATTTATTTCTCTGACATCCTAAGTGGATGCTGGGACTCCGTAAGGACCATGGGGATTAGCGGCTCCGCAGGAGACTGGGCACAACTAAAGAAAGCTTTAGGACTACCTGGTGTGCACTGCCTCCTCCCACTAAGACCCTCCTCCAGACCTCAGTTAGATTCTTGTACCCGGCTGAGCTGGATGCACACTAGGGGCTCTCCTGAGCTCCTAGAAAGAAAGTATATTTAGGTTTTTTATTTTACAGTGAGATCTGCTGGCAACAGACTCACTGCAGCGAGGGACTAAGGGGAGAAGAAGCGAACCTACCTAACAGGTGGTAGTTTGGGCTTCTTAGGCTACTGGACACCATTAGCTCCAGAGGGATCGACCGCAGGATAGAGATGTGCACTTGAAATTTTTCGGGTTTTGTGTTTTGGTTTTGGGTTCGGTTCCGCGGCCGTGTTTTGGGTTCGACCGCGTTTTGGCAAAACCTCACCGAATTTTTTTTGTCGGATTCGGGTGTGTTTTGGATTCGGGTGTTTTTTTCAAAAAACACTAAAAAACAGCTTAAATCATAGAATTTGGGGGTCATTTTGATCCTAAAGTATTATTAACCTCAAAAACCATAATTTACACTCATTTTCAGTCTATTCTGAATACCTCACACCTCACAATATTATTTTTAGTCCTAAAATTTGCACCGAGGTCGCTGGATGACTAAGCTAAGCGACCCTAGTGGCCGACACAAACACCTGGCCCATCTAGGAGTGGCACTGCAGTGTCACGCAGGATGTCCCTTCCAAAAAACCCTCCCCAAACAGCACATGACGCAAAGAAAAAAAGAGGCGCAATGAGGTAGCTGTGTGAGTAAGATAAGCGACCCTAGTGGCCGACACAAACACCTGGCCCATCTAGGAGTGGCACTGCAGTGTCACGCAGGATGGCCCTTCCAAAAAACCCTCCCCAAACAGCACATGACGCAAAGAAAAAAAGAGGCGCAATGAGGTAGCTGTGTGAGTAAGATAAGCGACCCTAGTGGCCGACACAAACACCGGGCCCATCTAGGAGTGGCACTGCAGTGTCACGCAGGATGTCCCTTCCAAAAAACCCTCCCCAAACAGCACATGATGCAAAGAAAAAAAGAGGCGCAATGAGGTAGCTGTGTGAGTAAGATAAGCGACCCTAGTGGCCGACACAAACACCGGGCCCATCTAGGAGTGGCACTGCAGTGTCACGCAGGATGTCCCTTCCAAAAAACCCTCCCCAAACAGCACATGACGCAAAGAAAAAAAGAGGCGCAATGAGGTAGCTGTGTGAGTAAGATAAGCGACCCTAGTGGCCGACACAAACACCGGGCCCATCTAGGAGTGGCACTGCAGTGTCACGCAGGATGTCCCTTCCAAAAAACCCTCCCCAAACAGCACATGACGCAAAGAAAAAAAGAGGCGCAATGAGGTAGCTGTGTGAGTAAGATAAGCGACCCTAGTGGCCGACACAAACACCGGGCCCATCTAGGAGTGGCACTGCAGTGTCACGCAGGATGTCCCTTCCAAAAAACCCTCCCCAAACAGCACATGACGCAAAGAAAAAAAGAGGCGCAATGAGGTAGCTGTGTGAGTAAGATAAGCGACCCTAGTGGCCGACACAAACACCGGGCCCATCTAGGAGTGGCGCTGCAGTGTCACGCAGGATGTCCCTTCCAAAAAACCCTCCCCAAACAGCACATGATGCAAAGAAAAAAAGAGGCGCAATGAGGTAGCTGTGTGAGTAAGATAAGCGACCCTAGTGGCCGACACAAACACCGGGCCCATCTAGGAGTGGCACTGCAGTGTCACGCAGGATGTCCCTTCCAAAAAACCCTCCCCAAACAGCACATGACGCAAAGAAAAAAAGAGGCGCAATGAGGTAGCTGTGTGAGTAAGATAAGCGACCCTAGTGGCCGACACAAACACCGGGCCCATCTAGGAGTGGCACTGCAGTGTCACGCAGGATGTCCCTTCCAAAAAACCCTCCCCAAACAGCACATGACACAAAGAAAAAAAGAGGCGCAATGAGGTAGCTGTGTGAGTAAGATAAGCGACCCTAGTGGCCGACACAAACACCGGGCCCATCTAGGAGTGGCACTGCAGTGTCACGCAGGATGGCCCTTCCAAAAAACCCTCCCCAAACAGCACATGACGCAAAGAAAAAAAGAGGCGCAATGAGGTAACTGTGTGAGTAAGATAAGCGACCCTAGTGGCCGACACAAACACCGGGCCCATCTAGGAGTGGCACTGCAGTGTCACGCAGGATCTCCCTTCCAAAAAACCCTCCCCAAACAGCACATGACGCAAAGAAAAAAAGAGGCGCAATGAGGTAGCTGTGTGAGTAAGATAAGCGACCCTAGTGGCCGACACAAACACCGGGCCCATCTAGGAGTGGCACTGCAGTGTCACGCAGGATGGCCCTTCCAAAAAATACTCCCCAAACAGCACATGACGCAAAGAAAAATTAAAGAAAAAAGAGGTGCAAGATGGAATTGTCCTTGGGCCCTCCCACCCACCCTTATGTTGTATAAACAGGACATGCACACTTTAACCAACCCATCATTTCAGTGACAGGGTCTGCCACACGACTGTGACTGAAATGACGGGTTGGTTTGGACCCCCACCAAAAAAGAAGCAATTAATCTCTCCTTGCACAAACTGGCTCTACAGAGGCAAGATGTCCACCTCATCATCATCCTCCGATATATCACCGTGTACATCCCCCTCCTCACAGATTATCAATTCGCCCCCACTGGAATCCACCATCTCAGCTCCCTGTGTACTTTGTGGAGGCAATTGCTGCTGGTCAATGTCTCCACGGAGGAATTGATTATAATTCATTTTAATGAACATCATCTTCTCCACATTTTCTGGATGTAACCTCGTACGCCGATTGCTGACAAGGTGAGCGGCGGCACTAAACACTCTTTCGGAGTACACACTTGTGGGAGGGCAACTTAGGTAGAATAAAGCCAGTTTGTGCAAGGGCCTCCAAATTGCCTCTTTTTCCTGCCAGTATAAGTACGGACTGTGTGACGTGCCTACTTGGATGCGGTCACTCATATAATCCTCCACCATTCTTTCAATGGTGAGAGAATCATATGCAGTGACAGTAGACGACATGTCCGTAATCGTTGTCAGGTCCTTCAGTCCGGACCAGATGTCAGCATCAGCAGTCGCTCCAGACTGCCCTGCATCACCGCCAGCGGGTGGGCTCGGAATTCTGAGCCTTTTCCTCGCACCCCCAGTTGCGGGAGAATGTGAAGGAGGAGATGTTGACAGGTCGCGTTCCGCTTGACTTGACAATTTTCTCACCAGCAGGTCTTTGAACCCCAGCAGACTTGTGTCTGCCGGAAAGAGAGATCCAAGGTAGGCTTTAAATCTAGGATCGAGCATGGTGGCCAAAATGTAGTGCTCTGATTTCAACAGATTGACCACCCGTGAATCCTTGTTAAGCGAATTAAGGGCTCCATCCACAAGTCCCACATGCCTAGCGGAATCGCTCTGTGTTAGCTCCTCCTTCAATGTCTCCAGCTTCTTCTGCAAAAGCCTGATGAGGGGAATGACCTGACTCAGGCTGGCAGTGTCTGAACTGACTTCACGTGTGGCAAGTTCAAAGGGCATCAGAACCTTGCACAATGTTGAAATCATTCTCCACTGCGCTTGAGACAGGTGCATTCCACCTCCTATATCGTGCTGAATTGTATGGGCTTGAATGGCCTTTTGCTGCTCCTCCAACCTCTGAAGCATATAGAGGGTTGAATTCCACCTCGTTACCACTTCTTGCTTCAGATGATGGCAGGGCAGGTTCAGTTGTTTTTGGTGGTGCTCCAGTCTTCTGTACGTGGTGCCTGTACGCCGAAAGTGTCCCGCAATTCTTCTGGCCACCGACAGCATCTCTTGCACACCCCTGTCATTTTTTAAAAAATTCTGCACCACCAAATTCAAGGTATGTGCAAAACATGGGACGTGCTGGAATTTGCCCATATTTAATGCACACACAATATTGCTGGCGTTGTCCGATGCCACAAATCCACAGGAGAGTCCAATTGGGGTAAGCCATTCCGCAATGATCTTCCTCAGTTGCCGTAAGAGGTTTTCAGCTGTGTGCGTATTCTGGAAAGCGGTGATACAAAGCGTAGCCTGCCTAGGAAAGAGTTGGCGTTTGCGAGATGCTGCTACTGGTGCCGCCGCTGCTGTTCTTGCGGCGGGAGTCCATACATCTACCCAGTGGGCTGTCACAGTCATATAGTCCTGACCCTGCCCTGCTCCACTTGTCCACATGTCCGTGGTTAAGTGGACATTGGGTACAACTGCATTTTTAGGACACTGGTGAGTCTTTTTCTGACGTCCGTGTACATTCTCGGTATCGCCTGCCTAGAGAAGTGGAACCTAGATGGTATTTGGTAACGGGGGCACACTACCTCAAGAAATTGTCTAGTTCCCTGTGAACTAACGGCGGATACCGGACGCACGTCTAACACCAACATAGTTGTCAAGGCCTCAGTTATCCGCTTTGCAGCAGGATGACTGCTGTGATATTTCATCTTCCTCGCAAAGGACTGTTGGACAGTCAATTGCTTACTGGAAGTAGTACAAGTGGGCTTACGACTTCCCCTCTGGGATGACGATCGACTCCCAGCAGCAACAACAGCAGCGCCAGCAGCAGTAGGCATTACACTCAAGGATGCATCGGAGGAATCCCAGGCAGGAGAGGACTCGTCAGAATTGCCAGTGACATGGCCTGCAGGACTATTGGCATTCCTGGGTAAGGAGGAAATTGACACTGAGGGAGTTGGTGGGGTGGTTTGCGTGAGCTTGGTTACAAGAGGAAGGGATTTACTGGTCAGTGGACTGCTTCCGCTGTCACCCAAAGTTTTTGAACTTGTCACTGACTTATTATGAATGCGCTGCAGGTGACGTATAAGGGAGGATGTTCCGAGGTGGTTAACGTCCTTACCCCTACTTATTACAGCTTGACAAAGGCAACACACGGCTTGACACCTGTTGTCCGCATTTCTGTTGAAATACTTCCACACCGAAGAGCTGATTTTTTTGGTATTTTCACCAGGCATGTCAATGGCCATATTCCTCCCACGGACAACAGGTGTCTCCCCGGGTGCCTGACTTAAACAAACCACTTCACCATCAGAATCCTCCTGGTCAATTTCCTCCCCAGCGCCAGCAACACCCATATCCTCCTCATCCTGGTGTACTTCAACACTGACATCTTCAATCTGACTATCAGGAACTGGACTGCGGGTGCTCCTTCCAGCACTTGCAGGGGGCGTGCAAATGGTGGAAGGCGCATGCTCTTCACGTCCAGTGTTGGGAAGGTCAGGCATCGCAACCGACACAATTGGACTCTCCTTGTGGATTTGGGATTTCGAAGAACGCACAGTTCTTTGCGGTGCTTTTGCCAGCTTGAGTCTTTTAATTTTTCTAGCGAGAGGCTGAGTGCTTCCATCCTCATGTGAAGCTGAACCACTAGCCATGAACATAGGCCAGGGCCTCAGCCGTTCCTTGCCACTCCGTGTGGTAAATGGCATATTGGCAAGTTTACGCTTCTCCTCCGACAATTTTATTTTAGGTTTTGGAGTCCTTTTTTTTACTGATATTTGGTGTTTTGGATTTTACATGCTCTGTACTATGACATTGGGCATCGGCCTTGGCAGACGACGTTGCTGGCATTTCATCGTCTCGGCCATGACTAGTGGCAGCAGCTTCAGCACGAGGTGGAAGTGGATCTTGATCTTTCCCTAATTTTGGAACCTCAACATTTTGTTCTCCATATTTTAATAGGCACAACTAAAAGGCACCTCAGGTAAACAATGGAGATGGATGGATACTAGTATACTTATGGATGGACTGCCGAGTGCCGACACAGAGGTAGCTACAGCCGTGGACTACCGTACTGTGTCTGCTGCTAATATAGACTGGATGATAATGAGATGAAATCAATATATATGTGTTATGCACACCAGTGCCTGCAGGAAAGTACTGGTGTCAGGACTGTTATGCACTCCAGTGCCTGCAGGAATGTACTGGTGTTTGAACTGTTATGCAAAACAAATGGACTTACAGACAGACTGGGGAATATGACATAACGTACACAGAAGGTGATAGGTTAACAAAATACACACAAAGTGAACAGAGAAGCCCAGAGGCTAAGGAACTGGGTATCTCCCTTGTATTAGAACTGCTCAGATGGGAAAAGCAAGATGTTGTGTTTTAATACGTAGAGAACCCGAAATGCTGTTGCTAAGGGCAACAGCAAAACCCTAAAGGGTTACCAACGGGTGTGGCAGTAAACTCCTTGGTCAGAGATGGAATGATAGACACAAGGAGAGTCTCCACAATCCTAATTCTCACTTGCAGTGCACAGGTTCAGCTTACTGCCACTAAACTGACCCCTGACACCTAGCACAGTGAGACAGGATTAGACAGGCAAGTCTTAGAATACAGCCGCAAACTTGCTAAGTTCACAGAGTAGTAACAGAACCCCAGAAAGCTAAACGACTGACTCCAGTCTTACTGCTAGGTCTGGATTGGCAGAGTGTAATACCAAATCCCCAGGCCTATTTGCAGTAAGCAACAAACAAATACAAAGCTACACAGTACTGGCTAACTTTCAGAAACTGACTAACCAACAAAGATTCAGCAGCATCTGCTTACCCTGAGAAGAGGCCTTATAAAGCAGGTGCTGTCCACGCCCCACTCAGACCTCACAGACTGTGAGCACAAAAACCAGCACCGGATCCCCTGCCATGCACAGAGCCTATAACCACTGCACAGCAAAAGACCCGAACCGGAGTATCAGCTGCGCTCAGGTCACTCCGCTAGCACTTGTCTCCCGGTTGCCATGACGACGTGGCAGCACAGGGCAGGAGACCCTAACAGTACCCCCTCTCTGACGAGGGGTCAAAGAACCCCTACCACCGGGTTTATCGGGGAACTGCGAGAAGAAAGAGCGTATCAGTCTGGGGGCATGAAGATCACAACTGCGCACCCACGACCGCTCCTCCGGGCCATACCCCTTCCAGTGCACCAAAAATGACAGCCGACCCCGAACCACCTTGGAGTCAAGAATCCTTTCAACAACAAACTCCCTCTGGCCACGTATCAGAAGAGGGGAAGGTCTTCCACTGGAAGAAGGATTACTAATCGCCCGTTTTAAAAGGGAACAATGAAAGGTTTTATTGATACCCAAAGAACGGGGCAGATCTAACTGAAATGCCACCGGATTGATAACCCTGGTGATCTTATAAGGGCCGATGAACCGGGGGCCTAACTTATGAGATGGCTGTCTCAACTTCAAATTCTTGGTAGACAACCAGACGAAGTCTCCTAATTTGAAGCTGCAGGGTCTTTTCCGCTTATCAAAAACCCTTTTGGTCACTAATGACACAGACACAAGGGCTTTCTTCACTTTCCGCCAAATACCTCTAAGGACCGAAACCACAGAGGAACCACCAGGCGTGGAGTCCAGGGGGTCAAAAGAATTGGCCTTAGGATGATGCCCATACACACAAAGGAATGGAGAGATCCCTGTAGCAGAGTGAGCCGCGTTGTTATAGGCAAACTCCGCCATGGACAGATGAGCAACCCAGTCAGTCTGACACTTGGAGACATAACACCTGAGGAACTGCTCCAAGGACTGGTTCACCCTTTCAGTCTGTCCATTAGACTGCGGATGGTAGCCCGACGACAAGCTGACAGAAATCTGGAGATCGGAACAAAATGCCCTCCAGAATTTGGCCACAAACTGGGATCCGCGGTCAGAGACCACATCAAGTGGCAACCCGTGGAGACGCACAACATGCAGCATAAATAATTCAGACAGGCGTCTGGCCGATGGCAGCCCAACCAGTGGAACGAAGTGCGCCATCTTCGAAAACCTGTCAACGACAACCCAGATGGCTGTCATCCCCGAGGATTTGGGCAAGTCCACCACAAAATCCATTGAAATGTGGGTCCATGGCTTAGATGGGATAGAGAGTGGATGTAATGGGCCAACCGGAACCCCTCTAGGAGTCTTATTTCGGGCACAGATGTCACATGCCCGAACCCACTGATCCACATCCTTAGCCACCGAGGGCCACCACACCGCCCTAGATAGCAACTCCCGAGTTCTGGCAATACCCGGGTGACCTGCAGACTTCTTGGCATGGAATTCCAGGAACACTCGCTGTCTTAACCTAGGAGGCACAAACAAAAGACCTACCGGAAGGTCTGGAGGAGCCTGCTCCTGTGCTCTAAGGACTAATGATAAGAGGTCCTGGGTAATGCCCACTTTAATACATGATGGGGAAACAATGGGCAACGGCTCCTCGGTGGTCTCCTGGATTGGAGCAAAACTCAGCGAGAGCGCATCAGCCTTGATGTTTTTTGACCCAGGGCGATATGTTATCAAAAAATTAAAGCGAGCAAAAAACAAAGCCCATCGTGCCTGCCTGGCATTGAGACGCTTCGCTGACTCTAAATATGCCAGATTCTTATGGTCAGTGAGAATTGAGACCACAAACTTAGCCCCCTCAAGCCAGTGTCTCCACTCCTCGAGTGCATCCTTAATAGCCAACAATTCCCGGTTACCCACGTCATAATTCATCTCGGCAGGCGAAAATTTACGGGAAAAGTAAGCACAGGGATGAAGGCGATTATCAGACACTCCCATCTGAGAAAGCACTGCCCCAATACCCATCTCAGAGGCATCCACCTCCACCACAAAAGGACACTCTGGATCTGGGTGTCGCAGCACCTTGGCCGAAACAAATGCCCTTTTGAGACGGGCAAAAGCCGCTTTAGCCTCACAAGACCAGTGAGCAACATCCGCCCCTTTCTTAGTGAGTGCCACCAAGGGCGCCACTATAGACGAAAATCCAGCGATAAATCGTCTATAAAAATTCGCAAAGCCCAGGAAACGCTGAAGCGCCTTCAAACTAGTGGGCTGCACCCAATCCAGGACTGCCTGTACCTTGGAACCCTCCATTTGGAAACCTTCTGGGGAGATAATATATCCTAGAAATGCGATTTGCTGAACTTCAAATTCGCACTTCTCCAGCTTCGCCCCAAGCCGGTGGTCTCTGAGTTTCTGGAGGACTAAGCGTACATGCTTCCGATGTTCCTCCAGGGAATGGGAGAAGATTAGGATGTCATCTAAGTATACAACTAAGAATCTATCCAAATATTCCCTGAGCACATCATTCATGAAATCCTGGAAGACTGCCGGGGCATTACAGAGCCCAAAAGGCATCACCAAATATTCATAATGCCCTGAGTGGGTATTAAAGGCAGTCTTCCATTTATCCCCCTCTCTTATTCGGATTAGATTGTACGCACCGCGTAGGTCAATCTTAGAAAAAATGGTGGCAGTACGAAGCTGGTCAAACAAGACCGAAATGAGAGGCAGTGGGTATGAGTTTTTAATCGTGATACGGTTCAATTCCCTGAAGTCGATGCAGGGTCGCAACGAACCGTCCTTTTTACCCACGAAGAAGAACCCCGACCCAACTGGAGACTGTGAAGGTCTGATAAATCCCTTAGCCAAGTTCTCCTGAATGTACTCTGCCATAGCCTGAGTCTCAGGACGTGACAGGGAGTACAACCTGCTCTTGGGAAGCTTAGCATTTGGCAACAAATCAATGGCACAGTCATAGGGGCGATGGGGAGGTAGTACCTCTGCAACTTTTTTGGAGAACACGTCCGCAAAATCTGCATAACACCCTGGCAATCCTGGCAAACTTAGCTGCGAGAGCCTGACTGGAAGGCTCAAGCAACTCCTGAAACAATCAGTACCCCAACTAAGAATCTCCCCAGAGACCCAGTCAAATTGAGGATTGTGGGCCCTCAACCAGGGTAACCCCAACACCAATGGGGCAAAAGTACAGACAGTCACATAAAAGGACAATTTTTCAGAGTGTGTGGCTCCAATAAACAAAGAAATCTGGCTAGTGCAAGAGGTAATTTTACCTTGGGATAATGGTTCCCCGTTTAACCCACAAATCTCAATTTCCGATGCCAGGGGTACTAAGGGAACAGAGTGTTTCAGGGCGGATTGGCGGTCCATAAAAACCCCGTCGGCCCCACTGTCCACAAAGGCCTCAGTCTTGACAGTTTGACCGAGGATCTTCAAGGTCACCGGAATGATAAAAGTCTTCTTGGGAAATTCTGACTTCTGGCCTGACAGGATATTTCCCATCACCCTCAGGCCCTGAAGTTTTCCGGCTTTTCTGGGCATGATACTACCACATGACCTTTATTCCCACAGTACAAACACAACCCCTGCTGTCTCCTCCGCGTCTTCTCACGCGAGGAGAGGCGGGTAGCCCCAATCTGCATAGGCTCCTCTGAAAATTCCTCAGAGTCTGAGGTTCCCTTGGGAAGGAAGGAAATCTCAGTCTCCCTTTCAAGCCTACGCTCTCTCAGCCGTCTATCCACCCGGATGGATAACTGCATGAGCTGATCCAAGCTATCAGGCAAGGGATATTGTACCAGTTGGTCCTTTATCTGGTTAGAAAGACCTCTTCGGTACTGGTGTCTCAGGGCTGGGTCATTCCACTGGGTATCATGGGCCAACCTCCGAAACTCCGTACAGTAAACCTCAACTGGCCTTCGCCCTTGCTTAAGGATCGAAATCTGAGCCTCGGCTGAGGCCGTCTTGTCAGGGTCATCATACAACATGCCCAGTGCCGTAAAAAAAGCATCAACACTTTTAAGCGACGGACAGTCAGGCTGCAACCCATATGCCCAGACCTGTGGGTCTCCTTGTAGCAAGGAAATCACTATGCCCACCCGCTGAATCTCCGACCCAGAAGACTGAGGCCTAAGCCGGAAGTATAGCTTGCAGCTCTCCTTGAAACAAAAGAACTGCGAGCGATCTCCAAAAAAACGATCCGGGAGATTTACTTTCGGCTCCTTAACCCCTGCAGGTGCTGCTGCTGCGGGAGCTCCGCCAGCAGCCTGGGAGGTGTGCATTTTAATGGACAAATCATTAAATTGTCGAGTCAGGACCTGCACCTGATCGACCACCTGTTGCAACGTATTTTGAGGGGTATGCTCCATATTCCCACAAAATTTCAACAGGAGTATTAGGCTGCTGAATATGTTATGCACACCAGTGCCTGCAGGAAAGTACTGGTGTCAGGACTGTTATGCACTCCAGTGCCTGCAGGAATGTACTGGTGTTTGAACTGTTATGCAAAACAAATGGACTTACAGACAGACTGGGGAATATGACATAACGTACACAGAAGGTGATAGGTTAACAAAATACACACAAAGTGAACAGAGAAGCCCAGAGGCTAAGGAACTGGGTATCTCCCTTGTATTAGAACTGCTCAGATGGGAAAAGCAAGATGTTGTGTTTTAATACGTAGAGAACCCGAAATGCTGTTGCTAAGGGCAACAGCAAAACCCTAAAGGGTTACCAACGGGTGTGGCAGTAAACTCCTTGGTCAGAGATGGAATGATAGACACAAGGAGAGTCTCCACAATCCTAATTCTCACTTGCAGTGTACAGGTTCAGCTTACTGCCACTAAACTGACCCCTGACACCTAGCACAGTGAGACAGGATTAGACAGGCAAGTCTTAGAATACAGCCGCAAACTTGCTAAGTTCACAGAGTAGTAACAGAACCCCAGCAAGCTAAACGACTGACTCCAGTCTTACTGCTAGGTCTGGATTGGCAGAGTGTAATACCAAATCCCCAGGCCTATTTGCAGTAAGCAACAAACAAATACAAAGCTACACAGTACTGGCTAACTTTCAGAAACTGACTAACCAACAAAGATTCAGCAGCATCTGCTTACCCTGAGAAGAGGCCTTATAAAGCAGGTGCTGTCCACGCCCCACTCAGACCTCACAGACTGTGAGCACAAAAACCAGCACCGGATCCCCTGCCATGCACAGAGCCTATAACCACTGCACAGCAAAAGACCCGAACCGGAGTATCAGCTGCGCTCAGGTCACTCCGCTAGCACTTGTCTCCCGGTTGCCATGACGACGTGGCAGCACAGGGCAGGAGACCCTAACAATATGTATATATAATATCACTAGTACTGCAGCCGGACAGGTATATATTATACATTTATTATGTAATGACTGATGACGGACCTGCTGGACACTGTCAGCTCAGCAGCACCGCAGACTGCTACAGTAAGCTACTATAGTAGTATGTATAAAGAAGAAAGAAAAAAAAAACAACCACGGGTAGGTGGTATACAATTATGGATGGACTGCCGAGTGCCGACACAGAGGTAGCTACAGCCGTGGACTACCGTACTGTGTCTGCTGCTAATATAGACTGGATGATAATGAGATGAAATCAATATATATGTATATATAATATCACTAGTACTGCAGCCGGACAGGTATATATTATATATTTATTATGTAATGACTGATGACGGACCTGCTGGACACTGTCAGCTCAGCAGCACCGCAGACTGCTACAGTAAGCTACTATAGTAGTATGTATAAAGAAGAAAGAAAAAAAAAACAACCACGGGTAGGTGGTATACAATTATGGATGGACTGCCGAGTGCCGACACAGAGGTAGCTACAGCCGTGGACTACCGTACTGTGTCTGCTGATAATATAGACTGGATGATAATGAGATGAAATCAATATATATGTATATATAATATCACTAGTACTGCAGCCGGACAGGTATATATTATATATTTATTATGTAATGACTGATGACGGACCTGCTGGACACTGTCAGCTCAGCAGCACCGCAGACTGCTACAGTAAGCTACTATAGTAGTATGTATAAAGAAGAAAGAAAAAAAAAACAACCACGGGTAGGTGGTATACAATTATGGATGGACTGCCGAGTGCCGACACAGAGGTAGCTACAGCCGTGGACTACCGTACTGTGTCTGCTGATAATATAGACTGGATGATAATGAGATGAAATCAATATATATGTATATATAATATCACTAGTACTGCAGCCGGACAGGTATATATTATATATTTATTATGTAATGACTGATGACGGACCTGCTGGACACTGTCAGCTCAGCAGCACCGCAGACTGCTACAGTAAGCTACTATAGTAGTATGTATAAAAAAAAAAAAAAAAAAAAAAAACACGGGTAGGTGCTAGGTGGTATACAATATTATATATATATTATATACAATTATATATATATATATATATATATATTAAACTCATAAACTGGTGGTGATTATTAAACTGGTGGTCAGGTCACTGGTCACACTATCAGCAACTTGCAAGTAGTACTCCTGAGTCCTAAGCAGACAATCACAATATATATTATACTGGTGGTCAGTGTGGTCACAAACAATGGCAGTGTGGCTGGCACTCTGGCAGCAAAAGTGTGCACTGTACGTTATATGTACTCCTGAGTCCTGAGTCCTGCTCTCAGACTCTAACTGCTCCCCACTGTCAGTGTCTCCCCCACAAGTCAGATAATACAGTCACACTATCTCTCTCTATCACTTCAGCAAGTACTAGTAGTAGTAGTACTCCTCCTAATGCTCCCCAAATTACTACTGTGTCTCTCTCTGTCTCACTCTCTTCTCTAATCTCTATAAACGGAGAGGACGCCAGCCACGTCCTCTCCCTATGAATCTCAATGCACGTGTGAAAAATGGCGGCGAGACGCGGCTCCTTATATAGAATCCGAGTCTCGCGATAGAATCCGAGCCTCGCGAGAATCCGACAGCGTGATGATGAAGTTCGGGCGCGCTCGGGTTAACCGAGCAAGGCGGGAAGATCCGAGTCGCTCGGACCCGTGTAAAAAAAACTGAAGTTCGGGCGGGTTCGGATTCCGAGGAACCGAACCCGCTCATCTCTACCGCAGGACCCGACCTTGGTGTTCGTTCCCGGAGCCGCGCCGCCGTCCCCCTTACAGAGCCAGAAGCATGAAGAGTCCGGAAAATCGGTGGCAGAAGACTTCGGTCTTCACCAAGGTAGCGCACAGCACTGCAGCTGTGCGCCATTGCTCCTCATGTACACCTCACACTCCGGTCACTGATGGGTGCAGGGCGCTGGGGGGGCGCCCTGAGGGCAATATATGACACCTTGGCTGGCAAATCTACATCATATATAGTCCTAGAGGCTATATAGATGTAAAATTACCCCTGCCAGTATTCCAGAAAAAGCGGGAGAAAGTCAGCCGAAAAAGGGGCGGGGCTTCTCCCTCAGCACACTGGCGCCATTTTCTCTTCACAGTGCAGCTGGAAGACAGCTCCCCAGGCTCTCCCCTGTAGTTTTCAGGCTCAAAGGGTTAAAAAGAGAGGGGGGGGCACTAAATTTAGGCGCAATATATGTATACAAGCAGCTATTTGGGGAAAAATCACTCAGTTATAGTGTTAATCCCTGCATTATATGCGCTCTGGTGTGTGCTGGCATACTCTCTCTCGGTCTCCCCAAAGGACTTTGTGGGGTCCTGTCCTCAGTCAGAGCATTCCCTGTGTGTGTGCGGTGTGTCGGTACGGCTGTGTCGACATGTTGGATGAGGAAGGTTACGTGGAGGCGGAGCAGAGGCTGATAAATGGGATGTCGCCCCCTGTGGGGCCGACACCAGAGTGGATGGATAGGTGGAAGGTATTAACCGACAGTGTCAACTCCTTACATAAAAGGCTGGATGACGTAACAGCTGTGGGACAGCCGGCTTCTCAGCCCGCGCCTGCCCAGGCGTCTCAAAGGCCATCAGGGGCTCAAAAAACGCCCGTTACCTCAGATGGCAGACACAGATGTCGACACGGAGTCTGACTCCAGTGTCGACGAGGTTGAGAAATATACACAATCCACTAGGAACATCCGTTACATGATCTCGGCAATGAAAAATGTGTTACGCATTTTCTGACATGAACCCAAGTACCACATAGAAGGGGTTTTATTTTTGGGGAGAAAAAGCAGCCAGTGTTTTGTTCCCCCATCAGATGAATGAATGAAGTGTGTAAAGAAGCGTGGTTTCCCCCGATAAGAAACTGGTAATTTCTAAAAAGTTACTGATGGCGTACCCTTTCCCGCCAGAGGATAGGTCACGTTGGGAGATATCCCTTAGGGTGGATAAGGCGCTCACACGTTTGTCAAAAGGTGGCACTGCCGTCTTAGGATACGGCCACCTTGAAGGAACCTGCTGATAAAAAGCAGGAGGCGATCCTGAAGTCTGTATTTACACACTCAGGTTATATACTGAAACCTGCAATTGCCTCAGCATAAATAGTGCTGCTGCAGCGTGGTCTGATACCCTGTCAGATAATATTAATACGCTAAGACAGGGATAATATTTTGCTAACATTGAGCATATTTAAGACGTTGTCTTATATATAAAGGATGCACAGAGGGATATTTGCCGGCTGGCATCCAGAATTGATGCAATGTCCATTCTGCCAGGAGGGTATTAGAAACCCGGCAGTGGACAGGTGATGCTGCCTGTAAAAGGCACATGGAGTTTCTGCCTTATAAGGGTGAGGAATTGTTTGGGGATGGTCTCTGGGACCTCGTATCCACAGCAACAGCTGGGAATAAATTTTTTTTACCTCAGGTTTCCTCACAGCCTAAGAAAGCACCGTATTTTCAGGTACAGTCCTTTCGGCTTCAGAAAAGCAAGCGGGTCAAAGGCGCTTCCTTTCTGCACAGAGACAAGGGAAGAAGGAAAAAGCTGCACCAGTCAGCCAGTTCCCAGGATCAAAAATCTTCCCCCGCTTCCTCTGAGTCCACCGCATGACGCTGGGGCTCCACAGGTGGAGACAGGTGCGGTAGGGGCGCGTCTCGGGAACTTCAGGGACCAGTGGGCTTGCCCACAGGTGGATCTCTAGGTTCTGCAAATAGTATCACAGGGATACAGGCTGGAGTTCGAGGCGACTCCCCCTCGCCGTTACCTCACATCAGCCTTGCCTGCTGCCCTCGGAGAAAGGTAGTACTGGCGGCAATTCACAAGCTGTACTTCCGGCTGGTGAAATCAAGGTACCCCTCCTTCAAGAAGGCCGGGGTTACTATTCCAAAATGTTGTGGTACCGAAACCAGACGGTTCGGTGAGACCCATTCTAAAATGGAAAGCCTTGAACACTTATATATGAAGGTTCAAGTTCAAAATGGAATCGCTCAGGGCGATTATTGCAAGCCTGGAGAATTTCATGGTATCACTGGACATCAAGGATGATTACCTGCATGTCCCTCTTTACCCTCTTTACCAGGAGTACCTCAATATTGTGGCACAGGATTGTCATTACCAATTCCAGACGTTGCCGTTGGTCTGTCCCCGGCACCGAGGTATTTACCAAGGTAATGGCCGAAATAATTATCCCGTACTTGGACGATCTCCTTATAAAGGCGAGGTCCAGGGAGCAGTTGTTCGTCGGAGTAGCACTATCTCGGGAAGTGCTACAACAGCACAGCTGGTTTCTGAATATTCCAAAGTCGCAGCTGGTTCCTACAATGCGTCTACTGTTCCTGGGTATGGTTCTGGACACAGAACAGGATAAAAAGGTTTTCTCCCGGAGGAGAAGTCCAAGGAGTTGTTGTCTCTAGACAGAGACCTCCTAATACGTATACAGGTGTCGGTGCATCAATGCACGCGAGCCCTGGGAAAGATGGTAGCTTCTTACAAAGAAATTCCATTCGCCAAGTCCCATGCAAGGATTTTCCAGTGGGATCTGTTGGACAAGTGGTCCGGGTCGCATCTTCAGATGCATCGGCGGATAACCCTGTCTCCAAGGGTCAGGGTGTCGCTGTTGTGGTGGCTGCAGAGTGTTCATCTTCTAGGGGGCCGCAGATTCGGCATACAGGACTGGGTCCTGGTGACCACGGATGCCAGCCTTCGAGGCTGGGGGGCAGTCACACAGGGAAGGAACTTCCAAGGCTATGGAAAAGTCAGGAGACTTCCCTACACATAAATATTCTGGAACTGAGGGATATTTACAATGCCCTAGGTCAGGCTAGACCCCTGCTTCAACACGGGCGGTGCTGATCCAGTCAGACAACATCACGGCGGTCGCTCATGTAAACCGACAGGGCGGCACAAGAAGCAGGATGGCGATGGCAGAAGCCACAAGGATTCTCCGATGGGCGGAAAATCATGTGTTAGCACTGTCAGCAGTGTTCATTCCCAGAGTGGACAACTGAGAAGCAGACTTTCTCAGAAGACACGACCTCCACCTGGGAGAGTGGGGACTTCATCCAGAAGTCTTCCAAATGATTGTACACCGTTGGGAAAGGCCACAGGTGGACATGATGGCGTCCCGCCTCAACTAAAAGTTACAAAGATATTGCGCCAGGTCAAGGACCCTCAGGCGATAGCTGTGGACGCTCTGGTAACACCGTGGGTGTACCAGTCGGTGTATGTGTTCCCTTCTCTGCCTCTCTTACCCAGGGTAATGAGAATAATAAAAAGGAGAGGCGTAAGAACTATACTCATTGTTCCGGGTTGGCCAAGAAGAGTTTGGTAACCAGAACTCCAAGAAATGATCTCAGAGGACCCATGGCCTCTGCCGCTCAGACAGGACCTGCTGCAGCAGGGGGGCCTGTCTGTTCCAAGACATACCGCGGCTGCGTTGACGGCATGGCGGTTGAACGCCGGATCCTGAAGGAAAAGGGAATTCCGGAGGAAGTTATCCCTACGCTATTTAAAGCTAGGAAAGAAGTGAACGCAAACCATTATCACCGCATATGGCGAAAATATGTTGCGTACTGTGAGGCCAGGAAGGCCCCAAAGGAGAAATTTCAGTTAGGTCGATTTCTGCACTTCCTACAGTCAGAGGTGACTATGGGCCTAAAATTGGGTTCCATTAAGGTCCAGATTTCGGCTCTATCGATTTTCTTCCAAAAATTGAACTGGCTTCACTGCCTGAAGTTCAGACTTTTGTTAAGGGAGTGCTGCATAGTCAGCCCCCGTTTGTGCCTCCAGTGGCACCATGGGATCTCAACGTGGTGTTGGATTTCCTGAAGTCGCATTGGGTTGAGCCACTTAAATCCGTGGAGTTATAATACCCCACGTGGAAAGTGGTCATTCTGTGGGCCTTGGCGTCGGCCAGGCGTGTATCAGAATTGGCGGCTTTGTCATAAAAAAGCCCTTATCTGTTTTTTATATGGATAAGGCGGAATTGAGGACTCGTTCCCAATTCCTTCCTAAGGTGGTATCAGTTTTTCATGTGAACCAACCTATTGTGGTGCCTGTGGCTACTTGGGACTTGGAGGATTCCAAGTTACTGGATGTAGTCAGGGCCCTGAAAAGTATATGTTTCCAGGACAGCTGGCGTCAGGAAAACTGACTCGCTATTTCTCTTGTATGCACCCAACAAGCTGGGTGCTCCTGCTTCTAAGCAGACGGTTGCTCGCTGGATCTGTAGCACGATTCAACTTGCACATTCTGCGGCTGGACTGCCACACCCTAAATCTGTAAAAGCCCATTCCATGAGGAAAGGGGCTCTTCTTGGGCGGCTGCCCGAGGGGTCTCGGCTTTACAATTTTGCCGAGCTGTTACTTGGTCGGGTTCAAACACTTTTGCAAGAGTCTACAAGTTTGATACCCTGGCTGAGGAAGACCTAGAGTTTGCTCATTCGGTGCTGCAGAGTCATCCGCACTCTCCCGCTCGTTTGGGAGCTTTGGTATAATCCCCATGGTCCTTACGGAGTCCCAGCATCCACTTAGGACGTCAGAGAAAATAAGATTTTACTCACCGGTAAATCTATTTCTCGTAGTCCGTAGTGGATGCTAGGCGCCCATCCCAAGTGCGGATTGTCTGCAATACTTGTATATAGTTATTGCCTAACTAAAGGGTTATTGTTGAGCCATCTGTTGAGAGGCTTGGTTATATTTCATACTGTTAACTGGGTATAGTATCACGAGTTATACGGTGTGATTGGTGTGGCTGGTATGAGTCTTACCCGGGATTCAAAATCCTTCCTTATTGTGTCAGCTCTTCCGGGCACAGTATCCTAACTGAGGTGTGGAGGAGGGTCTTAGTGGGAGGAGCCAGTGCACACCAGGTAGTCCTAAAGCTTTCTTTAGTTGTGCCCAGTCTCCTGCGGAGCCGCTAATCCCCATGGTCCTTACGGAGTCCCAGCATCCACTACGGACTACGAGAAATAGATTTACCGGTGAGTAAAATCTTATTATTACACCTACACTAAGCACAGCAAGCCATAGGTGACTATTGTACATAGTCAATTTCATATTGGGACTAAGGACTCCAGGGCTAGGCCGCAATAACGGTTATTAAGCAGGAGGATAGTAATGGGTCACAGTAGTCAGAGTGACCTATAATTACAGTTCCATGTATGGCTTAATCATAGTGCTAAGGAGAAGGTAGGAAGCACTGGGTATATATATATGTAACAGAAGTGGAGTGAAACTTGAACTGTTTAACATTTCATAAATGCAGTTTTAAAGCTCCCCACATATATCAGCATCACATCAGTCAAAGGAGAGCCAGAGACATTGTTCTGCAGCGCTAAATAGAAAGTAACACCCTAATTAGCAGAATTAGAGTCAAGGACATTAAAGGTAGCCATACTACAGTGACATTGGATGAATGTTAAAGCCTCTTAGCCACAAAGGATTAGAATATCATCCCGATTCAAGGACTAGCTTGTGGCACTTTAATACAACTGTGTTATATGTATATTCGTGAACCCGTAAGAAGGACTGACACGTAAGAGACTATTAGTTATAAAGTTAAAGGATTTGAGCTTGTTGTGACTATGATAAGAGAAACCATCTCTTGCAGATATATTTAATATAGACTCATCCTAAGAGACAACAATAATTTGAGGCATACAGGAATCAAAAAGCTATATATGCTCTGAAATATAGAAAGCATCAGCTACTTCAAATGGACACAAGGACGCAGCATAACAAAGGTTTATCATACCAGCTTCTTAGGAGTTTAGTTTAATACTGGACAACTACGGTAACATTTTTACTGAGGAAAGGCTACAGATCCCTTGGTAATCAACTGTTGATGTTACTATATGAGCTAAATAGATACTTTCTGTTATCTGCCAAGGAGGAACTATAAGTAACCTTATAGGAGAAAGTAATCGCTACCATAAGTAGACTGAGCCAAACATCTTTCTCTTTAACTGAAGGGAGAACTGATAGTTGATACTAAAACATAGTGTCAGACATTCTGTATTAACTGCTGTTATTTTTAGGAAGTTTATGGGCCCTTATAGTGCACTATCATATTAAGAGTACCCGGGTCACTCTAACACCTAAGGGTGTCCTGAAAAGAAAAAGGATTTGTTGTATTGCATGCAGGTACTGTGTATAGGCCTAATTGACAGGGGGTTAGCATGGATTAATGACTTAAAGGGGAATGTGTAATTGATGAAATGTTAATGTATACTTAATACATTTGGTTCTGGTCATTAAAGTGTTATAGTTGCCATGTGTGTCTGGTCCGTCTGGAAGTTGATCTGAAGATCCTGGAAGAAAGGGACAGGTATATTAGATAATACATCTATGATATAAGGGAATTATCCCCTAAGGATAGAGATCAGGCTTACTCAAGCAAGCCTTAACGGTAGTTAAATACTACACATAGCTTGAGTGGAGCCACAACTATTAGGTAACCATCCCTTAATAGACTACATAGACAGCTCTTGTTCAAGGTATTGAGGGTAGGGTTACACTCTAAGTAACATATTGGTTTGTTATTCCAAAATAATGGGACGATACAATGAGAATCTTTATGCATGAAGAAAAGGACATACTGAAAATGATACAGAAAAAATAGTTATATGTCATTGTGGCCGGAGAGACCTCCCCAGCCACATGTGTAATGACGGCTGTGGCACTGAAGGGGTTAACCCTTAAGTACCTGCACCATTACAAAGGACATTGGGCGCTTGCCACCACTTTTAAATGTATACCGGCACTAGGCACCATCTTTAAAATGTGTGGGCGCTAGGCGCCGTGTATTTAAGAAATGTATATTTATGTGTGCCGCAGTCCCGGACCTCTCCGGCGACTGCGGCAGTGAGGGCAGCCCCCTGCATGCTGAGCTGTGTGTGCGCGCCGGGGGAGAGGAGAGCCGCTGCAGCCGGGAGTTCAGCTCCCACTGCAGCACTAAGTGTGTGTGCCACTGCTGGGAAAGCTCCCAGCGCCTCAGCACTATAGTTGGTCAGCCGTGGCAGCCAGGACGAGTGTCCCATGCTGCTGCGCTGCTGGGGAGGGTGCGCTGCTCACGGGGGACCGGGCTAGCTGGCTCCCTAGCGGCGGGGGCATGTGTAGGGCACGGGACGCTGGGGCCCGGGAGCTACGCTCCCGGCGCCTCAGCGCTCCAGACAGACAGAGAGCCACAGTGGCCAGGATGAGCGTCCTGGGCTGCCGGCCTCCAGGAGTGCATCAGGGGTCACCGGACCAGGGGGGTGCGCTGCACGATGTAGCGAGGCTAATAAGTAGTGCTGCACTGAGGGGGCAGGGAGAGCCAGCTCCCTGGACCCCAGTAGCAGGCAGTGTCCAGGCAGGCTGGGGGATGGGGGGGGGGGGAGCCAGCCCCCATACCTCCAGCACTGGGAGAGCCCTAGCAGCCAGGCTCCCAGCAGCAGTGCCTGGGTATGTGGAGCCTGTGCAGTGCACAGGCTCAGTGTATATTTAAAGAAACATGTACAGTGTATTTAAATGTGTTTTAAAGGTAAAATGCACTTACTGGTTGTTGTGTCCCAGGAGAGGGGAATCCATGGCTGTGCAGGCTGTTGGATTCCTCCAGACCTTTTACCCAAAAACGGAATGCCTTCTCCTCCAGCCTCAAACTTAAAAGTAGCATGGGAAGAGAGAGGAAAAGCTCAGTTTTTCAACAAGCTGAGTGGTTTGCTGGAGCTTTATAGGGATCGCCTTTTGTGAGCAGGAAACCCTGACCAGGGCTCGAGGCTGCCCAACTCTGGAGCCCGAATTCAGGCTGCAGATGCTGAGCTGGGTCCCAGGCAGAATCCTGGAAGTAAGTTTCGGCGGGAAACTCCCCCCAATTCAGACTGAAAGTCACCGGGACAGATTCAGATCCTCCAGCGTCTCCAAGCTCCGCCTTCCGCCTGCTACTGGCAGAGGCCTAGTCAAGCGACTAGTGGGGATTGGTCAGCACCACACAGGTGTGGTAAGGCGGCGTGTCGATGCATATAGAGCAGGGCCGTGGTTCCAGACGCCACGGCAGGTTACGAGTTTGGTGGTGGCAGCGTAGAACCCGCCCACTGCGTTACTGACGGTAAGTGGGAATCCCCTATGTGGCCAGGTCCCGTGTTACCTAAACAGCCATTCTGTGTACTGGGGACGAGACGCGAAAGCAGTGAAGGCTTTCGTACGGGACCGTACGGTCAGTCATTTGCTGAAGAAGGGAAAAAATTCAGTGCTGGCTCACAGGGGGATCAAACCCACGGCTTTGGAGTTATTAGCACTATGCTCTAACCAACTGAGCTAACCGGCCAAGTCATCTAGCTCACCCGTACTACAAAGCTACACTCCAGCTTTTCCACTCTGCTCTGCTTATAATCTCTGTCTCCCCTTTCTATTTTATAGTCCATATGTAATAGGCTATTTGCTGGTCCTGATATGATTTGGCGATACAGAAAATATATCCTGGTTTGCTATAAAGCCTCTTTAAATCTAGAAGCTATCTCGCTGAGAACACGCTGGGACCAGCCAGTCCCAGCTAGTCCCATGTCAGTCTGTCTATATCAATAGTCCCTGTTATGCCGTATGCTTAGTGTTAGGTGTGAGCGCTTGATGGTTACATAATATACACTGAAGTGTTCCAGCTGGTTTATATTCCTGATTATTGCACCGAGTCTCTGATTGTACTTACTTGTGTGCTATTATAATTAGTTGTACTTGTTTCTATGCTCAATTGTATTAATATACTTGTATGTATACTGATTGCTGATTGGCTAATGCTGTGGAACTTGTGTTGCCCTATAAATAAATGGAGGTGATGATGATATGTTCTGCTATCTACCATGTGCTGGACTACATGTAGCAGGCTCACCAGCCCATGGATGTAAGCAGATCCAAAGCTTCTCATTTTGTGATAAAAAATAATCATTGTGTAACAGCTGTTGTGGAGTCTCCCTGATGTTACTAAACATTTCCAAACATGTGGCCCCAGCATGATACCATTAGCTGGTATTATCAGTGAGGTTGATCCTTACCTGTTCCTCCTTATGGAGAAACAGACATGATGAATGGGGGAGGCTGAGTATGTGATTATACAGATCCCCTGCACCACCCTGACCGACAACCGGGGTGTGTGTTATTCTGATACCATCGCTCACTGATGATCACATGTTATGGTTGAAAAACAGGAATTGCTGAATAATTGCAGACAAGGTTCTGCTGCTGACTATTTTTTGATGTTGAAGCATATGCTCTTTGTTTCTTTTTGAATAAGGTTTGTTTCGGAGTGCATCCTTTCAATTCCAGTCACAGACAACTTCAAAAATTTACGTGAAGTCCACCACCAACATTACTCTTATCTAATAATATATTTAGAAGCAAGAAGATTTTTTGGATCCATTTTTCCTTTGATCTTATCTATTTTGTTAAGAAAAATGACTTTGCACTTAAGGGAAGACAACCAGTCATATTCTTTATTTATTTTTTATTTTTGCTTTTGCAATTACCTAATTCCCAATTTAGTCTGTGCAGGTGGTCTATTAGTAATATAAAGCACCCGCAGCACAAGGAATTCTTTAGTTATACTTATTTTTATTTATTCCATTATCCATATAAAATATCAATTAAAAAAAAATCAATAAAACATAAAATAAAGACAGAAACACTTTCTCAATATCTTTCAGTTGGTCAAAATGAGTGGTAACTTTTACATTAATCCTTATATGACATCACACATGACACTTTCAATGCTGCTTAATTTGCTTATACATAATCTGCTATTAAACATACATTGTTTTTACATATGCACAGAAAAACACCCTATACATTCAAGTAAAAAAAGGCCTCTTATATAATGCTCAGCATATACATAGTATCCTGTATTAATATAAAGAGAGATCTAGCAAAATGGATATTTTGTATCTTGTTTTCAAACAGCTGTTATTTTCCAATTCTGTTAGAGCCGCAAGAGAAACTTTAATGCAAAAGCACACAAGGGGGCAGATGTATTAACCTGGAGAAGGCATAAGGAAGTGATAAACCAGTGATAAATGCAAGGTGATAAACGCACCAGCCAATCAGCTCCTGTTTATTTACATATTGGAGCTGATTGGATGGTACTTTTATCACCTTGCACTTATCACTGGTTTATCACTTCCTTATGCCTTCTGCAGGTTAATACATCTGCCTCACAGTTAGATAATTTGTATCCAATTCTTGAAACAGGTGTTACTCTAAAGGGCCCCAAACACTTATACGACACGACGGTCCGTCATGTCGTATAAGATTTAGACCAACCTCTCGGCAGCCTCCCTGTTGGTAAGATAGTATTAGATATATCTTATGCAGTTTTTTTTTGTTTGTTTTTTGCATACGATGTTTCTTTTACTATCCTATCTATTTACTGCGGGATCCGTCATATCACAAGTGCAGCACTCGTGATAAGTTGGATCTAGGGGGATCCGATCCACATGGGAACTCGGATAGGATCGGGGGAAAAGCACATCGAAAATACCCGATTTCACCCAATATATCAGGACGAATGCCCGAATTGGGCTGAAATCGGGCATTATTGGTCTAGTGTATGGGGCTCTTTACAGTACAAGCTTAGTTGTTCATTAATTATTAGTGGCTTAATTGTTAGTTAGATCTTAGAACACGGCCATGTCATACATAATTAGAAAAAGTTTTACCACTACTATTGTGGAGATTACGGTCCTGCCAATCTCTGGAAGACTTCTGTGATATCCTCCAGATATGGCTTTATAAAACGGATCCTGCTCCAGAGACGGGAGTCCAGGAGTTGTACTAACCAGAGGAAGGACGTGGTGAAACTTTCTCTAATTATGTATGACATGGCTGTGTACAGGGGGCAATATATTGGGAGTAACAAGCAGTCTGGCAGATAGATCATGGGGTGGATACAGCAATATATTGGGTACTTATCAATAGATAGTGTACAGGGGACAATATACTGAGGGGAACACGCCATCTGGTGGTGCATCATAGGGTACAGCACTGTGTGTGGGGTAATTATCAATAGATAGTATACAGGTGAGATATACTGGTGGTACATCATGGTGGTGATAGCACTTTGTGTGGGAGGTACTTATCAATAGATAGTGTACAGGGGGCAATATACTGAGGGGAACACACCATCTGGTGGTGCATCATAGGGTAATTATGGGGTAATTATCAATAGATAGTATACAGGTGAGATATACTGGTGGTACATCATGGTGGTGGTAGCACTTTGGGTGGGAGGTACTTATCAATAGATAGTATAAAGGTGGCAATGGGCCATCTGCTGGAACGCTATGGTGGTTATAGATCTGTGTGGGATACTTTGTTTCCTACATTACGTGGAGCCTCTGTTCCTGCACATTGGCCCTCATTCCGAGTTCTTCGCTCTGTAATTTTCTTCGCATCTCAGCGATTTTCCGCTAATTGCGCATGTGCAATGTTCGCACTGCGACTGCGCCAAGTAAATTTGGTAAGAAGTTTGGTATTTTACTCACGGCATTACGAGGTTTTTTCTTCGTTCTGGTGATCGTTGTGTGATTGACAGGAAGTGGGTGTTTCTGGGCGGAAACTGGACGTTTTATGGGAGTGTGTGAAAAAACGCTGCCGTTTCTGGGAAAAACGCAGGAGTGGCTGGAGAAACGGAGGAGTGTCTGGGCGAACGCTGGGTGTGTTTGTGACGTCAAACCAGGAACGACAAGCACTGAACTGATCGCACTGGAGGAGTAAGTCTCGAGCTACTCAGAAACTGCACAGAAAAATCTTTTCGCAATATTGCGAATACTTCGTTCGCTATTCTGCTAAGCTAAGATACACTCTCGAAGGGCGGCGGATTAGCGTGTGTACTGCTGTGAAAAGCGGCTAGCGAGCGAACAACTCGGAATGAGGGCCATAGTTGTACAGGAAAGGAGCTTGTGAAAAATGAAAGCCAGGAGGAAAACCACAATCCGACGAGGATGAGATTCGAACCCACGCGTGCAGAGCACAATGCAGCCATTTTCTCATCCCAGGCAAGTGTCAGTATCTATTGCTTACTAGGGGGTGGGGGATTACCTTCCTGCACACAGGCTACGGCAAGATGGCCACAGCAGGGCCCCCTAAAGACACGCAGTGGGGGGGGAGTCTGCTTCTATCTATCAATGACCCCACCAGTCTCTCCTAAACATGTTCCACCAGGAAGATGGCCGACGACTGAGATCTTAGGGAGGGCAACAACTGAATGGGCTGGTTTTAGGATAAATTACATAACTAACTCTACCTCCTGTTATATATATATAGAGGATGTTTAGTAGGATCCCAGTGACCCAGTCGGGGGAGGAGTGGGGTATAACATGCCTAAGATAGTGTGCATGTGGGTGGCCTCCCTGAGCTCACAAGGAGGGGGCTATGGGGTGTCCCCAGTGTGACGCTATCAGTCAGTATAATCAGTGAGGTTGATCCTTACCTGTTCCTCCTTATGGGGAAACAGACATGATGAATGGGGGAGGCTGAGTATGTGATTATACAGAGCTCCTGCACCACCCTGACTGACAACTGGGGTGTGTCATTCCGACACCATCGCTCTCTGATGGTCTTTATTATAGTTTTAATAGTAGATGTTTTTGCTAGGATTGGTTAGTTCTTAATGGTGCTATTACTCCTTAACATTTGTAATGTGAAGCTATTGATGTAGAGCCATTGATCCTCAATCTTCAAAAAATGTAGTTTTTTTTATAACTGATGCATCATGATATTCAGATTGATTCTGGAGATTTGACATATGAATGGAATCTATCCGAGAAACACGATGTGGAAGCACCCATGCTCCAACCTGGTCCTAGACACATGCTCTATTTTTAACTGATTACCTAGAGATGATCAATATTTTATTTTGCCACTGATTTTCTGCATTAACTGCAGACATAGCGATCCTGTATCCATATGAAAGATAGATAAATGACCGCCAATTGGCCACCCCTTTGCATCATAGATGTCCATCACTGCTGTGGGGCTATTGGCCAATCAGGAACTGGGTGGGGCCAAGCGCTGTGACTCTGGTGTTGGGAAGAAAACTATCAATGAGTGGCTTACATTGATGTTGTGGAACCCAAGATCTCTGCCATCAATGGTAAAACCATTAACCATCTGCGCAAAGCCGTCAATGGTTGAGGGTTTTCTCACTGAAGACTAAGGTCTGATCTTTCTTCACCATAGATGGGTGATGGTGTTGTCATTGATGACTAAGGTCTGATCTTTTTCCACCATAGATGGTTGATGGTGTTGTCATTGATGACTAAGGTCTGATCTTTCTTCACCATAATGGTTGATGGTCTTGTCATTGATGACTAAGGTCTGATCTTTCTCCACCATAGATGGTTGATGGCCATCCCCAATTTATATTAATTCAATGCACTGCACTGACCGATAACTGAGATGTGTATTATCCTTAAAACCAGGACTGTGATTGAGAAGCTCTGCTGTAGCCTCTGTGCGAGAAGATAATCCTCCCATAATAATATCTTTGTTGTATGGTTGTTGCTATAGTTTAAATAATAGATGTTCCGTGTGTCTAACATAGGTTAGTTCTGCAGTAATAGGAATTTGTATAGACCACTGGCAAGCAACATTTTATAGTAAAAAGAGCCATCAGGAGATTGCTGATAATATGGTTGTCCTTGTCAGTGTTCTATCACAGGTTATTTCCCATTTCCAGGGAGGTCTGACCAGTGATGTTCCTCAATGGTTTTAATCCATCATCAAAACCCCATAGATCAGTATTTTCCAAACTCCTCCATTACAGTCCAGGATTTAAAGATATCCATGGTTGAATCCAGATGGTTACATTAAATTGAGTTACTATTTATGTCATCTGAGTTCAAGCATGGATATCCTTAAAACCTGGACTGTAATGGCGGAAAGTCTGAAATTCTGCCATAGATAGTTTAGCCATCATCAATGGTTGACCTGCACCATCGAGCTACCACAACAACAAAAATGTTGTCATCAGTCAAAGACTATCAATTGTGGCAAAGCCATTGATGGTTGATGGCCATCCCTAGATGCACCGAAGCTGCACTACTGGCCACCAGGTGCCATTCCAAGCACATTGCTTGCCAGATGCAGAGGATGTGGGATAGCGCTCGTACATCACCCCCTCCAGCCCGGAACTGAAATCCCAGGTGGCACTCTACTGCATAGGCATTACCCAAATTGCTTTAGTACAGATTTGTCTAAACCCATGAGATGCAAGGCTCTCTAATCTTAGTTGCTGGTCCAAGCTACCTGGAAGAGTATTCATGTATCCTGGAGCTGCTCACAGCTGCCCAGTGCCGCCCACTTCTCAAGTGAAGTGCGCAGTCCTGGTCAGCCGATGATGCGATTCTCGTTGAATAGTGCCATCATTGCCAATCTCCCACGTTACAATAACAGCAATCTTGGCATTTTATAGCAGAGGACAGGGCCACTGTGACACAATCATGCCACCATGCCTCCTCACCGCCCACCTATGCTATACCCCACACTGTGCCAACTTGGATATCCACTTCAGGAGTGGGCAGCCAGAAAGTAGACAAGCATGGTTTGGTATAGCTCCAAAAGTGGTGTCTTTACAATTATAATGTACTTATGGTTACAATGCTGTAAGTAACATATTGGTTTGTCATTCCAAAATAATGGGACGATACAATGAGAATCTTTATGCATGAAGAAAAGGACATACTGAAAATTATACAGAAAAAATAGTTATATATCACTTGCTGAGAAAGGGAAAAATTTAAATGGTGGCCCATACGGGGATCAACCCCGCGACCTTGGCGTTATTAGCACCACGCTCTAACCAACTGAGCTAACCGGCCAATCTGCCTATATAACCTGTAATACAAAGCTACACTCCAACTTTTCCACTCTGCTCTGCTTATAATCTCTGTCTCCCCTTTCTTTCTTATAGTCCGTATGTAATAGGCTGCTGGTCCTGATATGATTTTGGCGATACAGAAAATATATCCTGGTTTTGCTATAAATCTAATTGCCTCTTTAAATCTAGACGCTATCTCGCTGAGAACAGGCCGGGACCTGCCAGTCCCAGCCTATCACATAAGGGCTTATGACCCATGTCAGTCTGTCTATATCAATAGTCCCTGTTATGCCGTATGCTTAGTGTTAGGTGTGAGCGCTTGATGGTTACATAATATACACTGCAGTGTCCCAGCCTAGTTTATATTCCTGATTATTGCACCGAGTCTCTGATTGTGCTTACTTGTGTGCTATTATGATTATTTGTTATTTGTTACTATGCTCATTTGTATTAATATACTGGTATGTATACTGATTGCTGATTGGCTAATGCTGTGGAACTTGTGGTGCCCTATAAATAAATGGAGGTGATGATGATATGTCCTGCTATCTGCCATGTGCTGGACTACATGTAACAGGCTCACCAGCCCATGGGTGTAAGCAGATCCCAAGCTTATAATTTTGTGATAAAAGATAATCATTGTGTAACAGCTGATGTGGAGTCTCCCTGATGTTACTAAACATTTCCAAACATGTGGCCCCAGCATGATACTATTAGCTGGTATTATCAGTAAGGTTGATCCTTACCTGTTCCTCCTTATGGAGAACCAGACATGATGAAAGGGGGAGGCTGAGTATGTGATTATACAGATCCCCTGCACCACCCTGACCTATCTCTGGGGTGTGCGTTATTCTGATACCAATGCTCACTGATGATCACTTGTTATGGTTAAAAACAGAGGAATTGTTGAATAATTGCAAACAACGGTCAGCTGCTGACCATGTATTTTTATTGAAGCATACAGGGCCATCTTAACAGCAGTGTAGGTTCCTGAGCAAAGCAATGCTTTGGGCCCCTATCCATCCTGCAGCAGTAGGGGTGGGGGGTGCTATCAGCGGCAGCTTTGATGTCCCATGGACGGTAGGGGGTGATCTGCTCAGCATGTAGGACCTGGAGCAGTAATTCCTGCTAATTACTCCTTTACTACACAGATGGTGGGAGATGGGGCAGGAGGGAGAACACTAAACTGTAGAAGGGGCCATTGGGTTGAAAGAAGGGCCCCGGTACATGACTTACAGGGTGGTAGGGCAAGATTTAATACACAGGCTAGGGGTGGATAGTGGAGTGGACTTAATATTCATCATTTTCCAGTGGGAGGGCAGCTTGCTTGACTGCAGATATCTCCAGTTCCTTGAAATAGATGTCATAGCTTTCAATGGGGTAAAACTCTAGAGAGTCCCGCCTTTTGGGAGGTACTGGGGACACCTTTCAGGAGGTACCGAGGACAACTTTCAGGAGGTACTGGGGAAACCTCTCAGGGGGTACTGAGGACACCTTTCAGGAGGTACTGTAAACACCTTTCAGGAGGTACTGGGAACACCTTTCAGGAGGTTCTGGGGACTTGGGGATCAGAGATCAGGAGCCAGAGCAATCCACCGACGAAAATATAAAACTGCATACCAGGTGTGTGGAGCTGGAGCAGGGACCAGCTGCTGGAAGGCTGATATTTCTGGTTCTGGGCATAGTAGAGACAAGCTGCCAGTGTCCACCAAAAGGGGAGAGTCCAACCTTTTGGAGTATTCCCTCAGAAATACTCCAAGTCAGACAGAACCCGAGATATCTGACTGGGAAGAGCAATTAACAGGCTCGGATGGGGACCACTGCTTTGAAGTCGAATATCTCAGGTTCCCTAGGGACGATTTTAAAAAAATTGGTACCCATGGAAAGAGGAGACCCTCAGCTATCAGCCTAGAGCCCATAGACTCCTGGGGCCCTTGGGCAAGAGCCCATTGAGCCCATATGAAAAGATGGGCCTGGAAGCATACTCTGTACTCTTGGTTTCTTTATGAGTAAGTTTTGTTCCATATTGCATCGTTTCAATTCTGGTCACAGACAACTTCAAAAATTTACATAAGTGCTACCACCACCATTTCTCTTATTTAATAATACATTTAGAAGCAAGATGATTTTTTGGATTAATTTTTCCTTTGATCCTACCTATTTTGTTGTTAAGAATAATGACTTTGCACTTAAGGGAAGTCAACCAGTCATATTCTTTATTTATTTAGTATTTTTGCTTTTGCAATTATCTAATTCCCAATTTAGTCTATGCAGGTGGTCTATTAGTAATATAAAGCACCAGCAGCACATAACAGCTGATTTTCACATGGGATCTAGTGGCGCAACAGTAGCGCGTCTGACTCCAGATCAGAAGGTTGCGTGTTCAAATCACGTCGGGATCAATTACCATTTTATTTTTATGCTACATTAATGTTATTACAGTTGTAATATGTGTATATATATATATATATTAGAAAATGAAGTATAAAAAGCGCCTGGTAGTGTTGGTGACTCACTCCTCGTGAAAAAAATTGTGATAATAAAACAGATAAATTATAGTAAACTTAGCTGCGGGTATTTCTGGTAGATGACTCTTATAGACGGCACATGTAAAGGAGAGATAAAATAGACATAGTGTGTACTGTTTTTAAAAAACCACAGGTGTTTGTCTGTGTATATAACATACAATTTATAGGAACTATGCAGGTTCCAATTTTAAAGGAGAAACTATGTTTAGTTAAAAACAATAGTTTAATAGACACACTCCTGCCAGAACATGCAGGTTACACATATAGATAAAATAGTACACAAAATCAAAGGACATATATAGCAGCTGGTTCAATTATAAAAATGCAGGTATTAATCGTACAATGTTAAAAAATATAGCAGGCTTATCTGTCCACAAATCTGGGTATTGGATTAAATTTCATCCATAAATGCAAGTATCAAACGTACAGGATATAAGGTAAAAACATGGCTTATCTGTCCACGGATAGGAAGTCAGAAAGGGGTGGGCATCCAGTCCCTGTCCCAACGCGTTTCGTCCTAGAATGAGGACTTCTTCCCCTTGAAGAAGTCCTCATTCTAGGACGAAACGCGTTGGGACAGGGACTGGATGCCCACCCCTTTCTGACTTCCTATCCGTGGACAGATAAGCCATGTTTTTACCTTATATCCTGTACGTTTGATACTTGCATTTATGGATGAAATTTAATCCAATACCCAGATTTGTGGACAGATAAGCCTGCTATATTTTTTAACATTGTACGATTAATACCTGCATTTTTATAATTGAACCAGCTGCTATATATGTCCTTTGATTTTGTGTACTATTTTATCTATATGTGTAACCTGCATGTTCTGGCAGGAGTGTGTCTATTAAACTATTGTTTTTAACTAAACATAGTTTCTCCTTTAAAATTGGAACCTGCATAGTTCCTATAAATTGTATGTTATATACACAGACAAACACCTGTGGTTTTTTAAAAACAGTACACACTATGTCTATTTTATCTCTCCTTTACATGTGCTGTCTATAAGAGTCATCTACCAGAAATACCCGCAGCTAAGTTTACTATAATTTATCTGTTTTATTATCACAATTTTTTTCACGAGGAGTGAGTCACCAACACTACCAGGCGCTTTTTATACTTCATTTTCTAATATTTAGCTTTATACTGTTTAAAAGCTGCCACTTACGTATATGTGAGGTGTGTTAGGTGTGACTATATAGTCATTTTATCCCTTTGCTTATAGGGGTCTTACTGAATACACCTAGGCGCTATTCTCCACTTTTTCACATATATATATATATATATATATATATATATATATATATATATAACTGCAGTAATGTATATATAATGAATATATATATATATATATATATATATATTTATATTCATTCTGAGAACTGCAAGTGGTATGTGGCCATTTCATGCCTTTATTGGTGGATGTGGCAGTATATTGGGGGTAACAAGCAGATTATGAGTATGTAACACTATCTGGGATGCTTGTACCTCGCACACAGGCAATATGTAGGGGATAAACAAAAGAACAAATAATAACCTGGCGCCAATTAAATAAATATCCATTTGCCTGGTGCTCTCTGTTATAACAGGGATTACTCAATCCTTTTGATACAAAACCCCCCAGAAAGGAATCAATAAAAAGCGCCGGCAAACAGCAATATATATATATATATATATATATATATATATACACACATATATATATATAGTGAGCTTGGTATGGTGAGTGCTGAACTCTCTGTTTGTGTGTGTGTGTGTGTATGTATGTATATATCTATATATCTATATATATCTAGAGCATAGGCGAATTGGCACTCCCTAAACAGTATGAAGCCTGCAACGGTGCCTTTTCCAAATGGATTGTAGCAAAAAAAGGAAAGAAGGAGCGGCACTCAGCGTCTCGAGAGGAGAAAAGTGTATTAAATACACTTTTCTCCTCTCAAGACGCCGAGTGCCGCGCCTTCTTTCCTTTATATATATATATATATATATATATATATATATATATATATGTATATGGAATTCTTTATTTATCCTTATTTTTATTTATTCCGTTTTCCATATAAAATATCAATAACAAAAATCAATAAAACATAAAATAAAGACAGAAACACTTTCTCAATATCTTTCAGTTGGTCAAAATGATTGGTAACTTTTACATTAATCCTTATATGACATCACACATTACACTTTCAATGCTGCTTAATTTGCTTATACATAATTTGCTATACATTGTTTTTACATATGTACAGAAAAACACCCTATACATTCAAGAAAAAAAAGTCCTCTTATACAATGCTCAGCATATACATAGTATCCTTTATTAATATAAAGAGAGATCTCTCAAAATGGATATTTTGTATCTTGTTTTCAAACAGCTGTTATTTTCCAATTCTGTTAGAGCAGCAAGAGAAACTTTAATGCAAAAGCACACAAGGGGGCAGATGTATTAACCTGGAGAAGGCATAAGGAAGTAATAAAACAGTAATAAATGCAAGGTGATAAACACACCAGCCAATCAGCTCCTAACTGTTCATTTACATATTGGAGCTGATTGGATGGTGCTTTTATCACCTTGCACTTATCACTGGTTTATCACTTCCTTATGCCTTCTCCACGTTAATACATCTGCCTCACAGTTAGATAATTTGTATCCAATTCTTGAAACAGGTGTTACTCTAAAAAGCCCCATACACTTATACGGCACGACGGTCCGTCATGTCGTATAAGATTTCGTCCAACCTCCCGGCAGCCTCCCCGTTGGTAAGATAGTATTAGATATATCTTATGCAGTTTTTTTTTTTGCATACAATGTATCTTTTACTATCCTATCTATTTACTGCGGGATCTGTCATATCACAAGTGCAGCACTCATGATATGTCGGATCTAGGGGGATCCGATCCGATCCGATGCACATGGGAACTCGGATCGGGGGAAAAGCCCACCGAAAATGCCCGATTTCACCCAATATATTAGGCCGAATGCCCGAATTGGGCTGAAATCGGGCATTATTGGTCTAGTGTATGGGGCTCTTTACAGTCCCATTTAAGAAATAATAGGGAAGTTTTCATGCAAAAGTGTGTAGAATTAGAAGCTTAGTTCATTAATTATTAGTAGCTTATTTGTTACTTAGATCTTAGAACACGGCCATGTCATACATAATTAGAAAAAGTTTTACCACTACTATTGTGGAGAATACGGTCCTGCCAATCTCTGGAAGACTTCTGTGATATCCTCCAGATATGGCTTTATAAAACGGAACCAGCTCCAGAGACGGGAGTCCAGGAGTTGTACTAACCAGAGGAAGGACGTGGTGAAACCTTCTCTAATTATGTATGACATGGCTGTGTACAGGGGGCAATATATTGGGAGTAACAAGCAGTCTGGCAGATAGATCATGTGGTGGATACAGCAATATATCGGGTACTTATCAATAGATAGTGTACAGGGGACAATATACTGAGAGGAACACGCCATCTGGTGGTGCATCATAGGGTACAGCACTGTGTGTGGGGTAATTATCAATAGATAGTATACAGGTGAGATATACTGGTGGTACATCATGGTGGTGATAGCACTTTGTGTGGGAGGTACTTATCAATAGATAGTATAAAGGTGGCAATGTGCCATCTGCTGGAACGTTATGGGGGTTATAGATCTGTGTAGGGTATTTTGTTTCCTACATTACGTGGAGCCTCTGTTCCTGCACATAGTTGTACAGGAAAAGAGCTTGTGAAAAATGGAAGCCAGGAGGAAAACCACAAACCGACGAGGATGGGATTCGAACCCACGCGTGCAGAGCACAATGGATTAGCAGTCCATCGCCTTAACCACTCGGCCACCTCGTCCCTAGGTGCAACCATTTCCTCATCCCTAGATGCAGCCATTTCCTCATCCCAGACAGGTGTCAGTATCTCTTACTTACTAGGCAGTGGAAGTTTACCTTCCCGCACACAGTCTACGGCAAGATGACCGCAGCAGGGCCCCCTAAAGACACGCAGTGTGGTGGTGGTGGGGGGGGAGTCTGCTTCCATGTATCAATGACCCCACCAGTCTCTCCTAAACATGTCACATCAGGAAGATGGCCGACGACTGAGATCTTAGGGAGAGCAACAACTGAATGGGCTGGTTTTAGGATAAATTACATAACTAACTCTACCTCCTGTTATGTATATAGAGAGGATGCTTAGTAGAATCCCAGTGACCCAGTCGGGGGAGGGGTTGGGTATAACATGCCTGTGATAGGGTGCATGTGGGTGGTCTCCCTGAGCTCACAAGGAGGGGGCTATGGGGTGTCCCCAGTGTGACGCTATCAGTCAGTATAATCAGTGAGGTTGATCCTTACCTGTTCCGCCTTATGGAGAAATAGACATGATGAATGGGGGAGGCTGAGTATGTGATTATACAGAGCTCCTGCACCACCCTGACCGACAACTGGGGTGTGTCATTCCGACACCATCGCTCACTGATGGTCTTTATTATAGTTTTAATAGTAGATGTTTTTGCTAGGATTGGTTAGTTCTTAATGGTGCTATTACTCCTTAACATTTGTTATGTGAAGCTATTGATGTAGAGCCATTGATCCTCAATCTTCAAAAAATGTAGTTTTTTTTTTATAACCAATGCATCATGATATTCAGATTGATTCTGGAGATTTGACATATGAATGGAATCTATCCGAGAAACACGATGTGGAAGCACTCATGCTCCTACCTGGTCCTAGACGCATGCTCTATTTTTAACTGATTACCTAGAGATGATCAATATTTTATTTTGCCACTGTTTTTCTGCATTAACTGCAGACATAGCGATCCTGTATCCATAAGAAAGATAGATAAATGACCGCCAATTGGCCACCCCTTTGCATCATAGATGTCCATCACTGCTGTGGGGCTATTGGCCAATCAGGAACAAGGGTGGGGCCAAGCGCTGTGACTCTGGTGTTGGGAAGAAAACTATCAATGAGTGGCTTACATTGATGGTGTGGAACCCAAGATCTCTGCCATCAATGGTAAAACCATTAACCATCTGTGCCAAGCCATCAATGGTTGAGGGTTTTCTCATTGGCGTCTAAGGTCTGATCTTTCTTCACCATAGATGGGTGATGGTGTTGTCCTTGATGACTAAGTTCTCATCTTTCTCCACCATAGATGGTTGATGGTGTTGTCATTGATGACTAAGGTCTGATCTTTCTTCACCATAGATGGTTGATGGTGTTGTCATTGATGACTAAGGTCTGATATTTCTTCACCATAGATGGTTGATGGTGTTGTAATTGATGACTAAGGTCTGATCTTTTTCCACCATAGATGGTTGATGGTGTTGTCATTGATGACTAAGGTCTGATCTTTCTTCACCATAATGGTTGATGGTGTTGTCATTGATGACTAAGGTCTGATCTTTCTCCACCATAGATGGTTGATGGCCATCCCCAATTTATATTAATTCAATGCACTGCACTGACCGATAACTGAGATGTGTATTATCCTTAAAACCAGGACTGTGATTGAGAAGCTCTGCTGTAGCCTCTGTGCGAGAAGATAATCCTCCCATAATAATATCTTTGCTGTATGGTTGTTGCTATAGTTTAAATAATAGATGTTCCGTGTGTCTAACATAGGTTAGTTCTGGAGTAATAGGGATTTGTATAGACCTCTGGCAAGCAACATTTTATAGTAAAAAGAGCCATCAGGAGATTGCTGATAATATGGTTGTCCTTGTCAGTGTTCTATCACGGGTTATTTCCCATTTCCAGGGAGGTCTGACCAGTGATGTTCCTCAATGGTTTTAATCCATCATCAAAACCCCATAGATCAGTATTTTCCAAACTCCTCCATTACTGTCCAGGATTTAAAGATATCCATGGTTGAATCCAGATGGTTACATTAAATTGAGTTACTATTTATGTCATCTGAGTTCAAGCATGGATATCCTTAAAACCTGGACTGTAATGGCGGAAAGTCTGAAACTCTGCCATAGATAGTTGAGCCATCATCAATGGTTGACCTGCACCATCGAGCTACCACAACAACAAAAATGTTGTCATCGGTCAAAGACTATCAATTGTGGCAAAGCCATTGATGGTTGATGGCCATCCCTAGATGCACCGAAGCCGCACTACTGGCCACCAGGTGCCATTCCAAGCACATTGCTTGCCATTTGCAGAGGATGTGGGATAGCGCTCGTACATCACCCCCTCCAGCCCGGAACTGAAATCCCAGGTGGCACTCTACTGCATAGGCATTACCCAAATTGCTTTAATACAGATTTGTCTAAACCCATGAGATGCAAGGCTCCCTAATCTTAGTTGCTGGTCCAAGCTACCTGGAAGAGTATTCATGTATCCTGGAGCTGCTCACAGCTGCCCAGTGCCGCCCACTTCTCAAGTGAAGTGCGCAGTCCTGGGCAACCGATGGTGTGATTCTCGTTGAATAGTGCCATCATTGCCAATCTCCCACATTACCATAACAGCAATCTTGGCATTTTATAGCAGAGGACAGGGCCACTATGACACAATCATGCCACCATGCCTCCTCACCGCCCACCTATGCTATGCTACATCCCACACTGTGCCAACTTGGATATCCACTTCAGGAGTGGGCAGCCAGAAAGTAGACAAGCATGGTTTGGTATAGCTCCAAAAGTGGTGTCTTTACAATTATAATGTACTTATGGTTACAATGCTGTAAGTAACATATTGGTTTGTCATTCCAAAATAATGGGACGATACAATGAGAATCTTTATGCATGAAGAAAAGGACATACTGAAAATTATACAGAAAAAATAGTTATATGTCACTTGCTGAGGAAGGGAAAAAAGTTTAATGCTGGCCCGTACATGGATCAAACCCGCGACCTTGGCGTTATTAGCACCACGCTCTAACCAACTGAGCTAACCGGACAATCTGCCTGTTTCACCTGTAATACAATGCTACACCCCCAACTTTTCCACTCTGCTCTGCTTATAATCTCTGTCTCCCTTTTCTATCTTATATTTCTATCCATATATAGGTTGCTATTTGCTGGTCCTGATATGATTTTGGCGATACAGAAAATATATCCTGGTTTTGCTATAAAGCAAATTGCCTCTTTAAATCTAGAAGCTATCTCGCTGAGAACACGCCGGGACCAGCCAGTCCCAGCCTATCACATAAGGGCTTATGACCCATGTCAGTCTGTCTATATCAATAGTCCCTGTTATGCCGTATGCTTAGTGTTAGGTGTGAGCGCTTGATGGTTACATAATATACACTGAAGTGTCCCAGCCTGGTTTATATTCCTGATTATTGCACCGAGTCTCTGATTGTGCTTACTTGTGTGCTATTATAATTATTTGTACTTGTTACTATGCTCAGTTGTATTAATATACTGGTATGTATACTGATTGCTGATTGGCTAACACTGTGGAACTTGTGGTGCCCTATAAATAAATGGAGGTGATGATGATATGTCCTGCTATCTGCCATGTGCTGGACTACATGTAACAGGCTCACCAGCCTGTGGGTGTGAGCAGATCCAAAGCTTCTCATTTTGTGATAAAAGATGATCATTGTGTAACAGCTGATGTGGAGTCTCCCTGATGTTACTAAACATTTCCAATCATGTGGCCCCAGTGTGACGCCATCTATTGATGTCATCAGTGTGGTTGATCCTTACCTGGTCCTCCTTATGGGGAAACAGAAATTATGAATGGGGGAGTCTGAGTGTGTGATTATACAGATCTCCTGCACCACACTGACCGACAACCGGGGTGTGTGTCATTCTGATACCATTACTCACTGGTGATTGTTATGGTTGAAAAAACAGAGAAATTGTTGAATAATTGCAAACAAGGATTAGCTACTGACCATGTATTTTTATTGAAGCATACAGGGCCGCCTTAACAGCAGTGTAGTCCCCTGGGGAAACCAATGCACTGGTGTTCCTACCCATCCTGCAGCAGTAGGGATGGGTGGTGCTATCAGCGGCAGCTTTGATGTCCCATGGGCGGTAGGGGGTGTTCTGCTCAGCATGTAGGACCTGGAAGAGTAATTTGTGCTAATTACTCCTTTACTACACAGATGGTGGGAGATGAGGCAGGAAGTGGAACACTAAACTGTAGAAGGGGCATTGGGCTTACAGGGTGGTAGGGCAAGATTTAATACACAGGGGAGGTGTGTATAGTGGAGTGGACTTAATATTCAACATTTTCCAGTGGGAGGGCAGCTTGCTTGACTGCAGATATCTCCAGTTCCTGGAAATAGATGTCTTAGCTTTCAATGGGGTAAAACACCACAGAGTCCCGCCTTTCGGGAGGTACTGGGGACACCTTTTAGGAGGTACTGGGGACACCTTTCAGGAGGTACTGGGGACACCTTTCAGGGGGTACTGGGGACACCTTTGAGGAGGTACTGAGGACACCTTTCAGGAGGTACTGGGGACACCTTTCAGGGGGTACTGGGGACACCTTTCAGGAGGTACTGGGGACACCTTTCAGGGGGTACTGGGGACACCTTTGAGGAGGTACTGAGGACACCTTTCAGGAGGTACAGGGGACACCTTTCAGGGGGTACTGGGGACACCTTTCAGGAGGTACTGGGGACACCTTTCAGGGCGTACTGGGGACACCTTTCAGGAGGTACTGGGGATACCTTTCAGGAGGTACTGGAAACACCTTTCAGGAGGTACTGGGGACACCTTTCAGGAGGTACTGGGGACACCTTTCAGGAGGTACTGGGGACACCTTTCAGGAAGTACTGGGGACTTGGGGATCAGAGATCAGGAGCCAGAGCAATCCACCAATGAAAATATAAAACTGCATACCAGGCGTGTGGAGCTGGAGCAGGGAGCAGCTGATGGAAGGCTGATATCTCTGGTTCTGGGCATAATAGAGACAAGCTGCCAGTCTCCACCAAAAGAGGAGAGTCCAACCTTTTGGAGTATACCCTCAGAAATACTCCAAGTTAGACAGAACCCGAGATGTCAGACTGGGAAGAGCAATTAACAGGCTCGGATGGGGACCACTGCTTTGAAGTCGAATATCTCAGGTTCCCTAGGGACGATTTTCAAAAATGTGGTACCCATGGAAAGAGGAGACTTTCAGCTATCAGCATAGTGCCCTTAGACTCCTGGGGCCCTTGGTCAAGAGCCCATTGAGCGCATATAAAAAGACGGCCCTGGAAGCATATTCTCGTTTCTTTATGATTAAGTTTTGTTTCATATTGCATCATTTCAATTCTAGTCACAGACAACTTCAAAAATTTACATAAGCGCTACCACCACCATTTCTCTTATTTAATAATACATTTAGAAGCAAGATGATTTTTTGGATCCATTTTTCCTTTGATCCTACCTATTTTGTTAATAATAATGACTTTGCACTTAAGGGAAGTCAACCAGTCATATTCTTTATTTTTTTTTAAATTTTTGCTTTTGCAATTATCTAATTCCCAATTTAGTCTGTGCAGGTGGTCTAGTAGTAATATAAAGCACCCGCAGCACATAACAGCTGATTTTCACATGGGACCTCGTGGCGCAACGGTAGCGCGTCTGACTCCAGATCAGAAGGTTGCGTGTTCAAATCACGTCGGGGTCAATTGCTATTTTATTTTTATTTTATGCTACATTAATGTTATTGCAGTTGCAATATATATATATATATATATATATATATATAAAACCAAGTCACGTCCGGCACTCCCAAATGGATAAATCACCTGTGAAAATGCTCCGGTGCCCTCCTCACGGACACTGCGGTCCGTGCATGCACAGAGAGAGACAAAAACAGCGGCACTCAGGAGACGTAAATATGGTGAAACCAAGTGGTGCTTTATCTACGTTTCGGGGTTCGGAGCCCCGTCATCAGGACACACACAGTGAAGCACAAAAACAGTGACAACTTAAATACCTTACCTGGCGCTGTTCCAGCCGTCCATGCCGCGCCTCCGCTCCGCTTCCGGGATCTGGGCTTCTGTTCACAGGGACAGTCACCTGACCGGATGCCTGCTCACCGGGCTGTCAGTCAGAGGCCGGGGGGGGGGGGAATTATTGCTAGGCAACGCCTATAAACAAACACACATATAAATCACTGAATGGAGACGGAGAACATATTGTACAGTGAACCAGCATTTGGACAGCTGACACTCTGCCTAATGAGGATCTGTATAGGGAACTTTTCAAATTAAAGAAAAGAGAGATAGATTTTCTCTATCATGGAAAAACCCTTTCTGACTATTATCGGGTCAAACAGATCCCCCGCGGTTTTCGTATCCACAATATGCCAACGATTTGCAGGTAAAATTTAACGTTCTGTAAGCGCTGGATCTCAATATTAAATAAGTGTTCAATGGACCTGATCCTGCTTGTGATCGAGGAGTCCAAGAAAGAACTTAATAGCACTAAAGAAAACATCACTATATTTGAGTCACAGCACGGAACAAGTCTTATGGCTGATACGTCCACTAAGTGGATGGAAAAATTAACAACACAGGTGGAACAATACCAAAGAGAACTGATCCGTTATAAAAAGCAGAAGCTTGCACGTGTCCAGCAGGATTACATCCAACATAAAGTTTATGCATGGCTAGGGGCCAAAACACAGCCACAGCAGCAAGGACCGAGAGTACCAGCAAGGAGACGTCGGACGGCTCAATTCTCTAGCACGTCAGCCAGCGACAATGATGAATTGCACCCTGCCCGGGGGCAACGCACGCAAGATGTCCCTTTAGGGGTACGCACCCAGGCTGGCATCAGTGGCAGAAAAGCAGGCCCTCGAGGAGGGGCGGGCAAACGAGGCGGAGGGAGAGGAGCCGCATTAGACAGGAAGCCTCCCAAAGGGAATCACAATTAATTTTTAATTTGTCATCTCTTCCTCTGTCAAAAGATATGGTCGGGGTTTTGAGCAAAGGCTTATCATATGTGCCAACGCACAAACCCGACTTGATGCAATGGAAGATTGACAATTACAGATTGCAAAGGAATTTAAAGTTAAAATAATTTTATGGCAACAAGTCTGCAGTTACAACTACAGCGGCGGAATCATCCTCATTTTTACCTGAGCCTCTAAGAAAAATTAAGCCCAAGTCCCAATTTGAGCCTACTTCATCTAACTCTTCTGTTAAGACATTCAGCCAGATGTTGGAAGCATCCATTGAACATAAGGGGAGTAAATACTGTTCCAATTTATCAAGAGGGGAACAACAAGCCTTGAAAGACCTGAGTGACAGAGATGACATCGTGATCCGGGGAGCCGATAAGGGAGGTGCCATAGTCATCATGGACATGGACAAATATAAAAAGGAATGCTCCCGACTCCTTGGTGATGCCTCTACTTATATTTGCCTGACTCAGGATCCTACAGTTAGGTTTCATAAAGAACTAGAGACCTTGCTATCTGCAGCTCTTAATGAGGACATCATCATGCCAGTCATTCACAAGGCACTAAGCAGGGTACACCCGGTTACACCTTTATTCTATCCCTAAGATTCACAAAGATGCTAATGATCCTCCTGGCAGACCTATCATCTCTGCCAGGGGATCATTATGTGAACCTATAGCAGTGTATCTGGATTCCTTCTTACAGCGCCGTATCCAAGCCACTCAAACGCATCTTAAAGACACGCCGGCGCTGCTGAGGAAATTGGAGACACTAAAATCAGTCCCTACCTCCACAATGCTGGCCACCATTGATGTCTTTAGTCTATACACCTGTATTCTACACCACCAGGGAATACAGGCAGTTAAGACACTCATCACCAATAATCCTTTATACACTGGGCTGGAGATTGGTTTCTTTTTGTCTTTACTTGAATTTACACTCACTCACAATTACTTTGTACACGATAACACATTTTATTTACAGCTCACTGGGTGTGCAATGGGGTCCTGTGTGGCCCTGTCGTTTGCAAATTAATTTATGTGGGAGTTGGATAAGGATCTTTTCCTTACACAAACGATTATTGCTCAATATCTTATTTTATACACTAGATATATAGATGACCTGTTGGTGTTGTGTCTGGTCCAAGAGAAATGCTTGAGGACCTGATCACTACACAGAATAGGTCATCTAGTCCAATTAAACTCACCATGGTCATGGATGACCATCAAATTAACTTTTTAGATGTGCAGATATCTATAAGGAATGGGATGATCAGCACTTCCTTGTACAAAAAGGAAACTGATCTCAACACCTTACTTAGGTTTGATAGTTTTCACCCCAAGGCTACCATATATGGTCTACCCTATTCACAGATGCTATGGGTGTGTAGGATCAACAGTGATCCCCTCATGCGTGATAGACAACTTGATGAGGGGATCCTAAAATTCAGAGATAGAGGATACCCCTTGGATTTGCTATTACAGGCTCGTACCAAAGCCTTGAGCAAACCCCGACAACAACTGTTGGAGATTAAAGAGAATAAACAAGGTGAAAATATCTTTCCATGGGTCAACCAATATAACACGCGTAGTACATTCACCAGTAAAAAAGCTAAAGAACTCTGGCCCATCATCCAAACAGACCCTGATCTGTGGATGTTTAAAAACAGCAGGTTAATGCCCAGCTACACTCGTAGCAGGAATATCAGAAGTCTGGTAGTAAAAACGGATATATCTAAGACAGCCAGCACCAGTACTCATTTCTTGAAACAAAGAAAGGGTTGCTATAAATGTGGATGTACCACGTGCAATTTTCTCATACCTGGGGATGTGTTTCAGCATCCCTACACCGGTAAAAAAATCAACATCCGGGTAGTAGTTAATTGCAACTCAAAATTCGTGGTGTACCTACTCAAATGTGCCTGCGGACAACATTATGTAGGGAAGACAGAATGCAGCTTCACAGTTAGAATGACGCAACACATGCCGGCCATTAGAACTGCCCTGAACACAGGCTCTAGTGAACAACCTGTAGCCAGACACTTTGCTTTAGCCAGACATAGCTTGGCTACTCTACACTACCGGATTATAGATCAGGTTCCCTTCTCAGGGGCGGATATAGGGCTATGCGCCTATTACAGCTTGAGACCAGATGGATTCTGACCTTGAACACACTCAGCCCAAGAGGATTGAATGAATCTTTGGGCATGAGTAATTTCATTTAGTGGTATATTCAGTTTTTCGTTTTTCTCTCCTGCCCTGGTAATTTGTCCACGGCATGACGGTGGTTGATTGGTCTAGGTAACCACGCCAGTTCAATTGATGACTGGATTCCAAGATTCAGCGAATGTGGATCTTTTTAGGAGCTCGCTCTACAAGATCTCTTTAATAGCAAAAGTAGATACGCATACATGTATATAAAAGATCTCTGACAAATATTTCTGTAAGTGTGCTTTTTAGGCTTTGAGACTGTTTATGCTACTTAGATGGCATAACCCTAGTATGGGGGATATAGGCTATCCATACACTGTGTATTTTATGTTTACTACTGCTTTTTTAATGTTTGTCTTATCAAACTGTCTTTTTAGATGAGCACGTAATATTGTAAACACTTTTGTATTAGAGATGTTTTCTTCACTTGTTTTATTCAGGCATTAAGATTAGTAGCCTGTCACACTTTGTGTTACTCACGTTCAGTGATTTATATGTGTGTTATTATTGTTTATAGGCGTTGCCTAGCAATAATCCCCCCCGCCTCTGACTGACAGCCCGGTGAGCAGGCATCCGGTCAGGTGACTGTCCCTGTGAACGGAAGCCCAGATCCCGGAAGCGGAGCGGAGGGGCGGCGTCGACGGCTGGAACAGCGCCAGGTAAGGTATTTAGGTAGTCACTATTTTTGTGCTTCACTGTGTGTGTCCTGATGACGGGGCTACGAACTCCGAAACGTAGATAAAGCACAGCTTGGTTTCACCATATTTACGTCTCCTGAGTGCCGCCGTTTTTGTCTCTCTCTGTATATATATATATTATATATATATATATATATATATATATATAAAACTGCAGTAATGTATATATAATGCATATATATATATATATATATATATATATATTTATATTCATTCTGAGAACTGCAAGTGATATGTGGCCATTTCATGCCTTTATTGGTGGATGTGGCAGTATATTGGGGGGTAACAAGCAGATTATGAGTATGTAACACTATCTGGGATGCTTGTACCTCGCACACAGGCAATATGTAGGGGATAAACAAAAGAACAAATAATCACCTGGCGCCAATTAAAAAATATCTATTTACCTGCTGCTCTCAATCCTATTTGCTTGCTGTTTCACAATCCTAATCCTCAATTACTCAATCCTTTTGTTACAAAATCCCCCAGAAAGAAATCAATAAAAAGCACTGGCAAACAGCAATATATATATATATATATATATATATACCGCTCTGTTGGGTCTGGCACTCCTCGTCCCTGCTGGGAATATGCTCCGGTGCCCTCCCTGAGCAAAGTGGCTCTATGTAGAATGCATGGAAGGCGGCACTCAGGAGACTTTCAAAGATGTGAAAAAACGTGCTTTAATATCAACGTTTCGGGAGACGCACTCCCTTCCTCAAGATACAGCAAGACAAGTGACAAATGGTGCAAATAACAAACTTAAATACCTTACCTTCCCCTGGCTTGGTCGTCTCCGTCGCGGCCAGCATCGTCCCGGACCACGGAGTCCGCACTTCCGGTTTCGGCAAACCCGCCCCTTCCGGATGACGACCTTCCGTTGCCGGGCGACGCAGCCGCCGGGAGGACCCACGCAAGCAAGAGCCAGCGTTGTCATGGGGATGTGGTGCTATGGCAACAACAAAAACATAAACAAATGAACATTTGTGCTAATCTGACCACTGAAAGTGGATCTGGTGTCAAATACATTAAAAACATTGTGAAACAGCCCGGATGACACACGCTGCGCTCGCAGAGTGTGATGTAAACAATCCTATGAACATAGGGACATATGGGTGTATATATAAAACTAGAAAAGGTGCTATTACAGGTGCAGATATCAAAAATAAAATTTTTTAAAAAAAAACCTTCGGGCACATGTTGCTAATATCGTCTAGATACCACTATGTACGGCAATATAGCCAACAACTCTCTGGACCTCACTATGGAATCCGACACATATGTGGAGAGAGGGGGGAAGGGCAGCTTCAGGAGGATCGTGCCCCCAGGGGGGTGGTGGAACCCACTGTCAATGTAGGCATAGGGTAATCGCATACCCTTGTTGTTCCTGAATCTATCACTGCTCTCAAAGGAAACAACTCAAGCTTAGGTATTCATTTAAGCCACGAGGGTGGATCGTATCTAACTTGTGGATCCATCTCGCCTCCAGTTGCAGCAGTTGTTTTGCTCGATTACCTCCACGTATTGCATCAGGCACCTGGTCCACTATTTTGTAGCGGACTGAGGCTAAACTGTGGCGCATCTGTGCGAAATGACGTGCCACAGGTTGTTCGCTATTCCCTGACACTAGTGCTGCTCTAATAGCTGACCTATGTTGGGCCATGCGTTCTTTAAATAGACATTGGGTTTTGCCCACATAGTACAGGCTGCAGGGGCAGATCAGCACATAGATAACGAACATGGAGCTACATGTCAATGGTTTAAGGATTTTCATCTTTTTCCCAGTGTGGGGATGTGGGATGGAATCCCCCGTCAGCATGTAGCTGCATGTGGTGCAGCCCAAGCATTTGAAACAGCCTGCCTTTCGGGTCAAAAAATGTGTGGTGGGCCGTGCTTTTGTAAACCCTGTAACATCATTCTTGACTACCATATCTTTGATGTTAGAGCTGCGCGTATAGCATAGCATTATTCTACTATTCTTTAAACTAGAAAGATTGGGATCTGATGTGATCATGGGCCACCACTGTTTGACTCTTCTGTTGGTCCTTCTACTTGAGGTATTAAACTGATTTACCCAGGCCATTTTAGGAGCAGTGGGCGCTGGGTCCTTGGCCTGTAGTAATTCCTGTCTGTTGAGGGATAGGGCCTTCGCTCGTGCTTTCTTTAAAAGGTTTGGCGGATAGCCTCTCTGTAAGAATCGGTTGGTCATTGTTTCTAACTGGGCCTCTAATTCCTCCGGGGCACTAGTGATTCTACAAACCCTGAGGTACTGAGAATATGGTAACCCCTGAATTAAGGCTGGAGGATGGAAGCTATCGTACCTAAGGAGTGTGTTGCGGTCCGTGGGCTTGGAATATAACGTAGTACGCAACACATCTCCTTGCACCAAAATTTTGGTGTCTAAGAAACATATCTCAGACCTGTGAGTAGTCAAAGTAAACTTAATCGGGCTGGATGTGTTGTTATGTACCTCTATTACTTTGACTAGGGCTCCCTCATCTCCTGTCCAAAACAGTAAGAGATCGTCTATATATCTCGAGTACAGAAAAATAGACCTGGTGATCTCAACATCCTCAAAGAAAATCTGCCTCTCTACCTCCCACATGTATGTGTTTGCTAGCGAAGGGGCCACTGCTGACCCCATCGCACAACCGGTCTTCTGGAGAAAGAACCTACCGTTAAACAAGAAATAGTTATGGCTCAGGGTATATTCCAGTAGGTTAACAAATAGGTCCACATCCGGGCCCGTATATTTGGGATTATTGGTGATAAGATGTCTCACCGCTACTAGCCCCGCCTGATGTGGAATGCATGTGTACAGGCTGGCCACATCAAGCGTGGCCAGTATCATGCCGGGAGGAATAGGTCCTAACTGGGCAAACTGTCTTAACAGCGTGCTTGTGTCTTTCAAGTGGGTGGGAGTGGCTTGGATGCATGGTTGCAAGAAGAAATCTAGATATCTAGCTATTGGTTCACATATGGAACCTCTAGCTGAGATTATGGGGCGCCCGGGCGGATGCTGCGCATCCTTGTGGAGTTTGGGAATGGAGTAGAAGACAGGAACTACTGGATGTGGGCACTGAAGTTTGGTGTATATGTCTTGAGAAATCAGCCCTTCCTCTTTGGCACATGATAACATCTGCTCTAGTTCTGTCTTGAACCGAGCAGTCGGATCGCCATTAAGCAACACATATGTCTGACTATCAGAAAGCAGACGATCACATTCTGCTATATAGTCGTCAGTGTCCAGGATGACAATGGCGCCCCCTTTATCCGCGCCCCTGATAATGATATCCTGTCTGGCGCTCAGATCTTTGAGGGCGCTGTGTTCTTCTTTGGACATGTTTCTGTATACATGTGGAGGGGGATCGTCCTGCAAATGTTCCAGCATACGTGTGAATGTTTTAATTGCCGCATTTTGTGACACCGGATCGAACTGTGAGCCAGAAGTTAATCCTTTTATCAGAGGCGTTGATGTCCCCTTTTGTCTGTGATCGACCTGCTTGTCAAAATGCTCTTTAAGCTTTAGGCTTCTATTAAATTTATATGTTTCAATCTTCCACTGGAAATCATCTGGTGTTTTAGTGGGTACATATGACAGTCCTCTGCTCAAAACAGCAGACTCAGCTGGCGTTAGTGCTGAACGGGAAAGATTGAAAATTAAGTCCGACGCGGCTTGGGTGGTCTTCCTCCCCGCTTGCCGCCTCGACTGGCCACCCCGTCTGGTGGGTTTCTTCTTCTGCCTGACGCCAGTGCCCGGGTGACCGCCCCTAAAGGGACACCCTGGGCAGATACTGCTGAGTCAGACACCGCTGTCTCATCCGTTTCACTTGCCGAAGTGCTTGCATGAGGTCTGTAGGTCCTTCGCCTGTAGACCCTCTCAGTCTTTCCTCTAGTGGCCACATCATTGGCTTTTGTTAGCCAGGTATATACCCGGTGTTGCTCATAGTCAGCCTGTACTCGGAGCAATTTGGTTTTCTTATATTTAAGCAGCTCAAGCCTGTATGTTTCTACCTGATTTTTCAGTTTATCCAGCCAATTGGTGGTTTTGTCATTAGAAAGACTCTGGAGATGTTGTTCCTCGAATGCGCGGAGCTTCTCCCTGGTTACATTAACCTCCCGGGTGGATTCCTCTATAACCAGGAGCATGAGGTCCATTGCGCATTTGTTTAGGACCGAGATCCATCTTCTACAGAAGTTCGCGTTATGGCGTCCAATAGTCGGAATGTTTTGAACCCGAAATCCCCTAGGGATCTGCTTACTTCTGTAATAATCTGATAGTGTTCGTCCGTGGTACATAAAGTCCACTTCTCTCTTGCGTAGCTTGTACAACTCTCGGAACAGTTCCTCATTAGAAGATGTCAACTTTTCTTCAAAGGCAGGCTCTTTCAGCAGAATGTTTTCTGCCTCGATGTCAGAAAAACTTAAGACGTCGTAATTATCACATTGTAATAGGTAAGTCTGTGCGTCCCCAGGATCCCCTTCAGAAGTGGCCATGTTGAATGGAGAGGGACCAACTCTTCCGTGATTTGCTGCAGATGTATATCACCTGCTATCGCCGTGTAGCTGTAGCATGTACCAGAAAGTACACCGTAAAGTGCAGCGTGCTCTGTGCTGAGTGCTCGTGTGGCTTGCCGAGCCAGTATCTGGATAGGTAGTTTAAGTATACCTCAGGAGGGTGCCCCGGCCTGGTGGAACTAGGAGAAAGCAGCTCCAGGTCCCCCGGATACTCCGCTCTGTTGGGTCTGGCACTCCTCGTCCCTGCTGGGAATATGCTCCGGTGCCCTCCCTGAGCAAAGTGGCTCTATGTAGAATGTATGGAAGGCGGCACTCAGGAGACTTTCAAAGATGTGAAAAAACGTGCTTTAATATCAACGTTTCGGGAGACGCACTCCCTTCCTCAAGATACAGCAAGACAAGTGACAAATGGTGCAAATAACAAACTTAAATACCCTACCTTCCCCTGGCTCGGTCGTCTCCGTCGCGGCCAGCATCGTCCCGGACCACGGAGTCCGCACTTCCGGTTTCGGCAAACCCGCCCCTTCCGGATGACGACCTTCCTTTGCCGGGCGACGCAGCCGCCGGGAGGACCCACGCAAGCAAGAGCCAGCGTTGTCATGGGGATGTGGTGCTATGGCAACAACAAAAACATAAACAAATGAACATTTGTGCTAATCTGACCACTGAAAGTGGATCTGGTGTCAAATACATTAAAAACATTGTGAAACAGCCCGGATGACACACGCTGCGCTCGCAGAGTGTGATGTAAACAATCCTATGAACATAGGGACATATGGGTGTATATATAAAACTAGAAAAGGTGCTATTACAGGTGCAGATATCAAAAATATTTTTTTTTTTTAAAAACCTTCGGGCACATGTTGCTAATATCGTCTAGATACCACTATGTGCGGCAATATAGCCAACAACTCTCTGGACCTCACTGTGGAATCCGACACATATGTGGAGAGAGGGGGGAAGGGCAGCTTCAGGAGGATCGTGCCCCCAGGGGGGTGGTGGAACCCACTGTCAATGTAGGCATAGGGTAATCGCATACCCTTGTTGTTCCTGAATCTATCACTGCTCTCAAAGGAAACAACTCAAGCTTAGGTATTCATTTAAGCCACGAGGGTGGATCGTATCTAACTTGTGGATCCATCTCGCCTCCAGTTGCAGCAGTTGTTTTGCTCGATTACCTCCACGTATTGCATCAGGCACCTGGTCCACTATTTTGTAGCGGACTGAGGCTAAACTGTGGCGCATCTGTGCGAAATGACGTGCCACAGGTTGTTCGCTATTCCCTGACACTAGTGCTGCTCTAATAGCTCTGCTCTACAGGCCAAGGACCCAGCGCCCACTGCTCCTAAAATGGCCTGGGTAAATCAGTTTAATACCTCAAGTAGAAGGACCAACAGAAGAGTCAAACAGTGGTGGCCCATGATCACATCAGATCCCAATCTTTCTAGTTTAAAGAATAGTAGAATAATGCCATGCTATACGCGCAGCTCTAACATCAAAGATATGGTAGTCAAGAACGATGTTACAGGGTTTACAAAAGCACGGCCCACCACACATTTTTTGACCCGAAAGGCAGGCTGTTTCAAATGCTTGGGCTGCACCACATGCAGCTACATGCTGACGGGGGATTCCATCCCACATCCCCACACTGGGAAAAAGATGAAAATCCTTAAACCATTGACATGTAGCTCCATGTTCGTTATCTATGTGCTGATCTGCCCCTGCAGCCTGTACTATGTGGGCAAAACCCAATGTCTATTTAAAGAACGCATGGCCCAACATAGGTCAGCTATTAGAGCAGCACTAGTGTCAGGGAATAGCGAACAACCTGTGGCACGTCATTTCGCACAGATGCGCCACAGTTTAGCCTCAGTCCGCTACAAAATAGTGGACCAGGTGCCTGATGCAATACGTGGAGGTAATCGAGCAAAACAACTGCTGCAACTGGAGGCGAGATGGATCCACAAGTTAGATACGATCCACCCTCGTGGCTTAAATGAATACCTAAGCTTGAGTTGTTTCCTTTGAGAGCAGTGATAGATTCAGGAACAACAAGGGTATGCGATTACCCTATGCCTACATTGACAGTGGGTTCCACCACCCCCCTGGGGGCACGATCCTCCTGAAGCTGCCCTTCCCCCCTCTCTCCACATATGTGTCGGATTCCATAGTGAGGTCCAGAGAGTTGTTGGCTATATTGCCGTACATAGTGGTATCTAGACGATATTAGCAACATGTGCCCGAAGGTTTTTAAAAAAAATTTTTATTTTTGATATCTGCACCTGTAATAGCACCTTTTCTAGTTTTATATATACACCCATATGTCCCTATGTTCATAGGATTGTTTACATCACACTCTGCGAGCGCAGCGTGTGTCATCCGGGCTGTTTCACAATGTTTTTAATGTATTTGACACCAGATCCACTTTCAGTGGTCAGATTAGCACAAATGTTCATTTGTTTATGTTTTTGTTGTTGCCATAGCACCACATCCCCATGACAACGCTGGCTCTTGCTTGCGTGGGTCCTCCCGGCGGCTGCGTCGCCCGGCAACGGAAGGTCGTCATCCGGAAGGGGCGGGTTTGCCGAAACCGGAAGTGCGGACTCCGTGGTCCGGGACGATGCTGGCCGCGACGGAGACGACCGAGCCAGGGGAAGGTAAGGTATTTAAGTTTGTTATTTGCACCATTTGTCACTTGTCTTGCTGTATCTTGAGGAAGGGAGTGCGTCTCCCGAAACGTTGATATTAAAGCACGTTTTTTCACATCTTTGAAAGTCTCCTGAGTGCCGCCTTCCATGCATTCTATATATATATATATATATATATATATATATAGTAGAGCATCAGTCCGGCACTCGTGAAAACTGGTGTATTAATCACGCCGGTGCCTTCACAGAAACTTTGACATAATTCACATACCATAATTCACATACCAGTGCGGCACTCAGCAATCATAAAACGGAAGCGAACAACCATATGGTTGTTCGCTTCCGTTTTATGATTGCTGAGTGCCGCACTGGTATGTGAATTATATATATATATATATATATATAGGAATTCTTTATTTATACTTATTTTTATTTATTCTGTTTTCCATATAAAATATCAATAAAAAATCAATAAAAAAGAAGAAGAAAGAAAAGTTATTTTATACAATGCTCAGCATATTCATAGGGATATATGCAATTTAAATTCGACACAATTCGACAGTCAGACAAACTCCCGCCGGGACCCGAATTCGACATACTCAATAAAAAATGGATTCGACAGTCCCGCTGTCGAAAAACGGACCAATTGACGATAGTGTGCGTCCTGGATTCGACTTCATGGACAGTGCAAAAGAGTTTAAAAAATCAAGAAAAAAAATGCGTGGGGTCCCCCCTCCTAAGCATAACCAGCCTCGGGCTCTTTGAGCCGGTCCTGGTTGTAAAAATACGGGGAGGGAAAAATGACAGGGTATCCCCCGTATTTTCACAACCAGCACCGAGCTCTGCGTCCGGTCCTGGTGCCAAAAATACGGGGGACAAAAAACATAGGGGTCCCCCGTATTTTTAACACCAGCACTGGGCTTCACTAGTTAGAGAGATAATGCCACAGCCGGGGGACACTTTTATATCGGTCCCTGTGGCCGTGGCATTAAATCACTAACTAGTCACCCCTGGCCGGGGTACCCTGGAGGAGTGGGGACCCCTTAAATCAAGGGGTCCCCCCCTCCAGCCACCCAAGGACCAGGGGTGAAGCCCGAGGCTGTCCCCCCCGTCCAAGGGCTGCGGATGGGAGGCTGATAGCCAAGTGACAAAATAAAGAATATTGTTTTTTTGTAGCAGAACTACAAGTCCCAGCAAGCATCCCCGCAAGCTGGTACTTGGAGAACCACAAGTACCAGCAAGCAGGGGAAAAACAGGCCCGCTGGTACCTGTAGTTCTACTGCAAAAAAATACCCAAATAAAAACAATACACAGACACCATGAAAGTAAAACTTTATTACATACATGCACACCGACACACACATACTTACCTATGTTGACACGCCAACTCGGTCCCCTTCTCCACGGGTTACCTGTAAATAAAATTATACTCACAAAAATCCAGTGTAGATCGGTCCGCTTCTTGTTTGTATTCCACGTACTTGGCAAAATAATAAAACGCAAAACCCGGACCAAGCACTGAAAGGGATCCCATGTTTACACATGGGACCCCTTTCCCCGACTGCTGAGACCCCCCGTGACTCCTGTCACAGAGGGTCCCTTCAGCCAATCAGGGAGCGCCACGTCATGGCACTCTCCTGATTGGCTGTGCGCGTCTGAGCTGTCAGGCGGCGCATAGCACTATGCCGCTCCATTATATTCAATAGTGGGAACTTTGCGTCAGCGGTTGAGGTTACTCGCGGTCAACCGGTGACCGCAAAGTTCCCACGATTGTTTAGGAGGGGGGACCCCACGCATTTTTTTTTCATGATTTTTAACCCATTCCCACCCCTTCCCACTGAAAAACATGCTCTGATCTCTCCATATTATTTTAGTCAGAAAAAAAAAATATATATTTTAAAAAATATATTAAATAATACTTGTGGCTCCTAATAGACAAACCAAGTAGATAATCCCTTCTAATATAAATAGATATGCTATTAGCAATAAAAAAAACACAAAAAAAACATGTTTTTAAATTTTTTTATTAGATCCCGCCAGCAAAATGAGGCGGACTGAAATTGACGTAATGACTGTCGAAAAGCACTGTTGTCGAATCGACATTCTTCAATTGAATATACTTTTGTCGAAAAACCGAATTTTTACCATTGCAGACATGAATTTGACAACTGTCGAATTGCAAAAAGTCGAATTTGAAACGGACGTTTTTTTGTTGAAAAGTACTGTATTGCATTGTCGAATCATTTTTTTGTGTTGAAAATGCCCAATTTTTCGACATTTGCGGCAATTCGACCGCAATTGCATATACCCCATAGTATCGTTTTTTAATATAAAGAGATATCTCTCAAAAGGGGCAGATGTATTAACCTGGAGAAGGCATAAGGAAGTGATAAACCAGTGATGAGTGCAAGGTGATAAACAAACCAGCCAATCATCTCCAATATGTAAATTAACAGTTAGGATCTGATTGGCTGGTGCGTTATCATCTTACACTTATCACTGGTTTATCACTTCCTTATGCCTTCTCCAGGTTAATACATCTGGAAAATAACAGCTGTTTGAAAACATAATACAAAATATCCATTTGGAGAGATCTCTCTTTATATTAATAAAGGATACTATGTATATGCTGAGCATTGTATGAAAGGATTTTATTTCTTGAATGTATAGGGTGTTTTTCTGTGCATATGTAAAAACAATGTCTGTTTAATAGCAAATTATGTATAAGCAAATTAAGCAGCATTGAAACTGTCATGTGTGATGTCCTATAAGGATTAATGTAAATTTACCACTAATTTTGACCAAGTGAAAGATATTGAGAAAGTGTTTCTTTCTTTCTTTTTTTTTTTATTGATTTTTTTATTGATATTTTATATGGAAAACGGAATAAATAAAAATAAGCATAAATAAAGAATTCTTTTTTTTTTAAATATATTGCTGTTTGCCAGCGCTTTTTATTGATTTAATCATGTAGGGAATAACAATCAGTCTTGGGGTAGATCATAAGTGCCCTGCTAGTAGCTCTCAGTGGGGTAATTACCAGTGGAATAGTGTACAGGGGACAATATATTGGGAGTAACAAGCAATCTGGCAGATGGATTATGTGGTGGATATAGCAATATCTTGGGTACTTATCAATAGATAGTGTATAGGGGGCAATATACTGAGGGGAACACGCCATCTGGTGGTAGATCATGGGTACAGCACTGTGTGCGGGGTAATTATCAATAGATAGTATGCAGGTGAGATATACTGGTGGTACATCATAGTGATGATAGCACTTTGTGTGGGAGATACTTAGCAATAGATAGTATAAAGGTGGCAATGGGCCATCTGCTGGTACGTTATGGGGGTTATAGATCTGTGTGGGATACTTTGTTTCCTACATTACGTGGAGCCTCTGTTCCTGCACATAGTTGTACAGGAAAAGAGCTTATGAAAAATGAAAGCCAGGAGGAAAACCACAATCCGACGAGGATGGGATTCGAACCCACGCGTGCAGAGCACAATGGATTAGCAGTCCATCGCCTTAACCACTCGGCCACCTCGTCCCTGTGTGCAACCAATTCCCCATCCCAGCCAGGTGTCAGTATCTATTACACAGGTTCTCAAACTTGGTCCTCAGGACCCCACACTGCATGTTTTGCAGGTCTCCTCACAGAATCACAAGTGAAATAATTAGTTCCACCTGTGGACCTTTTAAAATGTGTCAGTGAGTAATTAATACACCTGTGCACCTGCTGGGTTACCTGCAAAACATGCACTGTGTGGGGTTCTAAGGACCGAGTTTGAGAACCTATGACATACTTGCCTACCTGACCCTCTCCATGAGGGAGAAAATGCTCTGTTCCTTTACTTTCCTGGTAATGTATGATTGCCATCACCTGTGGTGAAACACCTTTCTTATCAATTTACTAGCTCACCACAGGTGATGGCAATCACACATTACCAGGAAAGTAAAGGAACAGAGCATTTTCTCCCTCATGGAGAGGGTCAGGTAGGCAAGTATGCATACCTCCCAACATGACCCTCTCCAGGAGGGACAAAATGCTCTGCTCCTGGACTTCCCTCTTAATTTGTGATTACCATCACCTGTGCTCAAACACCTTTCTTATCCATTAACCTGTCCAAAACAGGTGCCGACAATCATAGAGGGAAAAGTCCAAAAGCAGAGCATTGTGTCCCTCCTGGAGAGGGTCATGTTGGGAGGTATGAGTATGACCTATGATCTATTACTTACTAGGGGGTGGGGGATTACCTTCCCGCACAGAGGCTATGGCAAGATGGCCACAGCAGGGCCCCCTAAAGACACGCAGTGGGGGAGTCTGCTTCCATGTATCAATGACCCATACCTCCCAACGTGAGCCTCTCCAGGAGGGACAGAATGCTCTGCTCCTGGTCTTCCCTCTTAATGTATGATTGCCGTCACCTGTGCTAAAACACCGTTCGTATCCATTAACATGTTCAAAACAGGTGCTGGCAATCATAGATTAAGAGAAACGTCCATAAACAGAGCATTGTGTCCCTCCTGGAGAGGGGCATGTTGGGAGGTATGATGACCCCACCAGTCTCTCCTAAACATGTTGCACCGGGAAGATGGCTGATGACTGAGATCTTCAGGAGGGCAACAACTGAATGGGTGGGGTTTATGCAAATCAGCGGATCTTGGCTGGATTTAGGATAAATACATAACTAACTCTACCTCCTGTTATATATATATATATATCTATATAGAGAAGATGCTTAGTAGGATCCCAGTGACAAGGTCAGGGGGTGGGCGGTAGGGGGGTTACATGCCTGTTATAGGGTGCATGTGGGTGGTCTCCATGAGCTCACAAGGAGTGGGCTATGGTGTGTCCCCAGCGTGACGCCATTAACCAGTATCATCAGTGAGGTTGATCCTTACCTGTTCCTCCTTAGGGAGAAACAGATATGATGAATGGGGGAGGCTGAGTATGTGATTATACAGATCCCCTGCACCACCATGACTGACAACTGGGGTGTGTGTAATTCTGATACCATCGCTCACTGGTGATCACTTGTTATGGTTGAAAAACAGAGATGTTGTTGAATAATTGTGGACAAGTTGTAGCTGCTGACCATTTGTATTTATAAATGCATACTCTGTTTGTCCTTTTTTTTGTGTTACGACTATGTCTACTCTTGTTTCATATTACATCGTTTCATTTCTGGTCACAGGCAACTTCGAAAGTTTACATGAGGGCCACCACCAACATTTCTCTTATTTAATAATACATTTAGAAGCAAGATGATTTTTTGGATCCATTTTTACTTCGAGCTAACCTATTTTGTTAAGAATAATTACTTTGTACTTAAGGGAATACAAACAGTCATATTCTTTATTTATTTTTGCTTTTGCAAGTACGTAATTCACAATTTAGTCTGTGCAGGTTGTCTATTAGTAATATAAAGCACCCGCAGCACATAACAGCTGATTTTCACAAGGGACCTCGTGGCGCAACGGTAGCGCGTCTGACTCCAGATCAGAAGGTTGCGTGTTCAAATCACGTCGGGGTCAGTTATTTTTATTTTTATGCTACATTAATGTTATTACAGTTGCAATATGTGTGTATACACATATATAAATATATATATATATATACATACACAAGCAGGTCGCACTCTCATCTTCACAATAGCCAACAGCTGGGGTGTCCACTCAAAATACCACAGGTATTTCAGTTATAGAAACAGCCACAGTCCAGGCTTTGTAAATATGCAAGACATCATTTATTGTGATATACTTAACACAATCCACAAGGTAATTGGAAACATCCCTCAAGCGCTTACGGCCCTCAATGGGCCTTCATCAGGAGGCACTAAGTAGCAGTATGTAGCAGCATAGCATCAGAGTACAAAGTAGAGATTCAGTCAATCACAGTGCAGGTTATAAGGATAACCAAGCTTGGGCACAGGTGAGTTAATTAGTACCTCAATCCAGTGGCGGAACTACCACCAGTGCAAGCGGTGCCTTGCACTGGGGCCCGCCACTGTCAAGTGGCCCAAAGCCAGCGCGGCATGTAATGAGTCAAACTGACTCATTACATGCCGCCTGGCTGCTGCGGGCCCCCGCCCCCCACGGAGGAGAGGAGCAGCAGGGACGCAGCAGCCACGTGGAGGGGCAGGGGGGATGGGGATGGAGGAGGATGGAGCCGCAGCAGCGCAGTGTAATTGGTGGAGGTGCTGCCGCAGCTGTCCCTCTCCTTACACATAGGCTGTGAATGATGGGATGTGCTTCCCTCATCACAGCGGCGGACAGCCTATGTGGAAGGAGTGGGACAGCTGCAGTAGCGCCTCCACCAATTACACTGCGCTGCTGCGGCTCCCGAGTCCCCCTCTCTCCTCCTTCTTCTCCCCTGCCCGGGATCATCATCTGCCAGAAGCTGCACCGAGGAGCCTGACTGCCAGCGGAGACAGTAAGTATAATCTATTTATCTATCTATCATCTATCTATCTATCTATCTATCTATCTATCTATCTATCTATCTATCTATCTATCTATCTATCTATTCTATCTGCCTTAATGTGTAAAAAAGGGGACGCTGTCTGCCGTTATGTGTAAAATAGGGGACGCTGTCTGCCGTAATGTGTAAAAAGGGGACGCTGTCTGCCGTAATGTTTAAAAAGGGGGACAGTCTCCCGTAATGTGTGAAAAAGGGGACTCTGTCTGCCGTAATGTGTGAAAGGGGGACTGTCTGCTGTAATGTGTAAAAAAGAGGACACTGGGGGTCATTCCGAGTTGTTCGCTAGCAAATTTCGGTCGCAGCGATCAGGCAAAAAAAACAGCACTTCTGCGCATGCGTATGCGGCGCAATGCGCATGCGCATCATACTATTACAACGAATGATATAGTTTCACACAAGGTCTAGCGAAGCTTTTCAGTTGCACTGCTGGCCGCAGAGTGATTGACAGGAAGAGGGCGTTTCTGGGTGTCAACTGACCGTTTTCAGGGAGTGAGCGGAAAAACGCAGGCGTGCCAGATAAAAACGCAGGCGTGGCTGGGGAAATGTAGGCATGGCTGGCCGAACGCAGGGCGTGTTCATGACGTCAAAACAGGAACAGAATAGTCTGACGTGATCGCAAGCGCTGAGTAGGTCTGGAACTACTCTGAAACTGCACAAAACTATTTTGTATCCGCTCTCAGATCCTTTCGTTCGCACTTCTGCTAAGCTAAACTACACTCCCAGAGGGCGGCGGATTAGCGTTTGAACGGCTGCTAAAAGCAGCTAGCGAGCGAACAACTCAGAATGACCGCCTCTGTCTGCCGTAATGTGTAAAAAGGGAACACTGTCTGCCGTAATGTGTAAAAAACGGGACGCTGACTGCCGTAATGTGTAAAAACGGGACGCTGTCTGACGTAATGTGTAAAAAGGGGACTCTGTCTGCCGTAATGTGTAAAAGGTGGACTCTGTTGTCTGCCGTAATGTGTAAAAAGGGGACGCTGTCTGACGTAATGTGTAAAAATGGGAATCTGTCCGCTGTAATGTGTAAAAGGAGCCTCTGTCTCCCGTAATGTGTAAAAAGGGGACGCTGTCTGCCGTAATGTGTAAAAAGGGGGACTGTCTGCCGTAATGTGTAAAAAGGGGACGCTGTCTGCCGTAATGTGTAAAAATGGGACGCTGTCTGCCGTAATGTGTAAAAAGGAGACTCTGTCGGCCGTAATGTGTAAAAAGGGGAATCTGTCAGCCGTAATGTGTAAAAAGGGGAATTTGTCTGCCGTAATGTGTAAAAAGGGGACGCTGTCTGCCGTAATGTGTAAAAAGGGGGACTGTCTGCCGTAATGTGTAAAAAAGGGGACTCTGTCTGCCGTAATGTGTAAAAAGGGGATGCTGTCTTCCGTAATATGTAAAAAAGGGGACGCTGTCTATCTTAATGTGTAAAAAGGGGACACTGTCTGCCGTAATGTGTAAAACGGGGTTGCTGTCTGCCGTTATGTGTAAAAAAGGGGATGCTGTTGATAATGCCGATTTATTACCTTATAACCTTCACTATATACTGGTAAGAGGCTCAGTACGCAATTGGCGTATGGGGTACCATAAGGGTACGCACTTAGCGTTGCATACGCTTAGCCGTGGTCGAGACGCACATGCGGCACGCTCGCTCACAGCTTAACGCGTGGTGTCGAGCATGCTATAGGCGGCCAACTACCGTAATGCTACGCTACCAGCGTAGCGGACGCTCGTGACCATGAGGGGAACACGAGCGGCGCAGACGCTCACGGGATGACACTCAGTAAACCTTGTATGCAGCACACTGAAAGATTGAGTTTGTACTGTAAACCTTACTACTGAAATACTGTAGCGATATAACGCTGCTTAACTTTGTTAATGTGAAAGCTGTTTGAGCGATTGAGACGCTCCGATTACCCTCCGCAATGTAATAAACACACGATACCTTGCTAAGGTTCCAACACCTTTACTAACAATGTCTAGCTATGTAAAAAGGGGAAAACAGTTAACAGTTCATACACTACAGTCTAACATCAATATCTAAGCAGAATAACTACACATAAATATACAATAGCGTCACAATCTTATACAATAACAGAGAGTGAGAGAATATGGCAAATACAAACAGGGAATAAGTTGGTTACAGAGAATAACTTGCACACACTGGGGAATGATCGCTGCGCAGTCCTGGTACCAGCTCCGAGTTAGTCAATGATGAAAACCGTTTGTGGAGAGAAGACTGAGATGGCCAGGCTGGCTGTCCTTATATACACTGCGTACAGTATACTACAAAGGGACCTATAATCTCATTGTTCATTGGACACAGGAATGTCTCCTCGCATCATAACAAAAGGTCATAGGTTAGTTTGAACAGGTGGGCTGTGACTATATCAAACTGCTCAGGTGGGAGGGAATCTCAGAATTCCCGCCGCATGGATAATGAACCGCAAATATAGTAAATGTCCAGAAACTACTAACAGACATAACTATACGCAGGAGCGATTAATCTTTACCTAACCAGTACCGGATTGTTTCTAATAAAATGTTCTTTAGTTAGGTACCAAACACAACTGCTCAAACCCTGTCTGACCCTTCGTACCATGCAAAGAGGAATTCCTCTGTCCAGCGACCAGTTACATTAAACAAACTTACTGTTATTATTAAGGGGAACATTACCTATAAAACATACTATTTGAATTTATTATGTAACGATTGAGTCGCCCGCTAGACGCACACAAACTCCACCGTAAATGCACATACCATGTGCTCGAGCGCATGGCCGAGGAGGCGCCGTCACGCAACTGCGAATATGCGCACGCACGGGAGAGAATGTGCACGTGCAGCGGGCAAGCGCATGGGGTGAATATATGGCAACGTGTAGCATGATATTTTTCCGACTTTGACAGTCCACCCTTTTGGCAGTCATCAATAACTGCCACTTCCTAAAACAGTTCAAAGAAAGAAAAATATATGTCATCCTGAAAATACCATTTTATGATTGGGTAAAGGGAGGAGAGGAGCAGGTGGGAAAAAGTATGACCTAGTGAGATAGTAGAAGCATGTATGTATGAATCCATGTTTGAGGGGTCATGTATCATCGTGCCGTACGTGTTTTAAATCAAGCTTCGAGGTATTGCGAAGTATACATTTGAATTCCTTCTTATCCCATATCAAGGGTCTGTGGATGGGCTGTCAAACTTTACCGAGCTCTTTTCGGCTTTTGGTTGCAACAAATGGGGAGCACATTTAGTTGATGATACATGAATGGGAGGATATGTGAGTGCTGATATCTGTGTCTATATTCCCTATCGACTATGTGTGTTATTACCTGAAGGTTGTAGAGGTGAAGATAAGAAGCAATTATTATAAATGCAGTCATAAACTATGTGAGTTTAATATGCATTTGCCGATTGAGGTCTTGTCTGATGTCTTGTCTTGATGTACATGTTGTCTGATGTCTCTCGGTGCTTTTGCTATAAATAGCAACAAAAGCTTTTCCAGTGTCCATGAAATTACAGTCTCTAAAGTATTTGGGCTATCGTAAAAATTTAAAGTCACTAGGGATATTGGGGGTCTGTGGCATAGTCCATCAATGGTCTGTATAAAAGAGGTTGTCAAATTCTTCTTCCAAGCGGATGTCTTTGTACCTTGGAGGAAAACAAAGGAGAAATGGGTGAAAGAAACGGACCGTGGAATCACATTTTCATCACAACATTGTCTCTATCGTTGGGTCATAAATCAAATTAGTTGTTGTTATTACAGTGTCCTCGCTCCTCAGATTCATCACTCTAGTACTACCTTTACACTTTGTTAAAGCCCGAACGCATCTAAATATCAGTCCAACCAATATGACGACTCCTAGAATACACAAAAGAAATTTCCCTACATCCATAATAATACCTTGGGCCCATTCTCCTAAACCAGAGAACCAATTTTGTGGGTTCAACCATGACACCCAACTGGTCAGCTCATTACCCACAGCGGCGAGAGTGAGATTATGTCTCCTTCGGAACTCCCATTTTAATTGTAAAATGTCATCCATCTTTTGGTCTATGACCTCTGCTGGGTCCTCCGTGCTGTTTGTGATATACGTGCAGCCTTTTATTCCATATTGAGTTGCTAGGGTAACACAATACCCGCCTGTCACAGCTGTGAGGTAATTGAGAATCATTCTATGCTGAACCAGTTCTGTTTTGTAGGCTTGTAACTCTTTCCCAGTGTACCTGAATGTGTCGTCATACATTTCGGTGATGGTGTCTAATAAATTTGCAAGCACAGATATATATCTATAATTTATCACTCCTCTGGCGGTACGAGTGATATCTAACGCGAGTAGGAATTGAATCCCGGTGGACTCATGGATCAGATCAGAGGCCGGATGCTCTGTCCTCTCTATCAGGTGCCGTTTAACGACGTGCTCGTAATGAGTGTGAGTATAAGGAGCTTGGGCACTGCGGTGAATATCTTTCATTTTGTTATGGGTTACAGTCATTACTTCAGGCAGTACTTTTCCAATATAACACAATCCCTCTGAGTTTGGGGCAAGCCACTTATACGCCTTCCTCCCGCATATGAAATATGCATAATCGGGGAGAACATATGGGACGGAGTATGACATAACCATGTTACAAATTTTTCATGTGAAATCTCCTAACCCTAATTCTCCCATCTGTTTAGTACACATATCTGTTTGTACGATATGTGCACAGTATCCTGGTGATACTTCTCCAACTCGCATGGTCCTACTTCCTAGAGTGTACCTATACTGGAAAAAATTTCTATTGTCGACTATCTGGCGTATAAGCTCTGTGTCTATGGGCATTTTGTCGGGTCTGTATGAAAAGGTCATGGTTTGATTACTCCATGACACTTCCCAATTTCCTGGCTTTCGGGGATTGGAAATGTTAAAGCACACTAAGGACCTATCCACATGATATTGGTGGAGCTTCAAACTAGGAGGACTAGAGATATTAAACCTCTTGTCCACCGGCCTCCCACCACTTAGCTCAAGTACCTCTCCTACAGCTAAAGGGAATGGTACTAGTCCTGATTTGCTATAACCTTGAGGTACTTGAGAGCATACCCAACAGTCTGTCTGATTTAACACTTTACCCACTAAGGAGTGATAGTCACTCAATGGATGCCGGTCCATGTGGATATTAAAACTGGACTGACATTTCTTGATGCACCCATCCTCAACTATGTTATCACAATGCCTACAGATGCAGTTTTCTTCAGCTAACAATACTTCACAATTCCTTCTATTGTCAATGCTACCAGATCGTTTTCTGATACTCGCCTTTACTCGGTGATTGTGCTGTTCTTGGAAAACTACGCCTCCATCCTGGTCATCAGAACCCATTTCAGATCCTTCCTTGACCTCCATGGTACTCTCACCGAAACAGACTGCTCTGGTCAACAACAGGGTCAACAGGAAAATCCGGATCACAGTCTCTTGGGGCAAGTCCATCTTAGAGGAGTAAAAGGAGAAAAATAAGAAAGGGGAAAAGAAATAGGAGGGAGGTGGGAACTGGAGAAAATAACAAATGGGAAAAAGAAATCTGGCTCGACAAGCTTCCGGTCTTATTATTCTCAGCGCTCAGGTGTCGTCTCAATCTTCCCTGAACAGACACTCTAGTGATACAACCTCTACCGTCTGTTCTTTATCACGGGACCTCTCTGGATCAGCAACCTTTTTACAATGAGACGAATGGACCCAAGTCTTCCTCTCGGCAACCTTCAACGCTGTTGTGCTGGATAATAAGACTTGGTATGGTCCTTCCCATCTGTCAATAAGGCAACCTGAGCGTAGAAAATTCCGTATCATTACATAATCCCCAGGTTCAATGTCATGACAATTACTGTCTGGCAGATCAGGAATCACCAACTTTAGATTATCATTCTGATTCCTCAATTGCTTACTCATCTTAACCAAGTACTTTACAGTTACTTCATTGTTACATTTCAAATCATCCTGGGGGTTAATCATAACATGGGGTTGTCGACCAAACAAGATTTCAAAAGGAGACAGATTAAGAGGGGACCTGGGAGTGGTTCTGATGCTGTATAATACAATTGGCGAAGCTTCGGGCCATAACAGTCCTGTTTCAGTCATTACCTTGCTCAATTTATTTTTAATAGTGCTGTTTACTCTTTCCACCTTCACACTCGCCTGAGGGCGGTACGGAGGGTGCAGCTTACTATTAATTCCCATCAACTTACACATTGTTTGAAAGACTTCACCTGTAAAATGGGTACCCCTATCACTTTCAATGATTCTAGGGATACCATACCAACACACAAATTCCTGCACAATTTTCTTTGCAGTAAATACAGCGGTATTTGTGGCTGCGGGAAATGCTTCAACCCAATTTGAGAACACATCAATACAGACCAATACATATTTTAAATTTCTACAAGGTGGCAATTGTATGAAATCAATTTGTATTACCTGAAAAGGGACATCTGTCGGAGGGATATGGGATGGCTCTGTCGGTATTGCCTTCCCGATATTCTTCCTCAAGCAGGTGAGACATGTCATCGCTCTTTTACCCGCATGGGAAGAAAATCCTGGGGCGCACCAATAAGCTCTTACCAACTTACACATTCCTTCTTTGCCTAGATGAGTCAGCCCATGTGCCGCTTCCGCTAGACTTGGAAGGTATGCTCTGGGTGCCACTGGCTTACCCTGTCCGTCTGTCCAGAGTCCTGAGGACTCCTGGCCATATCCTTTTGACCTCCAAACTGCTTTTTCTTGTGGGGAACACAAATTTTGCATTTCATATAATTTCTGTGTATTTACGTTATTAAATACCATCAGTTGTGTGCTGTCTGTCTGTATGGGGGTACTGGCTGCTGATTTAGCAGCTTCGTCTGCTCGGCTGTTACCAAGTGATACCGGGTCTTGGCTGTACGTGTGAGCTTTACACTTGATAACAGCCACTCTGTCGGCTTCCTGTATCGCTGTTAGAAGTCTTTTAATGTGGGCTGCATGCGCTACGGGTGTGCCAGCTGCCGTCATGAAATTTCTGAGGCGCCATAGGGCCCCGAAATCATGGACTGCTCCGAAGGCGTACCTAGAATCTGTGTAAATATTGGCTGACTTGCCCTTAGCCAATTCGCATGCTCTGGTTAGGGCAACCAGTTCAGCAACTTGTGCTGAGTGTGGTGGGCCTAGGGGTTCCGCTTCTATGGTACCTTGGTCATCTACGACTGCGTATCCAGTACACAAGTCTCCCGAGTCCGTCTGTCTGTGACAACTACCGTCAGTGTAGAAAGTAAAATCTACATCTTCCAGTGGGTTGTCACTGATGTCAGGCCTTGCCGTGAAATTTTGGGTCAAATATTCCATACAATCATGCGTGTCATTTTCCCTACTAAATCCTCCTTCACCATCACTCTCATCCTCCACCCTTTGTGCCTGTCCAGGCACACCTGGGAGATATGTTGCAGGGTTTAATGCACTGCATCTCCTTATGGTGATGTTTACGGGGGCCATCAATGCCAATTCCCATCTTGTAAACCGCGCTGATGAGACGTGTCTGGTTTGGGCCGAATTCAGTAAGGCTGACACTGCATGTGGTGTATGAATTGTGAGATTGTGTCCTAGCACTACATATTCGCTTTTACTTACTAGCAATGCTATTGCTGCAACACTTCGCAAGCATGTGGGGAGGGATCGCGCTACCGTGTCTAGCTGAGCGCTATAGTAGGCTACCGGCCTGCTGGCATCACCATGCTTCTGGGTTAAGACACCTGCTGCGCACCCAGCACTCTCTGTTCCATACAGCTCAAAGGGTTTCCCATAGTCAGGCATACCTAATGCCGGTGCCTGCGTTAGGCACTGTTTAAGTCTCTCAAATGCCATCTCAGACTCGTCTGTGTGCGAAATCCGATCAGGTTTGCTTGATGAGACCATCTCCTGCAAAGGTAGGGCTAGTATGGAAAAACCTGGGATCCAGTTACGGCAATACCCACACATTCCTAAAAATGTTCTAATCTGTTGCTGGGTTTGTGGCAGGGTCATGTCACGAATTGCTTGAATTCTATCAGCGGTGAGGTGTCTCAGTCCTTGTGTCAGACAGTGTCCCAAATACTTCACACGGGTCTGGCATAATTGTAACTTGTCCTTGGAAACCTTGTGTCCTGTGTCTGAAAGATGAAACAGGAGTTGTTTCGTATCTCTCAGGGACGCTTCCAGTGAATCTGAATACAGCAGTAAATCATCCACATACTGTATCAATATTGATCCACTCTCTGGTTGGAAAGACTGTAAACAATCATGCAGGGCCTGTGAGAAAATACTTGGACTGTCTATGAAACCTTGTGGTAATCGAGTCCAGGTGTACTGAACTCCTCTGTATGTAAATGCGAATAAGTATTGACTGTCAGGGTGCAGAGGTACCGAGAAGAAAGCGGAGCAGAGGTCAATCACAGTGAAAAATTTGGCAGTGGGAGGGATTTGCATAAGGATGACAGCTGGATTTGGCACTACGGGGAATTGACTCTCAACTATTTTGTTGATCCCTCTTAGATCCTGCACTAATCTGTAACCCCTCCCCCCACTCTTTTTAACAGGGAAGATGGGACTATTGGCAGTGCTGGACGTTCTTACCAGAATGCCCTGTTGTAGCAAGCGCTCTATTACAGGGTAAACTCCTAACTCCACTTCTGACTTCAGAGGGTATTGTGGGATTTTTGGAGCTATCCTACCATCTTTTACTTGCACAACTACTGGCGCTACGTTTGCCATTAATCTAGTGTCTTGTCCATCCTTGGTCCAAAGTGATTCCGGTATCTGGGAAATCATTTCCTCTACCTTGGACGGACACCTATTTACAACAACAGTGTGGGACATTAATCTTGTTGGGGAGTCTAGCATATCCTGCACTTCCTGAGCGTGGTTTTCGGGTATGTCCAAGAACACACCTTCAGGAGTACAATATATGACGCATCCCATTTTGCACAGTAAATCTCTCCCTAGGAGATCAGTCGGAGCCGATGCAGCCAGCAGAAAAGAATGCTTGGTATGCAAAGGCCCTATCGTAATCTCTGCAGGTTTGCTTAAAGGGTAGTGCTGTACTACTACTGTTACTCCCATGGCTGGAATTGTTTTACCAGTGGTTCTCATGCCCACGGTCGAATTTATCACTGACTTGGCCGCCCCCGTATCTACAAGGAAATTTAGAGATTTACCAGCTACATTAATTGTGACCTCGGGTTCACTTCCAAGGCTCGCAATTAATTTCACTGGCTGCAGACTACAGGTGTGGCCCCACCCCTATTGTATGTGGTGACCTCCCTGCATTGCGCTGGCAGCTATTACCTGTGAAGGGGGTAAATTGGAACTATCAGAGACTTGCCAGTCTCTTTTTGGGGGATACCTTTTTGTTTCCCCTGCGTGTGGCTCATAATTCCGTCTCTGCGGTCCTTGATCCCAATTTCGTGTGTCATGTTGTTGTCTAGGGGGTTGATATGATTTTTGTGCATTTTTCAATCTACAGTCTCGTGCAAAATGTCCCTCTTTATGACAGTAATAACAAGTTACCACATTTGACTTACCCACAGGGGTCGGAGATTTATACTGTGGTGGCCTTGTGGTCAGGGCCTGTATACTTACGGCCATTAACTTATCACTTTGTGACTCCCTGTGTCTGGTGATATTCCGATCATGATCAATAACGGCCTCTCTCAAAGTAGCCACCGACAGACCTCGCCAACATGGTTGAGTGGTCTGTACCCTCGTCCTCAATACTTCCTTTAAACCATCCATTAACACAGATACTGCTACTTCTCTATGATTCACATTTGTCTTAATGTCTTCTATGCCTGTATACTTAGCCATTTCCAGTAGTGCCCGATGAAAATAATCATCCGCTGTTTCTCCCTCCTTTTGCTTGATGGAGAAAATTTTGTTCCATTTAGCAACAGCTGGGAAATATACTCCCAGCTGCAAATTAATTCTTTTCACATTATCTTGATTGTACTCCTCAGTAAGGGGTACTTCTTCGTCTAGTCTACAGTCAGTTATAAAACTCGCTGAGTCGACATTGGAGGGTAAACATGCCCTCAGCAATGTCCGCCAATCTTTGTTATTGGGCTCTACCGTATGTCCTAGCTCTCTAATGTACTTCTGGCTTGCAACTAGATCTTTCCTAGGATCAGGGAATTCAGACACCATTGATCTTAATTCCGTTCGGGAAAAGGGGCAGTGCATGGCGATGTTTCTGACAGGAGTGACTCCTGAAGTGTCAGTTTTCCCATTTGGTACTGCAATTACCCTAACGGGATTAAGTTCAATAACATCATCACGGTTAATATTAGCATCAACAATCTTAGTTACATTATTCTTAACATTTATACAGTTACTAAGTGCATGTTTATCATACACCAGTGTGTCATTCTCTGTAACCACTTTCTCTCCTGTTATGTATGGTGGCGGTGGCTCAGTGGCTATCAGTTTCCTGATAGGGTTAGATCCAGCCGCTTGAGCCAATCCTCTTTGTATTTCACCTTCCTGTTGCCATAACTGTAAATAATCATAATGTTTGATCCGTCTCTTTGCAGATTTAATGAGACATATCCTTCTCCTTAGATTTTGTAACACCTCGGGACTAAAACTGCCTACCCTTGGGAACTTTTCCCTGTCATGCACAGTCATTCTTTCCCATTCATCGCACAAAACCTCTGTGTGTGAACCGTATTTCTCACACATGACATACCTTGCCGACCCGATTGGTCGGTTTACTGAATCAACTTGGACCAGGGTTGATCGCCCCCTACCTGAACAACTGGCCCCCATCTTTGCAGGTGTTGCTTTCACTACCTCTGACCTTCAAATCAGGGTCTTCAGCGAACCCTTACAAAAACCAAGATGTCCGGGGTAGACTGGCAGCGGAAGTTTACCGAGTACCTCCACTCACTTCTCGCCCACGTTGGCCAGTACTGCAATCACTGACTCAGAGCTGCTGTACCCAACCTAGGGCCCCTATGAACCTTTATTTACTGAGGCGTGTGGAAGTAGGTTACCCGTCCCCAGCAAGTATCGGTTGTTAGAGAATTCCCGAGTGACCAGCGAACCTCCCTTAAAATAAAAAAAAGTTACACAAATCACGTTAGAATGTACAAATAGCGTTTATGACCCTCTAGCGTACGCAAACGGTACTGGGTCAAGTTACAAACTAATGCACACAATTACGTGCGGTACAATCGTACTGCACATAAGCAACTAATCTTATGTGCGGAACGACCAGCGGAATTGAAAATTGTGGCTGCGAATTCCTTCAGCCGGAGCTTAATGGCCTATATGGGTACCGCACCAACCCTTCCTGGTGTTGTGCTTCTTTACCTGGACCTCCTGGTCCGTGACCTCCTGGTCTGTGCTACAGTAGACCTCCTGGTCTGCTATACTCTAATGCTCCTTTTTTAATATGTTTAACAAGGGATGCCTCCCAAGCCACCGTGCCGTCACTTACACGTATGTACCTCACGAGAACTCGATTTCCTGTGGTTCCACCCAAAAATTAGAAACTTATATATGTATATACACACACTTTCACCTCATATACTCTTTACTTTTGTTTCTGCGCAGAAATCCCTTTCATTCAGTATCGCAGGCTAATCCCGAGGAGTTGCAACTAGAGAAGGATCTATTAGCTTAAAATTTTGGACACTGAGATTGATTTGCGCTATTATCGCGTTGCCTCCGTATCGCCTACTAAAACAATACTATCGTGCGATTTGTATTACGTGGGCATACCCAGACGCTCCGTTGCGTAATATACACTCCGTGCGTCGGCCCTTGCGTACGCTAGTCCCGCCCTTTGTTAGAGACACGTGTACGCCAACCGGGTATATCCACAGAAATACAACTAACACGTTTATATCAATGTAAATGATTTTTAACTGTAATCATCTGCCGAGCACCACACAGATCTTTCCTTGTATCTTTAGGCAAAGCCATGTGCGTGTTTTACAAATTACTCCTTAACGTATTAATATTACTTTTAACTACCAATAGCAACAAATCTTTCTCAGCACGTTATCAATTGTGAAATGGCAAACAGGAAAGTGAGGTGTGAAAATACACAAATGAAAAGAAATGCAGGTGTGTGCGTGTGTTGCGTACGCAATGTGTACCAAACAGAAATGAAACAGTTTTAAAAGACAATAGCGTACTGTTCTTACCTTCCACCAGCACTCCTACAGCGTAGCGAAACAGACGCTTATCTAGCCAGCACTACTGTATCCCTCACCACCAATACGGATATGAAGGGATACTGCCTTCCCGCCCTTGCTGACAGATAAAGTCTGTGTTTGCTAGTGCGGATATGTGGAGGACGGACGAGGCCCCAATTGATAATGCCGATTTATTACCTTATAACCTTCACTATATACTGGTAAGAGGCTCAGTACGCAATTGGCGTATGGGGTACCGTAAGGGTACGCACTTAGCGTTGCATACGCTTAGCCGTGGTCGAGACGCACATGCGGCACGCTCGCTCACAGCTTAACGCGTGGTGTCGAGCACGCAGCGGCCGACTACCGTAATGCTACGCTACCAGCGTAGCGGACGCTCGTGACCACAAGGGGAACACGAGCGGCGCAGATGCTCACAGGATGACACTCAGTAAACCTTGTATGCAGCACACTGAAAGATTGAGTTTGTACTGTAAACCTTACTACTGAAATACTGTAGCGATATAACGCTGCTTAACTTTGTTAATGTGAAAGCTGTTTGAGCGATTGAGACGCTCCGATTACCCTCCGCAATGTAATAAACACACGATACCTTGCTAAGGTTCCAACACCTTTACTAACAATGTCTAGCTATGTAAAAAGGGGAAAACAGTTAACAGTTCATACACTACAGTCTAACATCAATATCTAAGCAGAATAACTACACATAAATATACAATAGCGTCACAATCTTATACAATAACAGAGAGTGAGAGAATATGGCAAATACAAACAGGGAATAAGTTGGTTACAGAGAATAACTTACACACACTGGGGAATGATCGCTGCGCAGTCCTGGTACCAGCTCCGAGTTAGTCAATGATGAAAACCGTTTGTGGAGAGAAGACTGAGCTGACCAGGCTGGCTGTCCTTATATACACTGCGTACAGTATACTACAAAGGGACCTATAATCTCATTGTTCATTGGACACAGGAATGTCTCCTCGCATCATAACAAAAGGTCATAGGTTAGTTTGAACAGGTGGGCTGTGACTATATCAAACTGCTCAGGTGGGAGGGAATCTCAGAATTCCCGCCGCATGGATAATGAACCGCAAAATAGTAAATGTCCAGAAACTACTAATAGACATAACTATACACAGGAGCGATTAATCTTTACCTAACCAGCACCGGATTGTTTCTAATAAAATGTTCTTTAGTTAGGTACCAAACACAACTGCTCAAACCCTGTCTGACCCTTCGTACCATGCAAAGAGGAATTCCTCTGTCCAGCAACCAGTTACATTAAACAAACTTACTGTTATTATTAAGGGGAACATTACCTATAAAACATACTATTTGAATTTATTATGTAACGATTGAGTCGCCCGCTAGACGCACACAAACTCCACCGTAAATGCACATACCATGCGCTCGAGCGCATGGCTGAGGAGGCGCCGTCACGCAACTGCGAATATGCGCACGCACGGGAGAGAATGTGCACGTGCAGCGGGCAAGCGCATGGGGTGAATATATGGCAACGTGTAGCATGATATTTTTCCGACTTTGACACTGTCTGCCGTAATGTGTAAAAAGGGGGACTGTCTGCTGTAATGTGTAAAAAGGGGACTCTCTGCCGTAATGTGTAAAAAGGGGACACTGTCTGCCGTAATTTGTAAAAAGGGGGACTGTCTGCTGTAATGTGTAAAAAAAGGACTCTGTCTGCCGTAATGTGTAAAAAGGGTACACTGTCTGCCGTAATGTTTAAAAAAGGGCCGCTGTCTGCCATAATGTGTAAAAGCGGGACGCTGTCTGCCATAATGTGTAAAAAGGGGACACTGTCTACCGTAATGTGTAAAAAAGGGCCGCTGTCTGCCGTAATGTGTAAAAGCGGGATGCTGTCTGCTGTAATGTGTAAAAAGGGGACGCTGTCTGCCGTAATGTGTAAAATGGGGAATCTCTGCCGTAATGTGTAAAAGGGGCTCTACCTGGTGTATTGGTGCTACTGTGTGGTGTAATTTGAATAATGGAAACTACTGTGCACCGTTATATGAATTGGTATTATTTTGTGGACACATACCTTCCCCATGAAGCCACGCTCCTGATGCCGTTTCTTGCACACAGCGCTAAAATGTCTAGTTACGGCACTGTTGCTAGGTATCCATTTCCCTGGCCCTGAGCAGGTCCCCCTCACTAGATCCTCTCCAAGACTTGGACGGGATGAGGGTTGGGGAAAGGGAGGTGGGAATGAGGTGCTGATTTGAGTTTTCCAGGAGAATATTTAGGCATGAAGAAGAAGACATGACCAAAATGCTAATGAAAAATAAGCTACTCTTATTTTGTTTGCTGAGGAAGGGAAAGAGCTGGCCTGTAGAGGGTTCAAATCTGCAACTCTGGCGTTATTAGAATTGCTCACTAACCAACTGAGCTAACCGACCACCTGGCACCACTGGTGTATGATACAAGGCACTAAGCAATGCTTCCCTTACATACACCCCTCCAGGGACAGACTGTGGGCCGAAATTGGCCCTGACATGCTTGTGCATATGACAGGGGCATGCGCGCTGCTAAAGGGGGTGCATGGACACTAGCGACTGGGGCGTGCCACTAGTAAAGGGGGTGTGGACTCGTGGCACCCCCCTATTTCCATTGAAATGGGTGTTGGCGTGCCACGAGTCAGGGGGCCTGGACTAGCGCCATGCCTCCATTTCCATGGAGATGGGCAGGGAAACAGGGTACCGTCCACAACAGAGAGCCAGAGGCTGCGCTGCACGTGGCCTTCCCGGCTCTTTGAATGACAGGACCAGTACACAAAACCCATTGGCCCTTCTGCCAGATGGGCAGTCTGGCCCTGCACCCCTCCAAACACCTCTGGCCTTTTCATTGATCACTCTACTCTCCCCGTCATCTCCCTTCTCTCACTTCTGTATTCTGACACCATTCTTCCCACCTCACATCTACAGGCTCTGCCCCAACCTCAAATGCTCCCTCAAAACTAAACTCTTGTGCTCACCTACCCTGCCCACCCATATAGACCCTCATGTCCAAAATAGGTTCAGTATACTTTATCGATGTTCATCGTGTTGACATAAGAAAGTCCACAAGATTGAATGCTGACATGCTGCATTTCAATATGGACCACAAAGACATGACACTGATGAAATGTCGACGTGCTTATAATGTCAACAAAAAGTTCCTGGTTTATCTTTTGGTGACTTACCAACATTGTACGTGATGACATTATGACTACATTTTATATTTGCAATTTTAAAAATCATCATGGAGTCTTCTTAATGGTAATAAGCATTTCCAAATGTGTGACCCCAGCTTGACTTTTTCAGCTGTGACCATCAGTGAGGTTGATCCTTATCTATTCCTCCTTATGGTGAAATAGACATGATGAATGGTTAAGGCTGAGTATGTGGTTATACAGATCCCCTGCATTGCCCTGACCGACAACTGGGGTGTGTGTCATTCTGATACCTGATAACCACTGTTATATTTAAATAGTTGATGATTCTGCTGGGAACGGCTGGTCTGCTCCTTATGACTTGTGATTTAAAGCTATTGGTTAAGAGCTGTTGATCTCTAGTGTTTTAAAAAGATTGGTGTTCTTAACTGATGCATCTTGGTGTTCAAATTATGGAGTTTTGACATAACAATAGAAAATATCCAGAAACATGATGTGGAAGCGCCTTACCTGGTCCTAGACACAGGCTCAATTTTTAACTGATTATCTAGTGATGATCAATATTATTTAGCCAATGATATTCTGTATTAACTGCAAACATGGCGATCCTGTATCCATATGAAAGATAGATGCAAGACGCCTATTGTCCATCCCTAGATTGTATCATAGATGGCCATCTCTGCTGTGGTGCACAGCAGGCTGTAGGCCAATAAGGAATGGGGGCCAAGCACTGTGACTCTGGTGATGGCTTACATCAATGGCGAGAAACCTTGGATTTCCACCACAAATGGTAAAACCATTAGTCATCTGTGCAAGACCGTCTATGGTTGATGTTTTTTGTTATTGATGACTAAGGTCTGATCTTTCTCCACCATAGATGGCTGATGGTGTTGTCATCGATGACTGAGGTCTGATATTTCTCTAGCAACAATAGTTGATGGCCATCCCTAATTTATACCCTTTGATTTAATGATTCAGCAATGGGACCTTGACAGACTGCAGATAACTAGCTACGTATAGGAAAAGTCACATTTGTGAGCTTCTGATTATGGGATCATGCTTTTCAGTGTACATGAACATATTTTTTAGGGAGCTTTGTACCATCAATGGTGAGGAACCATTAGCTCACTTGCAAAACCATCTGGAAATGGTGGTTAACCATCGATGATCAATGGACAACCCTAGTAAAATCCTCTCTAAGTGGAGATACAGTAGGTGTCTTTGAAGCAATTTACTTTTATAGACAAGACTAAGAATGGGCTGGACCTTACAGCTGCAGTATCTGTAACACCACCTGGGTTGTCCTGGCTTGTAATTTCAAAATAATGGCTTGATACAATCAGAACCTCTACATATGAAGAAAAGGACCTACTGAAAATTATACAAAAAAAATTAGTTTTATGTTATTTGCTTAGGACTGGAAAAAACTCAATGATGGCCAATACAGGGATCAAACACAGGACCTTGGCATTATTAGCACCATGCTCTAACCAATTGAGCTAACCGGCCAACTTGCCTGTCTTGCACTTAATACAAAGCTACACCCCAGCTTGGCCGCTCTGCTCTGCTTATAACCTCTGTCTCCTCTTTCTATCATATAGTCCATATGTAATAGGCTACTATTTGCTGGTCCTGATGTGATTTTGATGTGATTTTGCCAATAAAGCAAATGTATCCTGGTTTTGCTATAAAACTAACTGCTTCTTTAAATCTAGCAGCTATCTCGCTGAGAACACACCGGGACCAGCCAGTCCCAGCCTATCACATAAGGGCTTATGACCCATGTCAGTCTGTCTATATCAATAGTCCCTGTTATGCCATATGCTCAGTGCCATTTCTTGCGGTGGGCGTGCCGTGTGATTGCACAGGAAGTCCGCCGCTCCCCCTCCTCCCTCGTACTCTGCTCGGGGGGTGGAGTTTCATGGAATAACACATTTACATCATTCCACAAAACTCCGCCCCCCTCTCCTGGAGCAGAGTACTAGGAAAGAGGAGGGGTATATCAGTGCTGAGCATTACCCTTGGCAACAAGCATAGAGTCCAGGGCATATTTCTGTTGCTTGCACTGGGAGCCACATTATCTAGAAACAGCCCTGTTATGCTTAGTGTTAGGTTTCAGAGTATGGCATACCGGCACTTCGAGCACTGACCCAGACCGCCACCGCATTTCAAATTACGAGATGTTCAAGCGCTGTAACTGGCAGCCAATCAGGAGCAGCCTTGCGGGCGCTCCTGATTGGCTGCCTATTCACAGCAGATTTCAAATGGTGGTGGTGACGGTCATAGGGGCCGAAGGCCTTCCCCTCACTGACAGCCATGTACTGCCCACCGCCTTCACCGCCGGCCACGTCCTGCACACCGCCGCCGCCGGCCACATCCTCCTCTGCACCGCCACTGGCCAGGGCCTTCTACTCCACACCGCCGCCGCCCAGGGCTTTCTCCTCACTGTCACCAACTACAGTCCCCTCCGCTGCTCAGGTACTCTTACTCTGCTTCCCTATGTCCCTCTGTCACTCTGTCACTGCTGTCACTCTCCCTGTCACTCTGTATGTCCCTGCTGTCACTCTGTATGTCACTGTCCCTGCTGCCACTCTCTCTGTCACTCTCCCTGTCTCTGCTGTCACTCTCTCTTTTCCTGCTGTCACTCTCCCTGTCCCTGCTGTCACTCTCCTTGTGCCTGCTGTCACTCTCCCTGTCACTCTCTCTGTCCCTGCTGTCACTCTCTGGCGTAATGTGAATTTCTGGTCATACAGTGCGCTATAATGTGAATTTTGGCTCATACCGTGTGGTATAGTCCATATGTAATAGGCTGCTATTTGCTGGTCCTGATGTGATTTTGCCAATAAAGCAAATGTATCCTGGTTTTGCTATAAAACTAACTGCTTCTTTAAATCTAGCAGCTATCTCGCTGAGAACACACCGGGACCAGCCAGTCCCAACCTATCACATAAGGGCTTATGACCCATGTCAGTCTGTCTATATCAATAGTCCCTGTTATGCCATATGCTCAGTGCCATTTCTTGCGGGGGCGTGCCGTGTGATTGCACAGGAAGTCCGCCACTCCCCCTCCTCCCTCGTACTCTGCTCGGGGGGTGGAGTTTCATGCAATAACACATTTACATCATTCCACAAAACTCCGCCCCCCTCTCCTGAGCAGAGTACTAGGGAAGAGAAGGGGTATATCAGTGCTGGCAGGCGCAGTACACCCCCTTGGCAATGAGCATTACCCTTGGCAACAAGCATAGAGTCCAGGGCATATTTCTGTTGCTTGCACTGGGAGCCACATTATCTAGAAACAGCCCTGTTATGCGTAGTGTTAGGTTTCAGAGTTTGATAGTTACATAATATACACTGTTGTGTTCCAGAATGGTTTATATTCCTGATTATTGCACCAAGTCTCTGATTGTGCTTACTTGTGTGCTATTATAATTATTTGTACTTGTTACTATGCTCAGTTGTATTAATATACTTCTATGTATACTGATTGCTGATTGGCTAACGCTGTGGAATTTGTGGTTCCCTATAAATAAATGGAGGTGATGATGATATGTCCTGCTATCTGCCATGTGCTGGACTACATGTAACAGGCTCGCCAGCCCATGGGTGTAAGCAGATCCAAAGCTTCTCATTTTGTGATAAAAGATAATCATTGTGTAACAGCTGATGTGGAGTCTCCCTGATGTTACTAAACATTTCCAATCATGTGGCCCCAGCGTGACGCCATTAATCAGTGTCATCAGTGAGGTTTATCCTTACCTGTACCTCCTTATGGAGAAACAGACATGATGAATGGGGGAGGCTGAGTATGTGATTATACAGATCCCCTGCACCACCCTGACCGACAACCGGGGTGTGTGTTATTCTGATACCATCGCTCACTGATGATCACTTGTTATGGGTGAAAAAAAAAAGAATTGTTGAATAATTGCAAACCAGGTTCAGCTGCTGACCATGTATTGGTGTTGTAGTATACTCTCTTTGTTGTCTTATGTGTAAGTTTTGTTTCATTTCTGGTCACAGACAACTTCAAAAATTTACATGAGGGCCACCACCAACATTTCTCTTATTTAATAAAACATTTCAAAGCAAGATGATTTTTTGGATCCATTTTTCCTTTGTATGGACCTATTTTGTTAAGAATAATGACTTTGCACTTCAGGGAAGACAACCAATCATATTCTTTGGTTATGGAAGCAAGGATGTAGGCTTGTTTGCTTCCCAATTACCTAATTCACAATTTAGTATGTGCAGGAGGTCTATTGGTAATACAAAGCACCTGTAGCACATTACAACTGATTTTCACAAGAGAGCTCATGGCGCAACGGTGGCGCATCTGACTCGAGATCAGAAGGTTGCATGTTTGAATCATGTTGGTTTCAACTACTATTTTTTTATTTTTTATGCGACATTAAAGTTACTACAATTGTTTTATATATATATATATATATATATATATTGCTCAAAAAATAAAGGGAACACTAAAAAATAACAGATGTGCTCAATTGGATTCAGGTCTGGGGAACGGGCGGGCCAGTCCGTAGCATCAATGCCTTTGTCTTGCAGGTACTGCTGACACACTCCAGCCACATGAGGTCTAGCATTGTCTTGCATTAGGAGGAACCCAGGGCCAACCGCACCAGCATATGGTCTCACAAGGGGTCTGAGGATCTCATCTCGGTACCTAATGGCAGTCAGGATACCTCTGGCGAGCACATGGAGGGCTGTGCAGCCCCCCAAAGAAATGCCACCCCACACCATTACTGACCTACTGCCAAACCGGTCATGCTGGAGGATGTTGCAGGCAGCAGAACGCTCTCCTTGGCGTCTCCAGACTCTGTCACGTCTGTCACATGTGCTCAGTGAGAATCTGCTTTCATCTGTGAAGAGCACAGGGCGCCAGTGGCGAATTTGCCAATGTTGGCGTTCTCTGGCAAATGCCAAACGTCCTGCACGGTGTTAGGCTGTAAGCACAACCCCCACCTGTGGACGTCGGGCCCTCATACCACCCTCATGGAGTCTGTTCCTGATCGTTTGAGTAGACACATGCACATTTGTGGCTTGCTGGAGGTCATTTTGCAGGGCTCTGGCAGTGCTCCTCCTGTTCCTCCTTGCACAAAGGCGGAGGTAGCGGTCCTGCTGCTGGGTTGTTGCCCTCCTCCACGTCTCCTGATGTACTGGCCTGTCTCCTGGTAGCGCCTCCATGCTCTGGACACTACGCTGATAGACACAGCAAACCTTCTTGCCACAGCTCGCATTGATGTGCCATCCTGGATGAGCTGCACTACCTGATCCACTTGTGTGGGTTGTAGGGAGGTCATACAGGCACGTGGAGGCCACACACACTACTGAGCCTCATTTTGACTTGTTTTAAGGACATTACATCAAAGTTGGATCAGCCTGTAGTGTGTTTTTCCACTTTAATTTTGAGTGTGACTATAATTCCAGACCTCCATGGGTTAATAAATTTGATTTCCATTGATAATACAGTCCCCTCCGCTGCTCAGGTACTCTTACTCTGCTTCCCTATGTCCCTCTGTCACTGCTGTCACTCTCTTTGTCACTCTGTAAATGTCCCTGCTGTCACTCTGTATGTCACTGTCCCTGCTGCCACTCTCTCTGTCACTCTCCCTGTCCCTGCTGTCACTCTCTCTTTCCCTGCTGTCACTCTCCCTATCCCTGCTGTCACTCTCCTTGTCTCTGCTGTCACTCTCCCTGTCACTCTCTCTATCCCTGCTGTCACTCTCTGGCGTAATGTGAATTTCTGGTCATACAGTGTGCTATAATGTGAATTTGGGCTCATAACGTGTGGTATAATCTGAATTTTGGATCATACTGTGTGGTATAATGTGAATTTCAGCTCATAATGTGTGGTATAATGTGAATTTCGGCTCATTTTGTGTGCTATAATGTGAATTTCGGCTCATACTGTATGCTATACCATGATTTTTGGCTTATACTGTGTGCTATAATGTGAATTTCGGCTCATACTGCGTGGTATAATGTGAATTTCGGCTAATACTGTGAGGAATAATGTGAATTTCGGCTCATACCGTGTGCTATACCATGATTTTTGGCTCATACCGTGTGCTATAATGTGAATTTCAGCTCATACTGTGTGGTATAATGTGAATTTCAGCTCATAACATGTGGTATAATGGGAATTTCGGCTCATTTCGTGTGCTACAATGTGAATTTCAGTTCATACCGTATGCTATACCAGGATTTTTGGCTCGTACCATATGCTATAATGTAAATTTCGCCTCATACTGCATGGTATAATGTGAATTTCGGGTCATACTGCGTGGTATAATGTGAATTTCTGTTCATACTGTGAGGAATAATGTGAATTTTGACTCATAGTGTGTGTTATAATGTGTAAGGGGCACCAGTACTAGATAGTATAAGGGGTCCTACTATTGTGGTGCATAATGTGTGTAAGGGGTATATGATGATGTACACTACACTTAAGGACATGCCCCCTTTTGATGGCCACCCCCCTTTTCTGGAGCCTGCGCGCCTTAGGCGTGCGCATGATTACAACCATCACTTTTCCATACCCCGACTTCAAAATTTCCACTTCGCCACTGTGCAGTAATGTATATATATATATATATATATATATATATATATATTCATTATGAACTGCAAGTGATATGTGGCCATTTCATGCCTTTATTAGTGGATGGGGGTGGTATATTGGGGGGTAACACCAGATCCTGAGTATGTAACACTATGTGGTCTACTTGTACCTTGCACACAGGCAATGTATGGGGGGTAACACTCAGTCTTGGGGTAGATCATAAGTGCCCTGCTAGTAGCACTCAGTGGAGTAATTACCAGTGGAATAGTGTACAGGGGGCAATATATTGGGAGTAACAAGCAGTCTGGCAGATAGATCATGGGGTGGATTTAGCAATATATTGGGTACTTATCAATAGCTAGTGTATAGGGGGCAATATACTGAGGGGAACACGCCATCTGGTGGTGCATCATAGGGTACAGCACTGTGTGCGGGGTAATTATCAATAGATAGTATGCAGGTGACATATACTGGTGGTACATCATGGTGGTGATAGCACTTTGTGTGGGAGGCACTTATCAATAGATAGTATAAAGGTGGCAATGGGCCGTCTGCTGGTACGTTATGGGGGTTATAGATCTGTGTGGGATGCTTTGTTTCCAACATTACGTGGAGCCTCTGTTCCTGCACATAGTTGTACAGGAAAAGAGCTTGTGAAAAATGAAAGCCAGGAGGAAAACCACAATCCGACGAGGATGGGATTCGAACCCACGCGTGCAGAGCACAATGGATTAGCAGTCCATCACCTTAACCACTTGGCCACCTCGTCCCTGTGTGCAACCAATTCCCCATCCCAGCCAGGTGTCAGTATCTATTACACAGGTTCTCAAACTCGGTCCTCAGGACCCCACACAATGCATGTTTTGCAGGTCTCCTCACAGAATCACAAGTGAAATAATTAGTTCCACCTGTGGACCTTTTAAAATGTGTCAGTGAGTAATTAATACACCTGTGCACCTGCTGGGTTACCTGCAAAACATGCACTGTGTGGGGTTCTAAGGACCGAGTTTGAGAACCTATGACATACTTGCCTACCTGACCCTCTCCATGAGGGGGAAAATGCTCTGTTCCTGGACTTTCCTGGTAATGGAACAAAGGTTTTTGATCCTGCACAGACCTAGATTCAAAAATACACAGTAAATTATCTGAAAGCCAAAAATGGACAATAATGTTTGGAAATTCCTGTCTGTCCGTGTGGCGGTGCGCCCAGAGTCATAAAAAGGCAAACAATAGTATATGTACAAGAGGAAAAAGTATGACTCTTGTTTGGGCGCACTCTTGTTATATTATCTTAAATGATGGTCAATAGGTGATAAGTCTACAACTTAATGATGTCGTCTTTAGCTAGTACCCTTCTCCACACGTAAAAACTCAAAACAAGCTAAATTCGACATAAGTAATCATGATTGTATAGTGCGGGAAATATATCTGGAAGAAAAACATTTTTGGTTTCAAAGTAATGTATATGAAATGTTCAGATCTTAATTATGCCTGGATAAATGCATATAGGAAAAGTAGCTACATCACAAGCTGCCTCCGTCTGCCAAAGATCTGTACAAACTCAGTTTGTATTAATGCGGCCCTAAATGAGGTTAAATACGCGAGTGGGAGAGCCCACACACTGTTTAACAATTCTAATAGTTTGCCACTGTCATTGATAAGTAAATCATCACAATTGGAGATTAAAGAAGTAGTAGGATTGAGTATAAGTGGTGATACTGCTGTTGGCGTTATTACCATAGGGAAGAAAATCTTCCTACTTCACCAGGTATTCCCTAGCAGTCGCCTGTCTAGGTACTGACCCAGCCCACCTCCGTTTAGCTTCCAAGATCGGACGAGATTGGGCGTGAACGTAGGGGTATGGTCGTAGGGAGAACTTACCCTATATCACCAATGAGAGTGCACCGAAAAGGAAGGATTGATTCCTTCTTGAGAGAAAGAATGAATGATCAGACTGTATTGAGATTGGGTAGGTAACGGTTGTCAGATAGGTGTGAATCTGCTGTCCATGTTAGACTGGAGAGACGCGTCCCTCCAGTCTAACGTGGACAGCAGATTCACACCTTTCTGACAACCGTATAGGGTAAGTTCTCCCTATGGTAATAACGCCAACAGCAGTACAGGTTGAGTATCCCATATCCAAATATTCCGAAATACGGAATATTCCGAAATACGGACTTTTTTGAGTGAGATTGAGATAGTGAAACCTTTGTTTTTTGATGGCTCAATGTACACAAACTTTGTTTAATACACAAAGTTATTAAAAATATTGTATTAAATGACCTTCAGGCTGTGTGTATAAGGTGTATATGAAACATAAATGAAATGTGTGAATGTATACACACTTTGTTTAATGCACAAAGTTATAAAAAATATTTGCTAAAATGACCTTCAGGCTGTGTGTATAAGGTGTATATGTAACATAAATGCATTCTGTGCTTAGATTTAGGTCCCATCACCATGATATACCAGTATGGTATGCAATTATTCCAAAATACGGAAAAATCCCATATCCAAAATACCTCTGGTCCCAAGCATTTTGGATAAGGGATACTCAACCTGTATCACCACTTATACTCAATCCTACTACTTCTTTAATCTCCAATTGTGATGATTTACTTATCAATGACAGTGGCAAACTATTAGAATTGTTAAACAGTGTGTGGGCTCTCCCACTCGCGTATTTAACCTCATTTAGGGCCGCATTAATACAAACTGAGTTTGTACAGATCTTTGGCAGACGGAGGCAGCTTGTGATGTAGCTACTTTTCCTATATGCATTTATCCAGGCATAATTAAGATCTGAACATTTCATACACATTACTTTGAAACCAAAAAAGTTTTTCTTCCAGATATATTTCCCGCACTATACAATCATGATTACTTATGTCGAATTTAGCTTGTTTTGAGTTTTTACGTGTGGAGAAGGGTACTAGCTAAAGACGACATCATTAAGTTGTAGACTTATCACCTATTGACCATCATTTAAGATAATATAACAAGAGTGCGCCCAAACAAGAGTCATACTTTTTCCTCTTGTACATATACTATTACTTTCCTGGTAATGTTTGATTGCCATCACCTGTGGTGAAACACCTTTCTTATCAATTTACTAGCTCACCACAGGTGATGGCAATCATACATTACCAGGAAAGTAAAGGAACAGAGCATTTTCTCCCTCATGGAGAGGGTCAGGTAGGCAAGTATGCATACCTCCCAACATGACCCTCTCCAGGAGGGACAGAATGCTCTGTTCCTGGACTTCCCTCTTAATTTGTGATTACCATCACCTGTGCTCAAACACCTTTCTTATCCATTAACCTGTCCAAAACAGGTGCCGACAATCATAGAGAAAGGGAAAAGTCCAAAAGCAGAGCATTGTGTCCCTCCTGGAGAGGGTCATGTTGGGAGGTATGAGTATGACCTAGGATCATTACTTACTAGGGGGTGGGGGATTACCTTCCCGCACAGAGGCTATGGCAAGATGGCCACAACAGGGCCCCCTAAAGCATACCTCTCAACATGACCCTCTCCAGGAGGGACACAATGCTCTGCTTTTGGACTTTTCCCTTTCTCTATGATTGTCGGCACCTGTTTTGGACAGATTAATGGATAAGAAAGGTGTTTGAGCACAGGTGATGGTAATCACAAATTAAGAGGGAAGTCCAGGAGCAGAGCATTCTGTCCCTCCTGGAGAGGGTCATGTTGGGAGGTATGCCTAAAGACACGCAGTGGGGGAGTCTGCTTCCATGTATCAATGACCCATACCTCCCAACGTGACCCTCTCCAGGAGGGACAGAATGCTCTGCTCCTGGTCTTCCCTCTTAATGCATGATTGCCGTCACCTGTGCTAAACCACCGTTCGTATCCATTAACATGTTCAAAACAGGTGCTGGCAATCATAGATTAAGAGAAACGCCCAGAAACAGAGCATTGTGTCCCTCCTGGAGAGGGGCATGTTGGGAGGTATGATGACCCCCACCAGTCTCTCCTAAACATGTTCCACCAGGAAGATGGCTGATGACTGAGATCTTCGGGAAGGCAACAACCGAATGGGTGGGGTTTATGCAAATCAGCAGATCTTGGCTGGATTTAGGATAAATACAAAACTAACTCTACCTCCTGTTATATATATATCTATATAGAGAAGATGCTTAGTAGGATCCCAGTGACCAGGTCAGGGGGTGGGTGGTAAGGGGGTTACATGCCTGTTATAAGGTGCATGTGGGTGGTCTCCATGAGCTCACAAGAAGTGGGCTATGGTGTGTCCCCAGCGTGACACCATTAATTAGTATCATCAGTGAGGTTGATCCTTACCTGTTTCTCCTTAGGGAGAAGCAGACATGATGAATGGGGGAGGCTGAGTATGTGATTATACAGATCCCCTGCACCACCTTGACTGACAACCGGGGTGTGTGTTATTCTGATACTATCGCTCACTGATGATCACTTTAGTCATGGGCAAAGTGATGCACTGAACTGAGTTGAGATACATGATTCAGTTCAGTGAAGTGTCTCGAGTCAGTGTCTTGGCACATGAGTCATGGCTAGTGATGGGTAGTTCATGAATGATTTGTTCAAAATGAACTAATCTTCAAAGTGATCTAGTTCGTTCAGTTCCCAGCTTTGGCAAAGATTAGTTCATCAGGAAGGAGGAGTCAGATACAGACAGAATAGAGCCAGCAGCTGCATTAGGCTTCTCACTGTCTCATTCACTTCACTGGATTTTCACTTCCTGAATCTGATGCTGTAAAATGAAAGTTAAAAGTACAACACAGCCCAGCAATACAGATCTAATAAAAAAAATAGCATCTGCACTGCCTGGTCAACGTCTGTGTGTCTGTGAGTGAGCATGTGTGGTCATGCTGCTCACTTTTCTGTGATATAATCACTGTGCTATTAGTCCAGATGTCCAAACACTTGCTACTACTTCTGGTACTACTGGCTTCTGTGCATACTGTTGTGCTAAATCTTCTGCTGGGTGTTGTGTAGGTGCAGCTGCAGCAGCAGCAGCACTGTTGTTATTCAGCTCTCACTCAGCAATGCTCATGAGTCAGTACATCTCTGCTGCCACAGGGGTCACTGCTGTGCTAAGACATGGAGTGGACTCACTCTGTGGAGCTGATTGAGTTACATTGTCCTGACGACTCATGAGTCATTCTCCTTGCAAGTAGTTCAGTAGTTCAGTGATTCATTACAGTTCACTGATCAGTTCACTGACTCAATGACTCATACAGCCATACGAGTCAGTGCAGTACTTCTAAGCTACCATGTGTGGCACTGCTGTGCACAGGCATATGCATTGTATGGAGCAGATACTGAACTGCATATAGCCATCATTAATTCACCTAGCATATTAGGTGGTCACAAGGTACACTGTCACTCCCAATCAGCCAAAGACACAGTTCTGAGTGCTGCATTCTATCCTGTAGGGTCTGATTACTCTACACAAGACATAGGGGGATATGTATGTTTGTCTGATGAACCTTCAGACTTGAAATACTTAAAATATGATGGTACATATACTTAGGTAGTTCTATAGAAGTGGAGATGTTGCCCATAGCAACCAATCAGTGTGTGTGTGTGTGTGTGTGTGTGTGTGTGTGTGTGTGTGTGTGTGAGAGAGAGAGAGAGAGAGAGAGAGAGAGAGTGAATACTGAATACTCATGAGTCAGTTTACCTCAGCTTCCACAAGGGTCACTGCTGTGCTCATGGAGTCAGTGGACTCTGTGGAGCTGATTGAACTGCATTGTCCTGACGACTCATGAGTCACTCTCCTTGCAAGTAGTTCAGTAGTTCAGTGATTCATTTCAGATCACTGATCAGTTCACTGACTCAATGACTCATACAGCCATACGAGTCAGTACAGTACTTCTAAGCTACCATGTGTGGCACTGCTGTGCACAGGCATATGCATTGTATGGAGCTGATACTGAACTGCATATAGCCATGATTCATTCCTCCAGTATATTAGGTGACAAGCTACACTCCCAATCAGCTAAAGACACAGTGCTGAGTGTTGCATGCTATCCTGTAGAGTAGGATTACTCCACAGAAGACACAGGGGGATATGTACTATGAACCTTCAAGTGACATAAATTAGAGCAGTTGCCCCTAGCAACCAATCAGCTTCTGTCACTTTATATACTGTTGAAGATAAATGACAGAAGCTGATTGGTTACTTTACAACAGCTCCACTTTATCTCTCTAAGGTCTGTTACATTGGGGCAAAGGGACTTTTTTTTTCTTTTAATTATTGTATTTTAAAAGCAGAAAAAAAGTGACATGACATTACTCTGAATTTGGGTCTTTCACTTGCATATTATGAAGTAAAAAGGAGTACCAACAATGGGATTAATATTGCAGAGATACATATGTCACTATAAGGTTGTTCTATATCTTATTGATTTTCTTAAAAATAAAAATAATCTGACATTTTAAACATATCTGATCATTTAAAAAAGATTATAACTCCTACAATGAGCTAGTATTAGAAATACCTACTCTATGTGTAATAGTCTAGACTAGTTCTAAATCTAATCACTCCTTTCAGTCTCAGAGTCAGCGAGTGAAATGATGAACTACATGAACTAATCTTCTGAACTAATCTTTTCAGTGAACTAGATCATAATGAACTAATCACCAAAGTGAACTAGATTTCCCATCACTATGACTCATTTGTATTGGAATGTGTTGCAGAGACAGTGCACATGAATCAGTGAGTTGCCAGTGCTGGCAGATCAGTGCTGGACTCATGGAGGGAGTTATTCAGCTGCAGTGATTGTGCAGTGTATCTGGGGGAGGCAGCTGCTTATGCACTGATTATTAATAATATATTAACATAGATTCAGTGTTATGTTGATATATTATTAATAACCACTTATTGCACACTAGTTACAGAATATGCACATTACTTCTGGTTGAGGAAAGAAAGCTTAACAGCCATGCAACACATCATTCAGTCTGTAACTAAACCAAATAAAATTTTTATTTTTTATTTTGCATACTTTGCTAATTGGATGATTTTAGGTGGGATTGGATTTATTATATTATCCACTATCTAGCCTCCAGGGAGTTTGCCACTCACAACCACATTGAGCAGGAACAGTGAGTTGAGAACACTGAGCTGAGAGCCTTGTACTACATGGGCTCCACCTCCTGCAGGCTTATGCTGCATGAATCAGATCCATCCACTGAGTCACTGAGTCTACACAGTGTACAACCATACCTCCCAACTGTCCCGATTTTCGCGGGACAGTCCCGTTTTTTGGGGACTGTCCCGCTGTCCCACCCGCGGGCCGCAGTGTCCCGCGGTGGGGGGGGGGGCAGTTGGGAGTCTCTGTCACCCGCTGCCCTGCTTAGCAGAGCAGCGGTGAATAGACGCTGTGCGCATGCGCACAGCGTCTATTCAGTGCAGACAGAGGGAGAGGAGGCATGCCAGCGGCTCACAGAGCGCTGGGCATGCCCCCTCAGTGACGAAAACGGGGGCATGACTCGCGATCGCGGGTCCTCCTGCGAAACCACGCCCCCTTTTCGTAGGCCACACCCCCTTTTTGGGAGCGCGCTGCGAAGCCGCGCGAGTGTCCCGCTTCCCCGAAGAAGAAAGTTGGGAGGTATGGTACAACTGTCTCAACTCACTGGCAGACTCAGGATGAATCATGATTCATGAAATGGATCAGGCACAGCAGCAGAGCACTCACTGACTGGTGAGTCGTGACTGCTCCCTCCCCCCTCCCACTGGGTGTCACCTGGTATAGCCTCTGGCCAATCACAGCTAAAGACACTCAGCAGAAGACACTGACTGAAGGACATACTGAGTTTCCTCCTTCTGGCTGAGAGAGGCTGCTGCTGCAGCTGTCTCCACTCATTAAACAGTGAGTGACTCGAATCATTCAAACTTCCTGATGATGATTGTGTTGAGACAGTGAGTCAGTAGCCATGTCTAGATCACTTGTTATGGTTGAAAAACAGAGACATTGTTGAATAATTGTGGACAAGTTGTAGCTGCTGACCATTTGTATTTATAGAAGCATACTCTGTTTGTCCTCTTTTTTTGTGTTACGACTATGTCTACTCTTGTTTCATATTACATCGTTTAATTTCTGGTCACAGGCAACTTTGAAAGTTTACATGAGGGCCACCACCAACATTTCTCTAATTTAATAATACATTTAGAAGCAAGATGATTTTTTGGATCCATTTTTACTTCGAGCTAACCTATTTTGTTAAGAATAATTACTTTGTACTTAAGGGAATACAAACAGTCATATTCTTTATTTATTTTTGCTTTTGCATGTGCCTAATTCACAATTTAGTTTGTGCAGGTGGTCTATTAGTAATATAAAGCACCCGCAGCACATAACAGCTGATTTTCACAAGGGACCTCGTGGCGCAATGGTAGCGCGTCTGACTCCAGATCAGAAGGTTGCGTGTTCAAATCACGTCGGGGTCAGTTACTATTTTTATTTCTCTAACGTCCTAAGTGGATGCTGGGGACTCCGTAAGGACCATGGGGAATAGCGGCTCCGCAGGAGACTGGGCACATCTAAAGAAAGCTTTAGGACTAACTGGTGTGCACTGGCTCCTCCCCCTATGACCCTCCTCCAAGCCTCAGTTAGATTTCTGTGCCCGACGAGAAGGGTGCACACTAGGGGCTCTCCTGAGCTTCTTAGTGAAAGTTTTAGTTTAGGTTTGTTATTTTCAGTGAGACCTGCTGGCAACAGGCTCACTGCATCGAGGGACTAAGGGGAGAAGAAGCGAACTCACCTGCGTGCAGAGTGGATTGGGCTTCTTGGCTACTGGACATTAGCTCCAGAGGGACGATCACAGGCCCAGCCTGGATGGGTCCCGGAGCCGCGCCGCCGGCCCCCTTACAGAGCCAGAAGAGCGAAGAGGTCCGGAAAAATCGGCGGCAGAAGACGTTCCTGTCTTCAATAAGGTAGCGCACAGCACTGCAGCTGTGCGCCATTGCTCTCAGCACACTTCATACTCCGGTCACTGAGGGTGCAGGGCGCTGGGGGGGGCGCCCTGAGACGCAATAAAACATGATAAAAATACCTTACATGGCAAAAAAATACATCACATATAGCTCCTGGGCTATATGGATGCATTTAACCCCTGCCAGAATATACAGAAAAACGGGAGATAAGGCCGCCGAAAAGGGGGCGGAGCCTATCTCCTCAGCACACTGGCGCCATTTTCCCTCACAGCTCAGTTGGAGGGAAGCTCCCTGGCTCTTCCCTGCAGTCACTACACTACAGAAAGGGTTAAAAAAAGAGAGGGGGGCACTAATTAGGCGCAGTATTAAAACATACAGCAGCTATAAGGGGAAAAACACTTATATAAGGTTATCCCTGTATATATATATAGCGCTCTGGTGTGTGCTGGCATACTCTCCCTCTGTCTCCCCAAAGGGCTAGTGGGGTCCTGTCCTCTATCAGAGCATTCCCTGTGTGTGTGCTGTGTGTCGGTACGTTTGTGTCGACATGTATGAGGAGAAAAATGATGTGGAGACGGAGCAGAGTGTCTGTAACAGTGATGTCACCACCTAGGGGGTCGACACCTGAGTGGATGTACTGTTGAAAATTACGTGACAGTGTCAGCTCTGTATAAAAAAACAGTGGTTGACATGAGACAGCCGGCTACTCAGCTTGTGCCTGTCCAGACGTCTCATAGGCCGTCAGGGGCTCTAAAGCGCCCGTTACCTCAGATGGCAGATACAGACGCCGACACGGATACTGACTCCTGTGTCGACGGTGAAGAGACAACCGTGATTTCCAGTAGGGCCACACGTTACATGATTGAGACAATGGAAAATGTTTTATACATTTCTGATAATACGAGTACCACCAAAAAGGGGTATTATGTTCGGTGAGGGAAAAACTACCTGTAGTTTTCCTGAATCTGAGAAATAAAATGAGGTGTGTGATGATGCGTGGGTTTCCCCCCGATAACAATTGATAATTTCTTAAAAAGTATTGGCTGTATACCCTTTCCCGCCAGAGGTTAGGGTGCGTTGGGAAACACCCCCTAGGGGGGATAAGGCGCTCACACGCTTGTAAGAACAAGGGCTCTACCTTCTCATGAGATGGCCGCCCTTAAGGATCCTGCTGATAGAAAGCAGGAGGGTATCCAAAAATGTATTCACACACATACTGGTGTTATACTGCGACCAGCAATCGCCTCAGCCTGGAGGTGCAGTGCTGGGTTGGCATGGTCGGATTCCCTGACTGGAAATATTGATATCCTAGATAAGGATAGTATATTATTGCCTATAGAGCATTTAAAAGATGCATTTCTATATATGCATGATGCACAGCGGAATATTTGCCGACTGGCATCAAGTATAAGTGCGTTGTCCAATTCTACCAGTAAAATGGTCAGGTGATGCGGATTCCAAACGGCATTTGGAAGTATTGCCTTTGAAAGGGGACATTTGGGGTCGGTCTTTTAGACCTGGTGGCCACGGCAACAACTGGGAAATCCACGTTTGTACCCCAGGTCGCCTCTCAAAATAAGACGCCGTATTATCAGGCGCAGTCCTTTGTTGGCAAGCGGACAAAAGGTTCCTCTTTTCTGCTCATGACAGAGGGAGAGGAAAAAGGCTGAAGAGATTACCCAGTTCCCAGGAACAGAAATCCTTTCCCGCCTCTGCAAAGCCCTCAGTATGACGCTAGGGCCTTACAAGCTCAGGCACGGTGGGGGCCCGTTCTCAGTGAATTTCAGTGCGCAGTGGGCTCACTCGCAAGTAGACCCCTGGATCCTTCAGGTAATATCTCAAGGGTACATATTGAAATTCGAGACGTCTCCCCCTTGCCGTTTCCAAAAGTCGGCTTTACCGACGTCTCCCTCTGACAGGGAGGCAGTTTTGGAAGCCATTCACAAGCTGTATTCCCAGCAGGTGATAATCAAGGTACCCCTCCTGCAACAGGGAACGGGGTATTATTCCACACTATTGTGGTACCGAAGCCAGACGGCTCGGTGAGACCGATTCTAAATCTAAAATCTAAAATCTTTGAACACTTACATACAGAGGTTCAAATTCAAGATTGAGTCACTCAGAGCAGTGATTGCGAACCTGAAAGAAGGGGACTACATGATGTCTCGGGACATCAAGGATGCTTACCTTCATGTCAAAATTTACCCTTCTCACCAAGGGTACCTCAGGTTATGGTACAGAACTGTCACTATCAGTTCAGACGCTGCCGTAGGGATGGTACACGGCACCCCGGGTCTTTACCAAGGTAATGGCCGAAATGATATCCCTTCGAAGGAAGGGAATTTTAGTTATCCCTTACTTGGACGATTCCCTGATAAGGGTAAGATCCAGGGAACAGTTGGAAGTCGGTGTAGCACTATCTCAGGTAGTGTTGCGGCAGCACGATTGGATTCTCAATATTCCAAAATCGCAGCTGGTTCCGACGACTTGTCTTCTGTTTCCTAGGGATGTTCCTGGACACAGTCCAGAAAAAAGGTGTTTCTCCCGGAAGAGAAAGCCAGGGAGTTATCCGAGCTAGTCAGGAACCTCCTAAAACCGAACCAAGTCTCAGTGCATCAATGCACAAGGGTTCTGGGTAAAAATGGTGGCTTCCTACGAAGCAATCCCATTCGTTAGATTCCACGCAAGAACTTTCCAGTGGAACCTACTGGACAAATGGTCCGGGTCGCATTTTCAGATGCATCAGCGGATAACCCTGTCACCAAGGACAAGGGTATCCATCCTGTGGTGGTTGCAGAGTGCTCATCTTCTAGAGGGCCGCAGATTCGGCATTCAGGACTGGGTCCTGGTGACCACGGATGCCAGCCTGCGAGGCTGGGGAGCAGTCACACAGGGAAGTAATATCCAGGGCTTAGGGTCAAGCCTGGATACATCACTTCACATAAATATCCTGAAGCTAAGGGCCATTTACAATGCTCTAAGCTTAGCAAGACCTCTGCTTCAAGGTCAGCCGGTGTTGATCCAGTCGGACAACATCATGGCAGTCACCCACGTAAACAGACAGGGTGGCACAAGAAGCAGGAGGGCAATGGCAGAAGCTGCAGGGATTCTTCGCTGGGCGGAAAATCATGTGATAGCACTGTCAACAGTATTCATTCCGGGAGTGGACAACTGGGAAGCAGACTTCCTCAGCACGACCTCCACCCGGGAGAGTGGGGACTTCACCCAGAAGTCGTCCACATGATTAAAAAACTCGACAGGTATTGCGCCAGGTCAAGAGACCCTCAGGCAATAGTTGTAGACGCTCTGGTAACACCGTGGGTGTACCAGTCAGTGTATGTGTTCCCTCCTCTGCCTCTCATACCCAAGGTACTGAGATTGATAAGATGGAAAGGAGAAAGCACTATATTCGTGGCTCCGGATTGGCCAAGAAGGACTTGGTAACCGGAACTTCAAGAGATGCTCACGGAGGATCCGTGGCCTCTACCTCTAAGAAGAGACCTGCTCCAGCAAGGACCCTGTCTGTTCCAAGACTTACCGCGGCTGCGTTTGACGGCATGCCGGTTGAACACCGGATCCTGAAGAAAAAAAGGCATTCCGGATGAAGTCATCCATATCCTGATCTAAAGCCAGGAAGGATGTAACCGCAAAAACATTATCACCGCAATTGGCGAAAATATGTTGCGTAGTGCGAGGCCAGTAAGGCCCGACGGAGGAAATTCAACTGGGTCGATTCCTACATTTCCTGCAAACAGGAGTGTCTATGGGTCTGAAATTGGGGTCCATTAAGGTTCAGATTTCGGCCCTGTCAATTTTCTTCCAAAAAAGAACTAGCTTCAGTCCCTGAAGTTTAGACGTTTGTAAAAGGGTTACTGCATATACAGCCTCCTTTTGTGCCTCCAGTGGCAATTTGGGATCTCAATGTAGTTTGGGTTCCAAAAGTCACATTGGTTTGAACCACTTAAATCTGTGGAGTTAAAATATCTCACATGGAAAGTGGTCATGCTGTTGGCCCTGGCCTGGGCCAGGCGCGTGTCAGAATTGGCGGCTTTATCCTGTAAAAGCCCTTATCTGATTTTCCATTCGGACAGGGCGGAATTGAGGACTCGTCCTCAGTTTCTCCCTAAGGTGGTTCCAGCGTTTTCACCTGAACCAACCTATTTGTGGTGCCTGCGGCTACTAGGGACTTGGAGGAATCCAAGTTGCTGGATGTCAGGGTCCTGAAAATATGTGTCCAGGACGGCTGGAGTCAGGAAATCTGACTCGCTGTTTATCCTGTATGCACCCAACAAGCTGGGTGCTCCTGCTTCTAAGCAGACTATTGCTCGTTGGATTTGTAGTACAATTCAGCTTGCACATTCTGTGGCAGGCCTGCCACAGCTAAAATCTGTAAAAGCCCGTTCCACAAGGAAAGTGGGCTCATCTTGGGCGGCTGCCCGAGGGGTCTCGGCTTTACAACTTTGCCGAGCAGCTACTTGGTCAGGGGCAAACACGTTTGCTAAATTCTACAAATTTGATACCCTGGCTGAGGAGGACCTGGAGTTCTCTCATTCGGTGCTGCAGAGTCATCCGCACTCTCCCGCCCGTTTGGGAGCTTTGGTATAATCCCCATGGTCCTTACGGAGTCCCCAGCATCCACTTAGGACGTTAGAGAAAATAAGAATTTACTTACCGATAATTCTATTTCTCATAGTCCGTAGTGGATGCTGGGCGCCCATCCCAAGTGCGGATTGTCTGCAATACTTGTACATAGTTATTGTTACAAAAATCGGGTTATTATTGTTGGGAGCCATCTTTTCAGAGGCTCCTCTGTTATCATACTGTTAACTGGGTTCAGATCACAAGTTATACGGTGTGATTGGTGTGGCTGGTATGAGTCTTACCCGGGATTCAAAATCCTTCCTTATTGTGTACGCTCGTCCGGGCACAGTATCCTAACTGAGGCTTGGAGGAGGTTCATAGGGGGAGGAGCCAGTGCACACCAGTTAGTCCTAAAGCTTTCTTTAGATGTGCCCAGTCTCCTGCGGAGCCGCTATTCCCCATGGTCCTTATGGAGTCCCCAGCATCCACTACGGACTATGAGAAATAGAATTATCGGTAAGTAAATTCTTATTTTTTTTATTTTTATGCTACATTAATGTTATTACAGTTGCAATATGTGTGTATACACATATATAAATATATATATATATATATATATATATATATACATACACAAGCAGGTCGCACTCTCATTTTCACAATAGCCAACAGCTGGGGTGTCCACTCAAAATACCACAGGTATTTCAGTTATAGAAACAGTCACAGTCCAGGCTTTGTAAATATGCAAGACATCATTTATTGTGATATACTTAACACAATCCACAAGGTAATTGGAAACATCCCTCAAGCGCTTACGGCCCTCAATGGGCCTTCATCAGGAGGCACTAAGTAGCAGTATGTAGCAGCATAGCATCAGAGTACAAAGTAGAGATTCAGTCAATCACAGTGCAGGTTATAAGGATAACCAAGCTTGGGCACAGGTGAGTTAATTAGTAAAACCAAAAAAAGAAAAAATACAGACAGGGAGGGGGTAGGGAAGGAGAGGGACAGCTGCAGCAGCGCCTCCACCAATTACACTGCGCTGCTGCGACTCCTGAGTCTCCCTCTCTCCTCCTTCTTCTCCCCTGCCCGGGATCATCATCTGCCAGAAGCTGCACCGAGGAGCCTGACTGCCAGCGGAGACAGTAAGTATAATCTATCTATCTATCTATCTATCTATCTATCTATCTATCTATCTATCTATCTATCTATCCTGTCTGCCTTAATGTGTAAAAAAGGGGACGCTGTCTGCCGTAATGTGTAAAATAGGGGACGCTGTCTGCCGTAATGTGTAAAATGAGGACGCTGTCTGCCGTTATGTGTAAAAAAGGGGACGCGGTCTACCGTTATGTGTAAAAAGGGGGACGCTGTCTGCCGTAATGTTTAAAAAGGGGGACTGTCTGCCGTAATGTGTAAAATAGGGGACTCTGTCTGCCGTAATGTGTAAAAAAGGGGACTCTGCCGTTATGTGTCAAAAAGGGGACTCTGTCTGCCGTAATGTGTAAAAAGGGGGACTGTCTGCTGTAATGTGTAAAAAAGAGGACACTGGGGGTCATTCCGAGTTGTTCGCTAGCAAATTTCGGTCGCAGCGCAGCGATCAGGCAAAAAAACAGCACTTCTGCACATGCGTATGCAGCGCAATGCGCATGCGCGTCATACTATTACAACGAATGATATTGTTTCACACAAGGTCTAGCGAAGCTTTTCAGTTGCACTGCTGGCCGCAGAGTGATTGACAGGAAGAGGGCGTTTCTGGGTGTCAACTGACCGTTTTCAGGGAGTGAGCGGAAAAACGCAGGCGTGCCAGATAAAAACGCAGGCGTGGCTGGGGAAACGTAGGCATGGCTGGCCGAACGCAGGGCGTGTTCGTGACGTCAAAACAGGAACAGAATAGTTTGAAGTGATCGCAAGCGCTGAGTAGGTCTGGAACTACTCTGAAACTGCACAAAACTATTTTGTAGCCGCTCTCAGATCCTTTCGTTCGCACTTCTGCTAAGCTAAACTACACTCCCAGAGGGCGGCATTCCGAGTTGTTCGCTAGCAGATTTCGGTCGCAGCGCAGCGATCAGGCAAAAAAACAGCACTTCTGCACATGCGTATGCGGCGCAATGCGCACGCGCGTCATACTATTACAACGAATGATATTGTTTCACACAAGGTCTAGCGAAGCTTTTCAGTTGCACTGCTGGCCGCAGAGTGATTGACAGGAAGAGGGCGTTTCTGGGTGTCAACTGACCGTTTTCAGGGAGTGAGTGGAAAAATGCAGGCGTGCCAGATAAAAACGCAGGCGTGGCTGGGGAAACGTAGGCATGGCTGGCTGAACGCAGGCGTGTTCGTGACGTCAAAACAGGAAGAGAATAGTTTGAAGTGATCGCAAGCGCTGAGTAGGTCTGGAACTACTCTGAAACTGCACAAAACTATTTTGTAGCCGCTCTCAGATCCTTTCGTTCGCACTTCTGCTAAGCTAAACTACACTCCCAGAGGGCGGCGGATTAGCGTTTGAACGGCTGCTAAAAGCAGCTAGCGAGCGAACAACTCAGAATGACCACCTCTGTCTGCCGTAATGTGTAAAAAGGGAACACTGTCTGCCGTAATGTGTAAAAAACGGGACGCTGACTGCCGTAATGTGTAAAAGCGGGACGCTGTCTGCCGTAATGTGTAAAAAGGGGTCTCTGTGTGCCGTAATGTGTAAAAGGTGACTCTGTCTGCCGTAATGTGTAAAAAGGGGACGCTGTCTGACGTAATGTGTAAAAATGGGAATCTGTCCGCCGTAATGTGTAAAAGGGGCCTCTGTCTGCCGTAATGTGTAAAAAGGGGACGCTGTCTGCCGTAATGTGTAAAAAGGGGGACTGTCTGACGTAATGTGTAAAAAGGGGATGCTGTCTGCCGTAATGTGTAAAAAGGGGGACTGTCTGCCGTAATGTGTAAAAAGGGGAATCTGTCTGCTGTAATGTGTAAAAAGGGGACTCTGTCGGCCGTAATGTGTAAAAAGGGGAATCTGTCTGCCGTAATGTGTAATAAGGGGATGCTGTCTTCCGTAATATGTAAAAAAGGGGACGCTGTCTACCGTAATGTGTAAAAAGGGGACACTGTCTGCCGTAATGTGTAAAAAGGGTACACTGTCTGCCGTAATGTGCAAAAAAGGGCCGCTGTCTGCCGTAATGTGTAAAAAGGGTGCACTGTCTGCTGTAATGTGTAAAAAAGGGCCGCTGTCTGCTGTAATGTGTAAAAGCGGGACGCTGTCTGCCGTTATGTGTAAAAAGGGGGACTGTCTGCCGTAATTTGTAAAAAGGGGGACTGTCTGCTGTAATGTGTAAAAAAAAGGACTCTGTCTGCCGTAATGTGTAAAAAGGGTACACTGTCTGCCGTAATGTGTAAAAAAGGGCCGCTGTCTGTCGTAATGTGTAAAAAGGGTGCACTGTCTGCCGTAATGTGTAAAAAAGGGCCGCTGTCTGCCGTAATGTGTAAAAGCGGGACGCTGTCTGCCGTAATGTGTAAAAAGGGTACACTGTCTGCCGTAATGTGTAAAAAAGGGCAGCTGTCTGCCGTAATGTGTAAAAGCGGGATGCTGTCTGCCGTAATGTGTAAAAAGGGGACGCTGTCTGCCGTAATGTGTAAAAAGGGGACGCTGTCTGCTGTAATGTGTAAAAAGGGGAATCTCTGCCGTAATGTGTAAAAGGGGCTCTACCTGGTGTAGTGGTGCTACTGTGTGGTGTAATTTGAATAATGGAAACTACTGTGCACTGTTATATGAATTGGTATTATTTTGTGGACACACCCCTTCCCCATGAAGCCACGCTCCTGATGCTGTTTCTTGCACACAGTGCTAAAATGTCTAGTTACGGCACTGTTGCTAGGTATCCATTTCCCTGGCCCAGAGCAGGTCCCCCTCATTAGATCCTCTCCAAGACTTGGACGGGATGAGGGTTGGGGGAAAGGGAGGTGGGACCAAAGCATTTTGTTGCACCTGGGCGCACCACTCGCTAGTTCCACCACTGCCTCAATCAATTTTATTTAATAATCTGTGCTCAGCCATAGATATCCTTAAAACCTGGACCATTAGGGTGCCTTGAGTACCACATTTGGTAACCTCTGGGCTATGGTAAAATGGCCACAGAAGGGATGCGTGTGTCTACCCATTATGACATGCAGCGGTGAGGAGTCTGCTTCCATGTATCAGCGACCCTACCTGTTTCTCCTTAACGTGGATATAGGTGTTTTAGTACCATTTTACTTTTATAGACAAAACTAGGAATGTCCTGGACTTTGTGGCTTCAACCAACATACCTCCCAACATGACCCTCTCCAGGAGGGACACAATGCTCTGCTTCTGGATTTTTCTCCTAATTTATGATTGCCATCACCTGTGTTGAACAGGTTAATGAATACGAAAGGTGTTTTAGCACAGGTGATGGCAATCATAAATTAAGAGGGAAGACCAGGAGCAGAGCATTCTGTCCCTCCTGGAGAGGGTCATGTTGGGAGGTATGAACCAATGTTCTGGGTTTTCATTCCTCATGAATGAGGTGCTGATTTGAGTTTCCCAGGAGAATATTTAGGCATGAAGAAGAAGACATGACTAAAATGCAAATGAAAAATAAGCTACTCTTATTTTGTTTGCTGAGGAAGGGAAAGGAAAGAGCTGGCCTGTAGAGGGTTCAAATCTGCAACCCTGGCGTTATTAGAATTGCTCACTTACCAACTGAGCTAACCGACCACCTGGCACCACTGGTGTATGATACAAGACACTAAGCAATGCTTCCCTTACATACACCCCTCCAGGGACAGACTGTGGGCCGAAATCGGCCCTGGCATGCTCGTGCATATGACAGGGGCATGTGCGCTGCTAAAGGGGGCGCATGGACACTAGCAACTGGGGCGTGCCACTAGTAAAGGGGGTGTGGACTCGTGGCACCCCCCATTTCCATGAAAATGGGTGTTTGTGTGTCACGAGTCAGGGGGCCTGGACTAGCGCCACGCCTCCATTTCCATGGAGATGGGCAGGGAAACAGGAGACCGTCCACAACAGAGAGCCAGAGGCTGCGCTGCACGTGGCCTTCCCGGCTCTTTGAATGACAGGACCAGTCCACAAAGCCCATTGGCCCTTCTGCCAGATGGGCAGTCTGGCCCTGCACCCCTCCAAACACCTCTGGCCATTTCATTGATCACTCTACTCTCCCTGTCATCTCCCTTCTCTCACTTCTGTATTCTGACACCATTCTTCCCACCTCACATCTACAGGCTCTGCCCCAACCTAATATCCCTCAAATGCTCCCTCAAAACTAAACTCTTGTGCTCACCTACCCTGCCCACCCATATAGACCCTCATGTCCAAAATAGGTTCGGTATACTTTATCGACGTTCATCATGTTGACATAAGAAAGTCCACAAGATTGAATTCTGACATGCTGCATGTCAATATTGACCACAAAGACATGATGACATTGATGAAAATGTCAACATGATTATAATGTCATTTGTTTCCCCCAGCACCCTGAATGATAACCGTAACCAGATATAAATTCCACATAATAATAGAATTCAGAGATCTTCATTACACATATTTGCGCAAATGTGTGAATAAGCCCCAAAGCCGCATCAAGGCGTCTCTGTATATTTGGGGTCCCTAGCGCTATATCTAGGTGCAGGGTGTGGCACCCCAAAACACCAGCATTAGCCAGAAAGCCCAGCGTAGCATACCAGTGAAAAAACTATAGTGTTAATAAATTAGTATTTAGGAAGCCGAAGTTATAGAGAAAGTGATACAAAAATGAAATGCAATTAAAATAGAGAAATAGTGTTAAAAAATTAATAAGTGAAAGGTGTTAATAGAATGTAAAGGTATGCCACACTAAGGCCATCCAGCTCAGCCAGTCCAGAGGCACCACACCTCACACCTCCATTACCCCAATCTGGGTCTAAGATTAACCAGCAAGGAGCCACATGATAATGGCTCCTTACTACAATATGTCTAATCTAAGAGCTACCTACCTTGGAGCAACCCCATAATGCTCCATGTTGCATGTCAGGGCCTGCACCTCCTCCTAATGCAGGAACCTCTCTGCCTCTCACAACAAACATATATATTGGTAGATGCTCAATTAGCTTAGTGATATCATTCAGGTGCTCGAAAGGGAGGGGTATTTCTAAGCAAGAAAAAAAGGCATTTGTTTCCCCCAGCACCCTGAATGATAACCGTAACCAGATATAAATTCCACATAATAACAGAATTCAGAGATCTTCATTACACATATTTGCGCAAATGTGTGAATAAGTCCCAAAGCTGCATCAAGGCGTCTCTGTATATTTGGGGTCCCTAGCGCTATATCTAGGTGCAGGGTGTGGCACCCCAAAACACCAGCATAAGCCAGAAAGCTCAGCGTAGCATACCAGTGAAAAAAATATAGTGTTAATAAGCTGAGTTGGATGGCCTTAGTGTGGCATACCTTTACATTCTATTAACACTTTTCACTTATTAATTTTTTAACACTATTTCTCTATTGTAATTGCATTTCATTTTTGTATCACTTTCTCTATAGCTTCGGCTTCCTAAATACTAATTTATTAACACTATAGTTTTTTCACTGGTATGCTACGCTGGGCTTTCTGGCTTATGCTGATGTTTTGGGGTGCCACACCCTGCACCTAGATATAGCGCTAGGGACCCCAAATATACAGAGACGCCTTGATGCGGCTTTGGGGCTTATTCACACATTTGCGCAAATATGTGTAACGAAGATCTCTGAATTCTATTATTATGTGGAATTTATATCTGGTTACGGTTATCATTCAGGGTGCTGGGGGAAACAAATGCCTTTTTTTCTTGCTTAGAAATACTCCTCCCTTTCGAGCACCTGAATGATATCACTAAGCTAATTGAGCATCTACCAATATATATGGATGATTATAATGTCAACAAAAAGTTCCTGGTTTATCTATTGGTGACTTACCGACATTGTACGTGATGACATTATGACTACATTTTATATTTGCAATTTTAAAAATCATCATGGAGTCTCCTTAATGGTAATAAGCATTTCCAAATGTGTGACCCCAGCTTGACGTGTTTAGCTGTGATCAACAGTGAGGTCCGGAGGCGCCGTGGGTGGAGAAGGGGAAGGTGTGGGTGGTGCGGCGGAAGGGGAAGGGGGGTCTGGAAGTGCTGCAAGTGGTGGAGGGGAGGGGGTCTGGAGGTGCTGTGGGTGGTAGAGGGGCAGGGGAGTGGGAGCCGCGGGTGGTGGAGGGGGTCTGGAGGCACAGCATGTGTGGGGGTGGGGGGTGGAGTGCTGCATGTGGTTGAGGGGAACGTACGGAGGTGTGGTGCTTTGGGGAGGGGTCTGGAGGCGCTGAGGGTACTGTACCTGCCAAAAAGGTAATTGGAGGGTATGCAGTAACAGGGTCAGAACAGGGGTGACTGGGCCAGGACAGGGGTGACAGGGTCAGAACAGGGGTGACAGGGGCAGGACAGGGGTGATGGGGCAAGGACAGGGGTGACGGGGCCATGACAGGGGCAATGGGGCCAGGACAGAAATGACAGGTACAGGATAGGGGAGACAGGGCCAGGGTAGGGGCGGCAGGACCAGGACAGGGGTGACAGGGCCAGGATAGGGTTGACAGGGCAAGCACAGGGGTGACAGGACCAGGATAGGGGTAACAGGGCCAGGATAAGGGTGACAGGGCCAGGATAAGGGTGAAAGGGCCAGGATAAGGGTGACAGGGCAAGGCCAGGGGTGACAGGGCAAGGCCAGGGGTGACAGGGACATGACAGAACACAGGACACGGGAGAGATTGGTATTAGGGACAGAACAGTGGTGACAGACAGATGTGTCTTACCGGAGTCACTGCTGATGGCTGCTGCTGTTCCACTCCAACCTGTTGGAATCTGCTGCTGGTGGAGACTTGGCATGGCTGACTCTCTCAGGCTGGAGTCCTGCTTCCTCTGCCCGTCCGCATCCCACCCCCCCCTCCTCAGTCACACACCGCGGACCTCGCACGGCTGCCGGGCACTGTGGTAAGGGGAGACTGGGAGTGACTGGTTAGCCCCCAGGAGACGCTGCGGCTGGAGGGAGGGGGGGGGGGTCATAGCATGCACGCGGCACGGACCTCGCGGCTGCCGGGCACTGTGGTAAGGGGAGACTGGGAGTGACTGGTTAGCCCCCAGGAGACGCTGCGGCTGGAGGGAGGAGGGGATCGGAGCCTGCAAGCAGCGCAGACTTCTGCAGCTAAAGTGTGTGAAGGAGCTGGGCGCACCTCACTGCGGGCGGCAGTGCTGCAGCTAGCGGTGGGGTTGGCGGTGCTGGAGACAACAGAGGCAGTACGGAACCTGCACAGTGGCAGGTGCCTCACAAAACTGCAGCTAAGAAGCGTGGAGTGTGCCAGAAAGTGACGCTCCTCCGTGCCGGAGAGATCCTGCTGAGTTTGCTGATGTGGGGGTCAAGCACACAGTGAGCCGGTGCCCATCTGTCTGTACGGCATACCCCCTCACACACCCCCATACCTCCCAACTGTCCCCGTTTTCACGGGACAGTCCCATTTATTTGGGTCTGTCCCGCTGTCCCACCCGCGGCCCACAGTGTCCCGCTGTGGGGCAGGGGGCAGTTGGCAAGCTCCTGTACTAGCTGTTCTGCTTAGCAGAGCAGCTGTGAATAGACGCTGTGGAGACAGAGGGAGAGGGGGCATCAGGGGGTACGGATTAAGGGGGGGTTCCGGCAGCAGAGCCGGATTAAGGGGGGGCCCAGGGGGTACGTACCATGTGCCCCACAGGGGGCCCCCCAGCTGGAGTAGCTCTGTCCCAGCTCTGAAGCTCCCCCATCCTGCCAGCAACAGCAGCAGCATTGTGCTACAGGCAGCACACGCTGCTGCGAGTTGGCAGGTCTGTGGTGTTGCAGGGAGGCAGCTGCCTCCCTGCTTACTTCTGCCTGTGCGGGTGTGTAGGGGGGAGCGGATTTACCCCTAGCTGAGGGGCCAAAATCCCATTTAAAAAAAAGCCCGGAATTTGCATAAGGGGCGTGGCCACGTGGGGTGCGCGATTAGGCCACGCCCCCAAACCCAGAGCAGGCACAGCAATGAGATAGGGCCTCCCTGTCTCAAGTGCCCTGGGCCCGCCGGACTCATAATCCGCCCGTGGGGGCATGCCAGCAGCTAACAGAGCGCTGGGCATGCCCCCTCACTAACGTAAATGGGGCGTGGCTCGTGACCGCGGGTCCTCCAGTGAAGCCACGCCCCCTTTTCGTTGGCCATGCCCCTTTTTGCCACGCGTGTGTCCCTCCTTCTGCCTGAAGAAAGCTGGGAGGTATGCACCCCTGTGTGCCATGCCCATACCATCTGCTTCTGCTGTTAGTCTCCTATAGATTTGCCCAGATCTGTGACTCATTTGACTAACTCCGCCCAGTGTTGTGACTCCGCCCAGCTTTAGCGAATGAGGCACAAAGTCACAGATCTGGGCTATTATATAGGAGATACTTGTCTGTATACTGATTGCTGATTGGATAATGCTGTGGAACTTGTGGTTCCGTATAAATGGAGGTGATGATGATATATCCTGCTATCTGCCATGTGCTGGACTACACGTAAAAGGTTCACCAGCCTATGGGTGTAAGCAGATCCAAAGCTTCTCATTTTGTGCTAAAATATAATCATTGTCTAACAGCTGATGTGGAGTCTCCCTGATGTTACTAAACATTTCCAATCATGTGGCCCCAGCGTGACGCCATCAGCTGGTATCATCAGTGAGGTTGATCCTTACCTGTTTTTCCTTATGGAGGAACAGACATGATGAATGGGGGAGGCTGAGTATGTGATTATACAGATCCCCTGCACCACCCTGACTGACAACTAGGGGGTGTGTCATTCAGATACTATCACTCACTGATGATCACTTGTTTTGGATGAGAAATAGTTGAATAATTGTAAACCAAGTTCAGCTGCTGATGCGTTGGTGTTGTAGTGTACTATTTGTTGTCTTATGAGTAAGTTTTGTTTCATATTGCTTTGTTTCATTTCTGGTCACAGACAACTTCAAAAATTTACATGAGGGCCACCACCAACATTTCTCTTATTTAATAAAACATTTCGAAGCAAGATGATTTTTTTGGATCCATTTTTCCTTTGTATGGACCTATTTTGTTAAGAATAATGACTTTGCACTTAAGGGAAGACAACCAATCATATTCTTTGGTTATGGAAGCAAGGATGTAGGCTTGTTTGCTTCCCAATTACCTAATTCACAATTTAGTATGTGCAGGAGGTCTATTGGTAATATAAAGCTCCTGTAGCACATTACCACTGATTTTCACAAGAGAACTCATGGAGCAACGGTGGCGCATCTGACTCGAGATCAGAAGGTTGCATGTTCAAATCACGTTGGTTTCAACTACCATTTTTTTGTATGCTACAATTGTTTTATATATATTAGAGATGTGCACCGGAAATTTTTCGGGTTTTGGTTTTGGATTCGGTTCCGCGGCCGTGTTTTGGATTCGGACACGTTTTGCCAAAACCTCCTTGAAAATTTTTTGTCGGATTCGGGTGTGTTTTGGATTCGGGTGGGTTTTTTTTACAAAAAACCCTCAAAAACAGCTTAAATCATAGAATTTGGGGGTCATTTTGATCCCATAGTATTATTAACCTCAAAAACCATAATTTACACTCATTTTCAGTCTATTCTGAACACCTCACAATATTATTTTTAGTCCTAAAATTTGCACCGAGGTCGCTGGATGGCTAAGCTAAGCGACACAAGTGGCCGACACAAACACCTGGCCCATCTAGGAGTGGCACTGCAGTGTCAGGCAGGATGGTACTTCAAAAAAATAGTCCCCAAACAGCACATGATGCAAAGAAAAAAAGAGGCGCACCAAGGTCGCTGTGTGACTAAGCTAAGCGACACAAGTGGCCGACACAAACACCTGGCCCATCTAGGAGTGGCACTGCAGTGTCAGACAGGATGGCACTTCAAAAAAATAGTCCCCAAACAGCACATGATGCAAAGAAAAAAAGAGGCGCACCAAGGTCGCTGTGTGACTTAGCTAAGCGACACAAGTGGCCGACACAAACACCTGGCCCATCTAGGAGTGGCACTGCAGTGTCAGACAGGATGGCACTTCAAAAAAATTGTCCCCAAACAGCACATGATGCAAAGAAAATAAGAGGCGCACCAAGGTCGCTGTGTGACTAAGTGTACGTACCGTACTGCTATATATACTGGTGGTCACTGTCAGCAAACTGCAAAACTAAAATGCACCACAGGTATAGAATCTAGATGGATAGTATACTTGACGACACAGAGGTAGGTAGAGCAGTGGCCTTCCGTACCGTACTGCTATATATACTGGTGGTCACTGTCAGCAAACTGCAAAACTAAAATGCACCACAGGTATAGAATCTAGATGGATAGTATACTTGACGACACAGAGGTAGGTAGAGCAGTGGCCTTCCGTACCGTACTGCTATATATACTGGTGGTCACTGTCAGCAAACTGTAAAACTAAAATGCACCACAGGTATAGAATCTAGATGGATAGTATACTTGACGACACAGAGGTAGGTAGAGCAGTGGCCTTCCGTACCGTACTGCTATATATACTGGTGGTCACTGTCAGCAAAACTCTGCACTGTACTCCTCCTATATAATACTGCTGGTCCCCAGTCCCCACAATAAAGCAGTGTGAGCACAGATATATGCAGCACACTGAGCACAGATATGGAGCGTTTTTCAGGCAGAGAACGGATAAAACTGGTGGTCACTGGTCAGCAAAACTCTGCACTGTACTCCTCCTATATAATACAGCTGCTCCCCAGTCTCCACAATTAAGCAATAAGCACAAATATTTGCAGCAACATTAATAAATGGAGCGGACGCCAGCCACGTCCTCTCCCTAACATTTCCAATGCACGAGTGAAAATGGCGGCGACGCGCAGCTCCTTATATAGAATACGAATCTCGCGAGAATCCGACCGCGGGATGATGACGTTCGGGCGCGCTCGGGTTAACCGAGCAATACGGGAGAATCCGAGTATGCCTCGGAACCCGTGTAAAATGGGTGAAGTTCGGGGGGTTCGGTTTTCGAGGAACCGAACACGCTCATCACAATATATATATATATATATATATATATATATATACATACAGTAACAGTGCTCGAAGTGGGTCGGTATACACCGGTATGGCATATCAGCACTTTGAGCACTGACCCAGACCGCCACTGCATTTCAAATTACGAGATGTTCAAACGCTGTAACTGGCAGCCAATCAGGAGCAGCTTTGCGGGCGCTCCTGATTGGCTAAACCAAAAATACAAATAGAGTGCACTGTCAACGGCCAGCTGTACAGGGAAGGTCCGTTCCCTTGGAAGAATAAACAAGAAAGAATACAGGTACTGGCGCCGGCTGAGGTTCAAAGAAAATTAACTATACCAGTGTATAATAAAAATATTATGTTTTATTTCTACACATTCATAAAAATGAAGGAAAAATATTGCTTATTCCTCAGTAATAAAACACAAACAAGTGCTAATGTCTAAAATTATGAAGATAGGAACCACAGTTTCACCCTTTGAATATGTATCGTCCACACTCCCTGGCTAGGACTCTTTGTCCACAGTTATTCACAAGTTCAATTGGATATAGATTGGTTACCAGACTCTCTTTCCAAATGGAAGTCCCCTAGGTATCCGTATTGCAGTGGAAACCAGATAGCAGATGGGTGTGAGTCCGGATCTGTAAATCCCTTGTGTGCAAAATTGAAGATGGTGGGTGCATAAGAGTCCAAATATCGCCTGGAGATGGATGGGGGTGCTGGTACTTGTGGTCCTTCAGGTAAAAGTCCAACGCGTTTCACTGGTCTTATGGGTGCCAGCTTCCTCAGGAGCATATACTTAGTGTCTAACTGGCAAGCTATATATACCCTTAGAATCATAGGGCAATTAGAAACATCTGTTAATCCTGCCACAACATAATTAATAAACATATCATAAAATAATATAAAACTTCAGCAGGAGGCAATCCTTTGGAACTCAATACCACAGATATCATTTATTTGTAAAAACGAGATCTAGAAACGTTAGAAAATGTATAAATATATAATCAAGACCTATACCATGTGATCGTTCCCGATCACATGATATTTTTTAGCCAATGGGCTCCACATACTGGGCGTTTGTATATTCCCGCCCGGGAGCACGTGATCTTCTCCGATCACGTGGTCCCGCCGTCGGGTCGTATTGTCAACATACGGCGCATGTGCGGAAGTGTCATTGCGCTCCGTGGAGCGCACGACTGACACTCAGGAAGTAAATTGCATTCCAGAAACTCTGGGGCGCTACGCTATCAGTGGTACAGAACGAGTGGAGCATGTTAGGAGAGAAAAAATCCTCAGAGAGATATAGGGACAAATAAGTATATATACAGATAGGTGGAGGGTTATTTTCCATAGAGGGGGCAATCTTCTCCCTAGGTGAGAATGCTTCAATATACCAGTATAGGCACACATATGACTTAGAACACTTCTACATATACAGTTTCAAAAATAATAATACGGAGACACAAATGGCCAGAACTTCAAAGGCTTCAGCTGCCATGCTATGTTTTTGCAAAGAACTATAACCAAACTTTAAAAACTCATACATATACAAACGTGCACCTACATGTGCACATACATACATAGCGGTTAAATACACACATGGGAATGTACGCTAAGCGCACATTCTCACTATACTTGAAAATTTATGCACAGCACCATATAGATTTCTATTTCTTTGATGTAAAATATGTACTTCCGCTTTTCATTGAATAAATAATAAACAGTATAAGAAAAAATAATAATAATAATAATAATAATAATAATAATAATAGATATTATATGAATGAAGAGTAATTTCTTGAATGAAAACTATTCTTAGATAGTATAGTTACATCCCGTCTTGTTGTTATAAGACCCAAAACATACCTTATTTTATTTAATTTTATTTGATTCCATAAGAAAATATATTAAAAAAAAAAAGAATCAGAGCAAAGGTTATGGATATTCTATAATTACAAAGAGTATTATTGTATTGTGTTTAACGCTATGCTTTCATTAAGCCCATCTGGATACAAAGAGCCAAATTTGAGTATCCAATAAACTTCTCTGCAACAGAGCTTGTTGAACCTGTCACCCCCTTTAGGTGTGGGGGCGACATGTTCAACACAAATTAGGGACAGATTTCTGGGATCCCCTGAATGTATTTGTGAGGAGTGTCTCGAGACACTATGTTTATCATATTTTTTAATTATGTTTCTGCGGTGCTCCATAAATCTATCATGTATAGGTCTGGTAGTCCTCCCTACATAGTTAAGGCCGCAACCACAGTTCAATAGATAAATTACATAATTTGTGTCACAGTTCATAAATGTTTTTATATTGTATTATTCATTAGTCCCTGGTAGGGTAAGGGAACATGTTTTTTTGGGCATATGTGTACTCGTAGTGCAGCGGGTCTTCCCACAATTAAAACACCCAGTCGGTTTGGTTGGCAACCACATGCATCCTATAGATGTATCTTTTTTTCCGCTCTCGGGGGTCCAAATATGTTGGAGCCAGTATAGTTTTAAGGGACTTGTTCTTCTTAAATATCACCAGAGGTTTGGAGGGAAGTACTTGATTCAGGGTTCGGTCTTGTTTTAAAACTCTATAATTTTTGGAAATAATAGATCGTATTTCCTGAGCTGCATTGTTATACTTACAAATATAGGCTAGTTGTCTCTCACCATTGTCAGTATTGCCATTTTTATTTCTAATATTCGTATCTTTAATTTTTGGGATAAGCAGTTTGGTTCTATCCATATTATACACCTCACTGAAAGCTTGTTGGAGCAGATTTTCCGGATATTTTCTCCGTCTCAGGGAGTCCATTAGTTCTTTTGCCTGCTGCGAGAAGGTGTCAATATCAGAACAGTTTCATCTGAGTCGCATCATCTGCCCCTTGGGGATGTCACGTTTCCAGGGGGCATGGTGTGCACTCTCAAAGTGTAAATACGAAAAATGTGCTCACTGATTTGGTATAATTGGATGTAATAATTTGATTATCTATAATTTCAAGGGTCACATCCAGGAAATCTATGCGCTCCCTACTATGGTCAAAGGTGAATGATAAATTATAAGTGTTGTGATTAAGATAGGAAACAAAAGAGGAAATACTGGATAGATCCCCATCCCAAATAATAAAAAGATCATCAATGTAACGGCCATAGAAGACCAGGTTGTCCCCCCAGCTGCTTCCCCACACAAGTGAGTCCTCAAGGTCTCCCATGTACAGGTTGGCATAACTGGGGGGCAAACCTGGTCCCCATGGCCGTCCCCATTACCTGTAAATAATAAGTGGACAGAAAAAGAAAATAAATGTGAGATAGTATATAGGAAATAGACTGGAGAATAAAAGTCTGGTGTTCAGCGCTGAGGTCCCCATCCAAAGACAGTCTCCGGGAAATTGTATCAATCCCTCTGGAATGAGGGATGTGTGTGTATAATGCTTGTACATCTAACGTTAGAAAGTGGTAATTTTCTTTCCATTGTATATATACGATACGATAAAACTTTTGATCACCTAATTGTCGGTTGGCTTCACTGATATAATCTGTTTTGTTCATTACCACAAGACCCCCACCCTTATCTGCTTCCTTTATAATGAGGGTGCTATCTTGTGTAAGGTTCTTAAGTGCTCTCTTTTCCTCCATGGATAGGTTGGATGGAGATTTTCTACAGCCCTGCTGTCGTCCTACCAGATCTCGGAAATCTTCTAATGTTATCTTGTAGAATGATTCTATCGAGCTACTTTTAGTATGTATAGGAAAAAATTCCGATTTCTTCTTAAAAACAGTGGGTTCTCTCCTATAATCATAAACCTTCTGCTCATGATCCCCCTCTATGTGGTTCTGTTCCCAAAGCTCTTCTAAAGAGGCCAATAATACATCATCATTGCTGTCTAGCACTATTGGGATTGACAGTTCGTCATCTTTGGATAATTTTTTATTTGCGAAATACTTTTTCCTACACATAGTGCGGACATATCGATTTAACTCTACAAAGAGATCGAACATGTTGGGTCCACTCGTCGGGGCAAATTTAAGGCCTCTTTCTAACAACGAAATTTCTTAGTTGTTAAGTTCTCTAGAGGAAAGATTGAACACACTTTGTCTCTTATTTGAAAGATTCTGAGCCATATCTACATTCTCCTTGGGTTTTTCCTTTCTTTTTCTAGCTCTACCTGCTCTTCTTCTCCTTGATTTGAATCTCTTCTCCTTTTGGGGGTTCCCCATGTACTTGTTTTTGTTATATCCCAGGTTTTTGTTTTCGGCGTGCCCCCCAAAAATGATCCCTACAGTCGTTTCCTTCTCTATTCATGGAACTGTCCCTGTAGTTACTTCTATGGGGATAGAACCTATTGGACTGATAGTCTACCTTCTTTTCTCTAGCCCATCGTGTTTCTTCCCCCATTTGTTGTTCTGTGAATCGTGTCTTTAAACTAGTATTGGAATGATTCCAATTTGCCCGTCTATTCCCCTTATCCCAATTCTTCCTCCCCATATTTGTGTTTCTTGTCTTTCCCCAAAGAGACCACCCTTCTGTTTCCCTTTCTCTCTAAAAGTTCTTACTTTATTATTTTCATAATCTAATAGGTCCCTCCTAAATTTTTTCTGTTTAGTTTCCATAATATTGCGTTCATATTTAATGACTCTGTCATTGATTATCTTATCTTTTTCTTTCAATCTCTCATCGTTTTTATCCATTGTTATCTTAATATCTTCTATCTCCTTTTCAATTATCTGAACCTTTGATGTCCTGTATTTGATGGTTAGTCCAATCAATGCAAAAGAACAATCATCCAATAATTGGTTCCAGTGCCTCTGGTATTCCACATCATTCTGGAATATTGATGGCTTAAAGAGACGGAGGCCCCTGGGAATCATTTTTTTGTCTAAATATTGTTGGAGATTGACACTATCTAACCAGTTCCTTGATTCCGCTTTAAGCAGATCTTCTAATTTATATAATTTCTTAAATACATCTGTTTCATCAGATACAGGGACATCTATTTTTGGTTCATCTAAATGAGACCAAAAGGATTGCCTTCTACTGTTAGGTTCATTTAAATTTGAAAAACAGCTCATGACTGCAGCACTCACTGACCAAAAGTATAAACCAAAGCAAAAATACAAATAGAGTGCGCTGTCAACGGCAGGCTGTACAGGGAAGGTCCGTTCCCTTGGAAGAATAAACAAGAAAGAATACAGGTACTGGCGCCGGCTGAGGTTCAAAGAAAATTAACTATACCAGTGTATAATAAAAATATTATGTTTTATTTCTACACATTCATAAAAATGAAGGAAAAATATTGCTTATTCCTCAGTAATAAAACACAAACAAGTGCTAATGTCTAAAATTATGAAGATAGGAACCACAGTTTCACCCTTTGAATATGTATCGTCCACACTCCCTGGCTAGGACTCTTTGTCCACAGTTAATCACAAGTTCAATTGGATATAGATTGGTTACCAGACTCTCTTTCCAAATGGAAGTCCCCTAGGTATCCGTATTGCAGTGGAAACCAGATAGCAGATGGGTGTGAGTCCGGATCTGTAAATCCCTTGTGTGCAAAATTGAAGATGGTGGGTGCATAAGAGTCCAAATATCGCCTGGAGATGGATGGGGGTGCTGGTACTTGTGGTCCTTCAGGTAAAAGCCCAATGCATTTCACTGGTCTTATGGGTGTCAGCTTCCTCAGGAGCATATACTTAGTGTCTAACTGGCAAGCTATATATACCCTTAAAATCATAGGGCAATTAGAAACATCTGTTAATCCTGCCACAATATAATTAATAAACATATCATAAAATAATATAAAACTTCAGCAGGAGGCAATCCTTTGGAACTCAATACCACAGATATCATTTATTTGTAAAAACGAGATCTAGAAACGTTAGAAAATGTATAAATATATAATCAAGACCTATACCATGTGATCGTTCCCGATCACATGATATTTTTTAGCCAATGGGCTCCACATACTGGGCGTTTGTATATTCCCGCCCGGGAGCACGTGATCTTCTCCGATCACGTGGTCCCGCCGTCGGGTCGTATTGCCGTCATACGGAGCATGTGCGGAAGTGTCATTGCACTCCGTGGAGCGCACGACTGACACTCAGGAAGTAAATTGCGTTCCAGAAACTCTGGGGCGCTACGCTATCAGTGGTACAGAACGAGTGGAGCATGTTAGGAGAGAAAGGATCCTCAGAGAGATATAGGGACAAATAAGTATATATACAGATAGGTAGAGGGTTATTTTCCATAGAGGGGGCAATCTTCTCCCTAGGTGAGAATGCTTCAATATACCAGTATAGGCACACATATGACTTAGAACACTTCTACATATACAGTTTCAAAAATAATAATACGGAGACACAAATGGCCAGAACTTCAAAGGCTTCAGCTGCCATGCTATGTTTTTGCAAAGAACTATAACCAAACTCATACATATACAAACATGCACCTACATGTGCACATACATACATACATAGCGGTTACATACACACATGGGAATGTACGCTAAGCGCACATTCTCACTATACTTGAAAATTTCTGCACAGCACCATATAGATTTCTATTTCTTTGATGTAACGACTCTAGGGATCTTTTTTGGGGGGCACGCCCAAAAACAAAAACCTGCGATGTAACAAAAACAAGTACATGGGGAACCCCCAAAAGGAGAAGAAATTCAAATCAAGGGGAAAAAGAGCAGGTAGAGCTAGAAATAGAAAGGAAAAACCCAAGGAGAATGTAGATATGGCTCAGAATCTTTCAAATAAGAGACAAAGTGTGTTTAATCTTTCCTCTAGAGAACTTAACAACTCAGAAATTTCGTTGTTAGAAAGAGGCCTTAAATTTTCCCCGACGAGTGGACCCAACATGTTCGATCTCTTTGTAGAGTTAAATTGATATGTCCGCACTATGTGTAGGAAAAAGTATTTCGCAAATAAAAAATTATCCAAAGATGACGAACTGTCAATCCCAATAGTGCTAGACAGCAATGATGATGTATTATTGGCCTTTTTAGAAGAGCTTTGGGAACAGAACCACATAGAGGGGGATCATGAGCAGAAGGTTTATGATTATAGGAGAGAACCCACTGTTTTTAAGAAGAAATCGGATTTTTTTCCTATGCATACTAAAAGTAGCTCGATAGAATCATTCTACAAGATAACATTAGAAGATTTCCGAGATCTGGTAGGACGACAGCAGGGCTGTAGAAAATCTCCATCCAACCTATCCAGGGAGGAAAAGAGAGCACTTAAGAACCTTACACAAGATAGCACCCTCATTATAAAGGAAGCAGATAAGGGTGGGGGTCTTGTGGTAATGAACAAAACAGATTATATCAGTGAAGCCAACCGACAATTAGGTGATCAAAAGTTTTATCGTATACTGGAAAAAAAACCCACTGGGGCCTTTTTGAAGGAAATCAAAATATTGTTAGACTCAGCTCTTGAGTCGGGGGTCATATCCAAGGAGGAATATGGCTTCCTCCTACCCCAATTTCCTGTTTCACCCACTTTTTATTTTCTTCCTAAGATTCACAAGTCCCTCACCACACCCCCTGGGCGACCTATTATGTATGTGGAGCCCATTGGCTAAAAAATATCATGTGATCAGGAATGATCACATGGTATAGGTCTTGATTATATATTTATACATTTTCTAATGTTTCTAGATCTCGTTTTTACAAATAAATGATATCTGTGGTATTGAGTTCCAAAGGATTGCCTCCTGCTGAAGTTTTATATTATTTTATGATATGTTTATTAATTATGTTTTGGCAGGATTAACAGATGCTTCTAATTGCCCTATGATTCTAAGGGTATATATAGCTTGCCAGTTAGACACTAAGTATATGCTCCTGAGGAAGCTGGCACCCATAAGACCAGTGAAACGCGTTGGGATTTTACCTGAAGGACCACAAGTACCAGGACCCCTATCCATCTCCTGGCAATAATTGGACTCTTATGCACCCACCATCTTCAATTTTGCACACAAGGGATTTACAGATCCGGACTCACACCCATCTGCTATCTGGTTTCCACTGCAATACGGATACCTAGGGGACTTCCATTTGGAAAAAGAGTCTGGTAACCAATCTATATCCAATTGAACTTGTGAATAACTGTGGACAAAGAGTCCTAGCCAGGGAGTGTGGACGATACATATTCAAAGGGTGAAACTGTGGTTCCTATCTTCATAATTTTAGACATTAGCACTTGTTTGTGTTTTATTACTGAGGAATAAGCAATATTTTTCCTTCATTTTTATGAATGTGTAGAAATAAAACATAATATTTTTATTATACACTGGTATAGTTAATTTTCTTTGAACCTCAGCCGGCGCCAGTACCTATATTCGCTCCTGATTGGCTGCCTATCCACAGCAGATTTCAAATGGTGGTGGTGATGGTCATAGGGGTCGAAGGCCTTCCCCTCACTGCCAGCCATGTCCTGCCCTCTGCTTTCACCGCCGGCCACGTCCTGCACATCGCCGCTGCTGGCCACATCCTCCTCTGCACCACCACTGCCCAGGGCCTTGTCCTCCACACCGCCGCCGCCCATGGCTTTCTCCTCACCGTCGCCAACTACAGTCCCCTCCGCTGCTCAGATACTCTTACTCTGCTTCCCTATGTCCCATTGTCACTCTGTCACTGCTGTCACTCTCTATGTCCCTGCTGTCACTCTGTATGTCACTGTCCCTGCTGCCACTCTCTCTGTCACTCTCCCTGTCCCTGCTGTCACTCTCTCTTTCCCTGCTGTCACTCTCCCTGTCCCTGCTGTCACTCTCCTTGTCCCTGCTGTCACTCTCCCTGTCACTCTCTCTGTCCCTGCTGTTACTATCTCTGTCACTCTCCCTGTCCCTATGTCCCTGCTTTCACTCTCACTGTCCCTGAATTGTGGATCATACCGTGTTGCATAATGTGAATTTTGGATCATACTGTGTGGCATAATGTGAATTTTGGCTCACTCAGTATGGCGTAATGTGAACTTCTGGTAATACAGTGCGCTGTAATGTGAATTTTGGCTCATACCGTGTGGTATAATGTGAAATTCAGCTCATAACGTGTGGTATAATGTGAATTTCGGCTCATTTTGTGTGCTATAATGTGAATTCCGGCTCAATCCGTATGCTATACCGTGATTTTTGGTTCAAGCCGTGTGCTATAATGTGAATTTCGGCTCATACTGCATGGTATAGTGTGAATTTCGGCTCATACAGCGTGGTATAATGTGAATTTCGGCTCATACTGTGAGGAATAATGTGAATTTCAGCTCATACCGTATGCTATACCGTGATTTTTGTCTCATACCGTGTGCTATAATGTGAATTTTGGCTCATACTGCGTGGTATAATGTGAATTTTGGCTCATTCTGCGTGGTGTAATGTGCATTTCTGCTCATACTGTGTGTTATAATGTGTAAGGGGTACCAGTACTAGATAGTATAAGGGGTCCTACTTTTGTGGTGCATAATGTGTGTAAGGGGTATATGATGATGTACACTACACTTAAGAACATGACCCCTTTTGAGTGGCCACCCCCCTTTTTCCAGAGCGTGTGCGCCTTAGGCGTGCGCATGATTACAACCATCACTTTTCCATACCCCACTTCAAAATTTTCACTTCGCCACTGTACAGTAATGTGTAAATATATATATATATATATATATATATATAAATTTATATTCATTATGAACTGCAAGTGATATGTGGCCATTTCATGCCTTTATTAGTGGATGCGGGTGGTATATTGGGGGGTAAAACCAGATCCTGAGTATGTAACACTGTGTGGGCTATTTTTACCTTGCACACAGGCAATGTATAGGGGGTAACACTCAGTCTTGGGTTAGATCATAAGTGCCCTGCTAGTAGCTTTCAGTGGGGGTAATTACCAGTGGAATAGTGTACAGGGGGCAATATATTGGGAGTAACAAACAGTCTGGCAGATAGATCATGGGGTGGATATAGCAATATATTAGGTACTTATCAATAGTTAGTGTACAGGAGGCAATATACTGAGGGGAGCACGCCATCTAGTGGTGCATCATAGGGTACAGCACTGTGTGTGGGGCAATTATCAATGGTATACATGTGAGAAATACTGGTGGTACATCATGAGGGGTGATAGTACTTTGTGTGGGAGATACTTATCAATAAAAAGTATAAATGTGGCAATAGGCTCTCTGCTGGTACATTATGGGGGTTATAGCACTGTGTGGGATACTTTGTTTCCTACATTGCATGGAGACTCTGGGGGTAATTCAGACCTGATCGTAGCAGCAACTTTGTTAGCAGATGGGCAAAACCATGCTGCACTGCAGGTGGGGCAGATGTAACATGTGCAGAGAGAGTTAGATTTGGGTGGGGTGTGTTCAAACTGAAATCTAAATTGTAGTGTAAAAATAAAGCAGCCAGCACAGAAACAATATAACCCACCCAAATCTTACTCTCTCCATATTTTACATCTGCCCCACCTGCTGTGCACATGGTTTTGCCCATCTGCTAACAAATTTGCTGCTACGATCAGGTCTGAATTAGGACCTCTGTTCCTGCACATAGGCCCTCATTCCGAGTTGTTCGCTCGCAAGCTGCTTTTAGCAGCTTTGCACACGCTAAGCCGCCGCCTACTGGGAGTGAATCTTAGCATAGTAGATTTGCGAACGAAAGATTAGCAGATTTGCGAATAGACAGTTCTTAGCAGTTTCTGAGTAGCTCGAGACTTACTCTGCCACTGCGATCAGTTCAGTCAGTTTCGTTCCTGGTTTGACGTCACAAACACACCCAGCATTCGCCCAGTCACTCCCCCGTTTCTCCAGCCACTCCCGCGTTTTTCCCTGAAACGGCAGCGTTTTTTCGCACACTCCCATAAAATGGCCAGTTTCCGCCCAGAAACACCCACTTCCTGTCAATCACACTACGATCACCAGAACGAAGAAAAAACCTCGTAATGTCGTGAGTAAAATACCAAACTTAATAGCAAATTTACTTGGCGCAGTCGCACTGCGGACATTGCGCATGCGCATTAGCGACTAATCGCTCCGTTGTGAAAAAAAAATAACGAGCGATCAACTCGGAATGACCACCATAGTTGTACAGGAAAGGAGCTTGTGAAAAATGGAAGCCAGGAGGAAAACCACAATCCGACAAGGATGGGATTCGAACCCACGCATGCAGAGCACAATGGATTAGCAGTCCATCGCCTTAACCACTCGGCCACCTCATCCCTGTGTGTAGCTGTTACTGCACAGAGGCTACAGCAGAGGTACTCAATCACAGTCCAGGTTTTAAGGATAACCAAGCTTGGGCACATGTGACTTAATTAGTACCTCAATCAATTTGATTTAATGATCTGTGCTCAGACCTGGATATCCTTAAAACCTGGACTATTAGGGTACCTTGATGACCACATTTGGGAACCTCTGGACAAAGGCAAGATGGCTGCAGCAGGGATGCATGTGTCTACCCCTTATGACATGCAGCGGGGAGGAGTCTGCTTCATACTTGCCTACCTGACCCTCTCCATGAGGGAGAAAACGCTCTGTTCCTGGACTTTCCTGGTAATGTATGATTGCCATCACCTGTGGTGAAACACCTTTCTTGTCAATTAACTAGGTGATGGCAATCATACATTACCAGGAAAGTCCAGGAACAGAGCATTTACTCCCTCATGGACAGGGTCAGGTAGGCAAGTATGGTCTGCTTCCATGAATCAATGGCTCCCTCAGTTTCTCCTAAACATGGATATAGGTGTTTTAGTACCATTCTACTTTTATAGACAAAACTAGGAATTGCCTGGACTTTGTGACTTCAACCAATGTCCTGGGTTTTCATTCCAAATGAATAGGGTGCAGATTTGAGTTTCCCAGGAGAATATTTATACATGAAGAAGAGGACATGACCAAAACGCTAATGAAAAATAAGCTACTCTTATATTGTTTGCTGAGGAAGGGAAAGGAAAGATTTCAAAACCCGCAACCCACAACCCTGGCATTATTAGCGCCACTCTCTAACCATCTGAGATAACCAGCTATCTGGCACCACTGCTGTATGATACAAGGCCCTCAGCAATGCTTCCCTACATCTCCATACATCTCTGGCCCATAAATTACACCCCAGATTGATCACTTTACTCTTCCCATCATCTCACTTCTCTCACTTCAGTATTCCGACACCAATCTTCTTACCTCTACCCCAACCTAATATCCATCAAGTGTTCCCTCAAAACGTAACTCTTTGTGCCCGCATACCCTGCCCTCCTATATAGACCCTCATGTCCAAAATGGGTTCAGTATATTTTGTTTTACGTTCATCACATTGACATAAGAATGTCAACATGATTGAATGCTGACATGCAGCATGTCAATATCGACCACAAAGGCATGATGACACTGATGACATGTCGGCGTGATTACAATGTCAACAAAATGTTCCTGGATTGTCTATTGGTGACTTACCTACATTGTACATGATGACATTATGACTACATTTTATTTTTGCAATTTTAAAAATCATTATGTGATGTTCACATGGAGTCTCCTTAATAGTAAGCATTTCCAAATGTCTGAGCCCATTGTGAGGCCATCTACTGGTATCATCAGTGAGGTTGATCTGGAGAAATAGACATGATGAGTGGGGGAGGCTGAGTATGTGATTATACTGTTCCTCTACCCCACCCTGACCGCCAAGTGGGGCGTGTGTCATTCTGATATTGGACAACATTACAGCATGATTCTTTTTATAGTTTAACTTTAAATAATAGATGATTATCATCAACGAACATGACTTAGTGATAGAGCCATAGGACCTGCCCAGAGCTTAGGTGGATTACTAGGGATGGCCATTGGTGTGTTTGCCATTGATGGTCAATTGATTGATGGTCAATGTCTACAATATAAAATATGTATCAAGATAACGGGCGCACTTGCATCAGTCTTGGGTGCAAATAAAACACTGGGAGTATGCTAGAGTGCCTCACCTAGTTAAATTAGAAGCATGGGCAGCAAAATGGAGAATGCGCTTCAATACAGACAAGTGTAAGGTAATGCACTGTGGTAACAAGAACAAAAATAACACCTACGTACTAAATGGGGTAAAATTAGGGGATTCTGTACTGGAAAAGGACTTAGGTGTCCTCATAGATAGCAAACTAAGCAGCAGTACCCAAAGTAGGATTGCAGCAAAGAAGGCTAATAAGATATTAGCATGCATAAAACGGGGAATCGATGCAAGGGACGAGAGTGTTATACTCCCATTATATAAATCACTAGTGAGGCCACACCTTGAATACTGTGTACAATTCTGGGCACCATACTACAAAAAGGATATCCTGCAGCTAGAAAATATTCAGAGGCGGGCAACCAAACTAATTAAGGGCATGTTGACGCTGGAATACGAGGAAAGGCTTGCAAGACTAGGCATGTTTACATTGGAAAAGAGGAGACTAAGAGGGGACATGATCAACATCTACAAATATATAAGGGGACAATACAAAGATCTTGCACAGGATCTGTTTTTGGTTAGATCAACACAGAGGACTCGTGGACACTCGCTCAGGTTAGAGGTGAGGAGATTCTGCACAATATGGCGTAAAGGCATTTTCACAGTAAGTACAATACGTTTTTGGAATTCCCTGCCTGAGGGAGTTGTAATGGCGGACTCAGTAAACACCTTTAAGAAAGGGTTAGATAAATTCCTAATGGATAAGGGTATCCAGGGTTCTGGTGCTTAGTCACGCAGTATAGTTATTATAAAAAGAGGGATAAAACGTAACAGTAGACATCAGCATCAGTCAAAATTTTAGAGCAAATAATCCTGCATAGGATAGTGATGTGCACCCGACATTTTTTGGGTTTTGTGTTTTGGTTTTGGATTCAGTTCCGCAGCCGTGTTTTGGATTCGGACGCGTTTTGGCAAAACCTCCCTGAAATTTTTTTGGCGGATTCGGGTGTGTTTAGGATTCGGGTGACCTGGTGGCGCAACGATAGCGTGTCTGACTCCAGATCAGAAAGTTGCGTGTTCAAATCACATCGGGGTCATTTACTATTTTGAAGATGAAATTTACCAAATGAAACACCATAAAAGAAACAAATTACCAAGTCTGTCATCCACCTTCTCTAATGTGATATTTGCTCACAGGGATAACTATATCACCTGCACAGTTTCATAATAAATGTCCATTATGCTCATTTCTCATAATACTTATGCAAAAATAACCCAGTTTATTGGAAATTACCATATCTTGACATTGAAGCATACTCTGTACTCTTGGTTTCTTTATGACTAAGTTTTGTTTCATATTGCATCATTTCAATTCCGGTCACAGACAACTTCAAAATTTTACATAAGTGCTAACACCAACAATTACTTTATTTTGTAAGACATATAGAAGTAATTTGATTTTTTGATCAATTTTTCCTTTCAGCTTACTTATTTTGCTAAGAATAATGACTTTACATTTAAGGAAAGACAAACAGTCATATTCTTTGGTTATGGAAGCAAAGATGTGGGCTTGTTTGCTTATCAATAACAAAATTCTTGATTCAGTTTTTACAGAAAGAATATTTATCGTCTAAAGCACCGCAATCAGTAAAGAAACCATTGCTCATAAATGACCTCGTGGCGCAACGGTGGCGCGTCTGACTCTAGATCAGAAGATTGCGTGTTCAAATCACGTCGGGGTAAATTGCCATTTTGAAGATGAAATTTACCAAATGAAACATTATAAAAGAAACAAATTGCCAAGTCTGTCATCCACCTTCTGTAATGTGATATTTGCATCACCTGCACAGTTTCATAATAAATATCCATTCTGCTCATTTCTCATAATACTTATACAAAAAATACCCAGTTAATTGGAAATTACCATATCTTGACACTGAAGCATACTCTGTACTCTTGGTTTCTTTATGATTAAGTTTTGTTTCATATTGCATCGTTTCATTTCCGGTCAAAGACAACTTCAAAATTATACATAAGTGCTAACACCAACAATTACTTTACTTTGTAAGACATATAGAAGTAATTTGATTTTTTGATCAATTTTTCCTTTCAGCTTACTTATTTTGCTAAGAATAATGACTTTACATTTAAGGAAAGACAAACAGTCATATTCTTTGGTTATGGAAGCAAAGATGTGGGCTTGTTTGCTTATCAATAACAAAATTCTTGATTCAGTTTTTACAGAAAGTATATTTATCGTCTAAAGCATCGCAATCAGTAAAGAAACCATTGCTCATAAATGACCTTGTGGCGCAACGGTGGCACGTCTGGCTCTAGATCAGAATATTGCGTGTTCAAATCACGTCGGGGTCAATTACCATTTTGAAGATTAAATTTACCAAATGAAACACCATAAAAGAAACAAATTGCCAAGTCTGTCATCCACCTTCTGTAATGTGATATTTGCTCACAGGTTTAACTATATCACCTGCACAGTTTCATAATAAATGTCCATTCTGCTCATTTCTCATAATACTTATGCAAAAATAACCCAGTTAATTGGAAATTACCATATATTGACATTGAAGCATACTCTGTACTCTTGGTTTCTTTATGATTAAGTTTTGTTTCATATTGCATCGTTTCATTTCCGGTCAAAGACAACTTCAAAATTTTACATAAGTGCTAACACCAACAATTACTTTATTTTGTAAGACATTTAGAAGTAACTTGACTTTTTTGATCAATTTTTCCTTTCAGCTTACCTATTTTGTTAAGAATAATGACTTTGCACTGAAGTGGAGACAAACAGTCATATTCTTTGGTTATGGAAGCAAGGATTTGGGCTTGATTGCTTATCAATAACCAAATTCTTGATTCAGTATTTACAGAAAGTATATTGATAGTCTAAAGCACCACAATCAGTAAATAAGCCACTGCTCATAAGTGACCTCGTGGTGCAACGGTAGCGTGTCTGACTCCAGATCAGAAGATTGCGTGTTCAATTCACGTTGGGGTCAATTGCCATTTTGAAGATGAAATTTACCAAATGAAACACCATAAAAGAAACAAATTGCCAAGTCTGTCATCCACCTTCTGTAATGTGATATTTGCTCACAGGGATAACTATATCACCTGCACAGTTTCATAATAAATGTCCATTCTGCTCATTTCTCAAAATACTTATGCAAAAATAACCCAGTTTATTGGAAATTACCATATATTGACATTGAAGCATATTCTGTACTCTTGGTTTCTTTATGACTAAGTTTTGTTTTATATTGCAACATTTCAATTCCGGTCACAGACAACTTCAAAATTTTACATAAGTGCTAACACCAACAATTACTTTATTTTGTAAGACATATAGAAGTAATTTGATTTTTTTGATCAATTTTTCCTTTCAGCTTACTTATTTTGTTAAGAATAATGACTTTACATTTAAGGAAAGACAAACAGTCATATTCTTTGGTTATGGAAGCAAAGATGTGGGCTTGTTTGCTTATCAAAAATAAATTCTTGATTCAGTTTTTAAAGAAAGTATATTAATCGTCTAAAGCACCACAATCAGTAAACAAATCATTGTTCATAAATGACCTCGTGGCACAACGGTGGCGCGTCTGACTCTAGATAAGAAAATTGCGTGTTCAAATCACGTCGGGGTCAATTGCCACTTTGAAGATGAAATTTACCAAATTAAACACCATAAAAGAAACAAATTGCCAAGTCTGTCATCCACCTTCTGTAATGTGATATTTGCTCACAGGTATAACTATATCACCTGCACAGTTTCATAATAAATGTCCATTCTGCTCATTTCTCATAATACTTATACAAAAAATACCCAGTTAATTGGAAATTACCATATCTTGACATTGAAGCATACTCTGTACTCTTGGTTTCTTTATGATTAAGTTTTGTTTCATATTGCATCGTTTCATTTCCTGTCAAAGACAACTTCAAAATTTTACATAAGTGCTAACACCAACAATTACTTTATTTTGTAAGACATATAGAAGTAATTTGATTTTTTGATCAATTTTTCCGTTCAGCTTACCTATTTTGTGAAGAATAATGACTTTGCACTGAAGGGGAGACAAACAGTCATATTCTTTGGTTATGGAAGCAAGGATGTGGGCTTGATTGCTTATCAATAATCAAATTCTTGATTCAGTATTTACAGAAAGTATATTGATAGTCTTAAGCACCACAATCAGTAAATAAGCCACTGCACATAAGTGACCTCGTGGCGCAATGGTAGCATGTCTGACTCCAGATCAGAAGGTTGTGTGTTCAAATCACATCGGGGTCATTTACTATTTTGAAGATGAAATTTACCAAATAAAACACCATAAAAGAAACAAATTACCAAGTCTGTCATCCACCTTCTGTAATGTTATATTTGCTCACAAGGATAACTATATCACCTGCACAGTTTCATAATAAATGTCCATTCTGCTCATTTCTCAAAATACTTATGCAAAAATAACCCAGTTTATTGGAAATTACCATATATTGACATTGAAGCATACTCTGTACTCTTGGTTTCTTTATGACTAAGTTTTGTTTTATATTGCAACATTTCAATTCCGGTCACAGACAACTTCAAAATTTTACATAAGTGCTAACACCAACAATTACTTTATTTTGTAAGACATATAGAAGTAATTTGATTTTTTTGATCAATTTTTCCTTTCAGCTTACTTATTTTGCTAAGAATAATGACTTTACATTTAAGGAAAGACAAACAGTCATATTCTTTGGTTATGGAAGCAAAGATGTGGGCTTGTTTGCTTATCAAAAAACAAATTCTTGTTTCAGTTTTTAAAGAAAGTATATTTATCGTCTAAAGCACCGCAATCAGTAAACAAATCACTGTTCATAAATGACCTCGTGGCGCAACGGTGGCGCGTCTGACTCTAGATCAGAAAATTGCGTGTTCAAATCACGTTGGGGTCAATTGCCATTTTGAAGATGAAATTTACCAAATGAAACACCATAAAAGAAACAAATTGCCAAGTCTGTCATCCACCTTCTGTAATGTGATATTTGCTCACAGGTATAACTATATCACCTGCACAGTTTCATAATAAATATCCATTCTGCTCATTTCTCATTATACTTATACAAAAAATACCCAGTTAATTGGAAATTACCATATCTTGACATTGAAGCATACTCTGTACTCTTGGTTTCTTTATGATTAAGTTTTGTTTCATATTGCATCGTTTCATTTCCTGTCAAAGACAACTTCAAAATTTTACATAAGTGCTAACACCAACAATTACTTTATTTTGTAAGACATATAGAAGTAATTTGATTTTTTGATCAATTTTTCCTCTCAGCTTACCTATTTTGTGAAGAATAATGACTTTATTTATTTATTTATTTATTAACAGTTTCTTATATAGCGCAGCAAATTCCGTTGCGCTTTACAATTTGAAATAACAATTACAAACTGGGTGATAACAGTCATAGAGGTAGGAAGGCCCTGCTCGCAAGCTTACAATCTATAGGCATATGTACATAAGGAAAGGTGCTATCTATTGCATAGAATGAGAAGACATGTGAGGATATGTGTGGACTGTACAGAGTGGATGTAATTTGATAGCAAGGTTTATGAAAGTTATGTGGGCGGTTCAGGAATTTGATACGCTTGCCTAAAGAGGTGAGTTTTGAGGGAACGCTTGAAGGTTTGGAGACTAGAGGAGAGTCTTATTGTGTGTGGTAGGGCATTCCACAGAGTGGGTGCAGCCCGATGAAAGTCCTGCAGTCGTGAGTGGGAGCGAGTAATGAGTGTGGATGAGAGACGCAGGTCTTGTGAAGAGCGCAGAGGTCGGGTTGGGAGATATTTTGTGATAAGCGAAGTGATGTACGTTGGTGTAGTTTGGTTAATGGCCTTGTGTGTGAGTAAAAGTATTTTATATTGAATGTGGTAGAATACAGGTAACCAATGGAGGGACTGACAGAGTGGATCTGCAGACGATGAACGTCTAGTGAGGAAGATAAGCCTCGCCGCTGCATTCAGAATGGATTGTAGTGGTGAGAGTCTCGTTTTGGGAAGACCAGTTAGGAGACTATTGCAATAATCAATGCGGGAGACAAACAGGACTTTGCACTGAAGGGGAGACAAACAGTCATATTCTTTGGTTATGGAAGCAAGGATGTGGGCTTGATTGCTTATCAATAATCAAATTCTTGATTCAGTATTTACAGAAAGTATATTGATAGTCTTAAGCACCACAATCAGTAAATAAGCCACTGCACATAAGTGACCTCGTGGCGCAATGGTAGCATGTCTGACTCCAGATCAGAAGGTTGCGTGTTCAAATCACGTCGGGGTCAACTGCCATTTTGAAGATGAAATTTACCAAATGAAACACCATAAAAGAAACAAATTGCCAAGTCTGTCATCCACCTTCTGTAATGTGATATTTGCTCACAGGTATAACTATATCACCTGCACAGTTTCATAATAAATATCCATTCTGCTCATTTCTCATAATACTTATACAAAAAATACCCAGTTAATTGGAAATTACCATATCTTGACATTGAAGCATACTCTGTACTCTTGGTTTCTTTATGATTAAGTTTTGTTTCATATTGCATCGTTTCATTTCCTGTCAAAGACAACTTCAAAATTATACATAAGTGCTAACACCAACAATTACTTTACTTTGTAAGACATATAGAATTAATTTGATTTTTTGATCAATTTTTCCTTTCAGCTTACTTATTTTGCTAAGAATAATGACTTTACATTTAAGGAAAGACAAACAGTCATATTCTTTGGTTATGGAAGCAAAGACGTGGGCTTGTTTGCTTATCAATAACAAAATTCTTGATTCAGTTTTTACAGAAAGTATATTTATCGTCTAAAGCACCGCAATCAGTAAAGAAACCATTGCTCATAAATGACCTCGTGGCGCAACGGTGGCGCGTCTGGCTCTAGATCAGAATATTGCGTGTTCAAATCACGTCGGGGTCAATTACCATTTTGAAGATGAAATTTACCAAATGAAACACCATAAAAGAAACAAATTGCCAAGTCTGTCATCCACCTTCTGTAATGTGATATTTGCTCACAGGTTTAACTATATCACCTGCACAGTTTCATAATAAATGTCCATTCTGCTCATTTCTCATAATACTTATGCAAAAATAACCCAGTTAATTGGAAATTACCATATATTGACATTGAAGCATACTCTGTACTCTTGGTTTCTTTATGATTAAGTTTTGTTTCATATTGCATCGTTTCATTTCCGGTCAAAGACAACTTCAAAATTTTACATAAGTGCTAACACCAACAATTACTTTATTTTGTAAGACATTTAGAAGTAACTTGACTTTTTTGATCAATTTTTCCTTTCAGCTTACCTATTTTGTTAAGAATAATGACTTTGCACTGAAGGGGAGACAAACAGTCATATTCTTTGGTTATGGAAGCAAGGATTTGGGCTTGATTGCTTATCAATAACCAAATTCTTGATTCAGTATTTACAGAAAGTATATTGATAGTCTAAAGCACCACAATCAGTAAATAAGCCACTGCTCATAAGTGACCTCGTGGTGCAACGGTAGCGTGTCTGACTCCAGATCAGAAGATTGCGTGTTCAATTCACGTTGGGGTCAATTGCCATTTTGAAGATGAAATTTACCAAATGAAACACCATAAAAGAAACAAATTACCAAGTCTGTCATCCACCTTCTGTAATGTGATATTTGCTCACAGGTATAATTATATCACCTGCATAGTTTCATAATAAATGTTCATTCTGCTCATTTCTCATAATACTTATGCAAAAATAACCCAGTTTATTGGAAATTACCATATATTGACATTGAAGCATACTCTGTACTCTTGGTTTCTTTATGACTAAGTTTTGTTTCATATTGCATCATTTCAATTCCGGTCACAGACAACTTCAAAATTTTCCATAAGTGCTAACACCAACAATTACTTTATTTTGTAAGACATATAGAAGTAATTTGATTTTTTTTGATAAATTTTTCCTTTCAGCTTACTTATTTTGCTAAGAATAATGACTTTACATTTAAGGAAAGACAAACAGTCATATTCTTTGGTTATGGAAGCAAAGATGTGGGCTTGTTTGTTTATCAATAACCAAATTCTTGATTCAGTATTTACAGAAAGTATATTGATAGTCTAAAGCACCACAATCAGTAAATAAGCCACTGCACATAAGTGACCTCGTGGTGCAACGGTAGAGTGTCTGACTCCAGATCAGAAGGTTGCGTGTTCAATTTACGTCAGGGTCAATTGCCATTTTGAAGATGAAATTTACCAAATGAAACACCATAAAAGAAACAAATTGCCAAGTCTGTCATCCACCTTCTGTAATGTGATATTTGCTCACAGGGATAACTATATCACCTGCACAGTTTCATAATAAATGTCCATTCTGCTCATTTCTCAAAATACTTATGCAAAAATAACCCAGTTTATTGGAAATTAGCATATATTGACATTGAAGCATACTCTGTACTCTTGGTTTCTTTATGACTAAGTTTTGTTTCATATTGCATCATTTCAATTCCGGTCACAGACAACTTCAAAATTTTCCATAAGTGCTAACACCAACAATTACTTTATTTTGTAAGACATATAGAAGTAATTTGATTTTTTTGATAAATTTTTCCTTTCAGCTTACTTATTTTGCTAAGAATAATGACTTTACATTTAAGGAAAGACAAACAGTCATATTCTTTGGTTATGGAAGCAAAGATGTGGGCTTGTTTGTTTATCAATAACCAAATTCTTGATTCAGTATTTACAGAAAGTATATTGATAGTCTAAAGCACCACAATCAGTAAATAAGCCACTGCGCATAAGTGACCTCATGGTGCAATGGTAGAGTGTCTGACTCCAGATCAGAAGTTTGCGTGTTCAATTTACGTCAGGGTCAATTGCCATTTTGAAGATGAAATTTACCAAATGAAACACCATAAAAGAAACAAATTGCCATGTCTGTCATCCACCTTCTGTAATGTGATATTTGCTCACAGGTATAACTATATCACCTGCACAGTTTCATAATAAATGTCCATTCTGCTCATTTCTCAAAATACTTATGCAAAAATAACCCAGTTTATTGGAAATTACCATATATTGACATTGAAGCATACTGTGTACTCTTGGTTTCTTTATGACTAAGTTTTGTTTTATATTGCAACATTTCAATTCCGGTCACAGACAACTTCAAAATTTTACATATGTGCTAACACCAACAATTACTTTATTTTGTAAGACATATAGAAGTAATTTGATTTTTTTGATCAATTTTTCCTTTCAGCTTACTTATTTTGCTAAGAATAATGACTTTACATTTAAGGAAAGACAAACAGTCATATTCTTTGGTTATGGAAGCAAAGATGTGGGCTTGTTTGCTTATCAAAAAACAAATTCTTTATTCAGTTTTTAAAGAAAGTATATTTATCGTCTAAAGCACCGCAATCAGTAAACAAATCACTGTTCATAAATGACCTCGTGGCGCAACGGTGGCGCGTCTGACTCTAGATCAGAAAATTGCGTGTTCAAATCACGTCGGGGTCAATTGCCATTTTGAAGATGAAATTTACCAAATGAAACACCATAAAAGAAACAAATTGCCAAGTCTGTCATCCACCTTCTGTAATGGGATATTTGCTCACAGGTATAACTATATCACCTGCACAGTTTCATAATAAATATCCATTCTGCTCATTTCTCATAATACTTATACAAAAAATACCCAGTTAATTGGAAATTACCATATCTTGACATTGAAGCATACTCTGTACTCTTGGTTTCTTTATGATTAAGTTTTGTTTCATATTGCATCGTTTCATTTCCTGTCAAAGACAACTTCAAAATTTTACATAAGTGCTAACACCAACAATTACTTTATTTTGTAAGACATATAGAAGTAATTTGATTTTTTGATCAATTTTTCCTTTCAGCTTACCTATTTTGTGAAGAATAATGACTTTGCACTGAAGGGGAGACAAACAGTCATATTCTTTGGTTATGGAAGCAAGGATGTGGGCTTGATTGCTTATCAATAATCAAATTCTTGATTCAGTATTTACAGAAAGTATATTGATAGTCTTAAGCACCACAATCAGTAAATAAGCCACTGCACATAAGTGACCTCGTGGCGCAATGGTAGCATGTCTGACTCCAGATCAGAAGGTTGTGTGTTCAAATCACATCGGGGTCATTTACTATTTTGAAGATGAAATTTACCAAATGAAACACCATAAAAGAAACAAATTACCAAGTCTGTCATCCACCTTCTGTAATGTTATATTTGCTCACAAGGATAACTATATCACCTGCACAGTTTCATAATAAATGTACATTCTGCTCATTTCTCATAATACTTATGCAAAAATAACCCAGTTTATTGGAAATTACCATATATTGACATTGAAGCATACTCTGTACTCTTGGTTTCTTTATGACTAAGTTTTGTTTCATATTGCATCATTTCAATTCCGGTCACAGACAACTTCAAAATTTTACATAAGTGCTAACACCAACAATTACTTTATTTTGTAAGACATATAGAAGTAATTTGATTTTTTTGATCAATTTTTCCTTTCAGCTTACTTATTTTGCTAAGAATAATGACTTTACATTTAAGGAAAGACAAACAGTCATATTCTTTGGTTATGGAAGCAAAGATGTGCGCTTTTTAGCTTATCAAAAAACAAATTCTTGATTCAGTTTTTAAAGAAAGTATATTTATCGTCTAAAGCACCGCAATCAGTAAAGAAACCATTGCTCATAAATGACCTCGTGGCGCAACGGTGGCGCGTCTGACTCTAGATCAGAAGATTGGGTGTTCAATTCACGTCGGGGTCAATTGCCATTTTGAAGATTAAATTTACCAAATGAAACACCATAAAAGAAACAAATTGCCAAGTCTGTCATCCACCTTCTGTAATGTGATATTTGCTCACAGGTATAACTATATCACCTGCACAGTTTCATAATAAATATCCATTCTGCTCATTTCTCATAATACTTATACAAAAAATACCCAGTTAATTGGAAATTACCATATCTTGACATTGAAGCATACTCTGTACTCTTGGTTTCTTTATGATTAAGTTTTGTTTCATATTGCATCGTTTCATTTCCTGTCAAAGACAACTTCAAAATTTTACATAAGTGCTAACACCAACAATTACTTTATTTTGTAAGACATATAGAAGTAATTTGATTTTTTTTATCAATTTTTCCTTTCAGCTTACCTATTTTGTGAAGAATAATGACTTTGCACTGAAGGGGAGACAAACAGTCATATTCTTTGGTTATGGAAGCAAGGATGTGGGCTTGATTGCTTATCAATAATCAAATTCTTGATTCAGTATTTACAGAAAGTATATTGATAGTCTTAAGCACCACAATCAGTAAATAAGCCACTGCACATAAGTGACCTCGTGGCGCAATGGTAGCATGTCTGACTCCAGAACAGAAGATTGCCATTTTGAAGATGAAATTTACCAAATTAAACACCATAAAAGAAACAAATTGCCAAGTCTGTCATCCACCTTCTATAATGTGATATTTGCTCACAGGTATAACTATATCACCTGCACAGTTTCATAATAAATGTCCATTCTGCTCATTTCTCATAATACTTATACAAAAAATACCCAGTTAATTGGAAATTACCATATCTTGACATTGAAGCATACTCTGTACTCTTGGTTTCTTTATGATTAAGTTTTGTTTCATATTGCATCGTTTCATTTCCTGTCAAAGACAACTTCAAAATTTTACATAAGTGCTAACACCAACAATTACTTTATTTTGTAAGACATATAGAAGTAATTTGATTTTTTGATCAATTTTTCCGTTCAGCTTACCTATTTTGTGAAGAATAATGACTTTGCACTGAAGGGGAGACAAACAGTCATATTCTTTGGTTATGGAAGCAAGGATGTGGGCTTGATTGCTTATCATTAATCAAATTCTTGATTCAGTATTTACAGAAAGTATATTGATAGTCTTAAGCACCACAATCAGTAAATAAGCCACTGCACATAAGTGACCTCGTGGCGCAATGGTAGCATGTCTGACTCCAGATCAGAAGGTTGTGTGTTCAAATCACATCGGGGTCATTTACTATTTTGAAGATGAAATTTACCAAATGAAACACCATAAAAGAAACAAATTACCAAGTCTGTCATCCACCTTCTGTAATGTTATATTTGCTCACAAGGATAACTATATCACCTGCACAGTTTCATAATAAATGTCCATTCTGCTCATTTCTCAAAATACTTATGCAAAAATAACCCAGTTTATTGGAAATTACCATATATTGACATTGAAGCATACTCTGTACTCTTGGTTTCTTTATGACTAAGTTTTGTTTTATATTGCAACATTTCAATTCCGGTCACAGACAACTTCAAAATTTTACATAAGTGCTAACACCAACAATTACTTTATTTTGTAAGACATATAGAAGTAATTTGATTTTTTTGATCAATTTTTCCTTTCAGCTTACTTATTTTGCTAAGAATAATGACTTTACATTTAAGGAAAGACAAACAGTCATATTCTTTGGTTATGGAAGCAAAGATGTGGGCTTGTTTGCTTATCAAAAAACAAATTCTTGTTTCAGTTTTTAAAGAAAGTATATTTATCGTCTAAAGCACCGCAATCAGTAAACAAATCACTGTTCATAAATGACCTCGTGGCGCAACGGTGGCGCGTCTGACTCTAGATCAGAAAATTGCGTGTTCAAATCACGTCGGGGTCAATTGCCATTTTGAAGATGAAATTTACCAAATGAAACACCATAAAAGAAACAAAGTGCCAAGTCTGTCATCCACCTTCTGTAATGGGATATTTGCTCACAGGTATAACTATATCACCTGCACAGTTTCATAATAAATGTCCATTCTGCTCATTTCTCATAATACTTATACAAAAAATACCCAGTTAATTGGAAATTACCATATCTTGACATTGAAGCATACTCTGTACTCTTGCTTTCTTTATGACTAAGTTTTGTTTCATAATGCATCATTTCAATTCCGGTCACAGACAACTTCAAAATTTTACATAAGTGCTAACACCAACAATTACTTTATTTTGTAAGACATATAGAAGTAATTTGATTTTTTGATCAATTTTTCCTTTCAGCTTACCTATTTTGTGAAGAATAATGACTTTGCACTGAAGGGGAGACAAACAGTCATATTCTTTGGTTATGGAAGCAAGGATGTGGGCTTGATTGCTTATCAATAATCAAATTCTTGATTCAGTATTTACAGAAAGTATATTGATAGTTTTAAGCACCACAATCAGTAAATAAGCCACTGCACATAAGTGACCTCGTGGCGCAATGGTAGCATGTCTGACTCCAGATCAGAAGGTTGTGTGTTCAAATCACATCAGGGTCATTTACTATTTTGAAGATGAAATTTACCAAATGAAACACCATAAAAGAAACAAATTACCAAGTCTGTCATCCACCTTCTGTAATGTTATATTTGCTCACAAGGATAACTATATCACCTGCACAGTTTCATAATAAATGTCCATTCTGCTCATTTCTCATAATACTTATGCAAAAATAACCCAGTTTATTGGAAATTACCATATATTGACATTGAAGCATACTCTGTACTCTTGGTTTCTTTATGACTAAGTTTTGTTTCATATTGCATCATTTCAATTCCGGTCACAGACAACTTCAAAATTTTACATAAGTGCTAACACCAACAATTACTTTATTTTGTAAGACATATAGAAGTAATTTGATTTTTTTGATCAATTTTTCCTTTCAGCTTACTTATTTTGCTAAGAATAATGACTTTACATTTAAGGAAAGACAAACAGTCATATTCTTTGGTTATGGAAGCAAAGATGTGCGCTTTTTAGCTTATCAAAAAACAAATTCTTGATTCAGTTTTTAAAGAAAGTATATTTATCGTCTAAAGCACCGCAATCAGTAAAGAAACCATTGCTCATAAATGACCTCGTGGCGCAACGGTGGCGCGTCTGACTCTAGATCAGAAGATTGGGTGTTCAATTCACGTCGGGGTCAATTGCCATTTTGAAGATGAAATTTACCAAATGAAACACCATAAAAGAAACAAATTGCCAAGTCTGTCATCCACCTTCTGTAATGTGATATTTGCTCACAGGTATAACTATATCACCTGCACAGTTTCATAATAAATATCCATTCTGCTCATTTCTCATTATACTTATACAAAAAATACCCAGTTAATTGGAAATTACCATATCTTGACATTGAAGCATACTCTGTACTCTTGGTTTCTTTATGATTAAGTTTTGTTTCATATTGCATCGTTTCGTTTCCTGTCAAAGACAACTTCAAAATTTTACATAAGTGCTAACACCAACAATTACTTTATTTTGTAAGACATATAGAAGTAATTTGATTTTTTGATCAATTTTTCCTCTCAGCTTACCTATTTTGTGAAGAATAATGACTTTATTTATTTATTTATTAACAGTTTCTTATATAGTGCAGCAAATTCTGTTGCGCTTTACAATTTGAAATAACAATTACAAACTGGGTGATAACAGTCATAGAGGTAGGAAGGCCCTGCTCGCAAGCTTACAATCTATAGGCATATGTACATAAGGAAAGGTGCTATCTATTGCATAGAATGAGAAGACATGTGAGGATATGTGTGGACTGTACAGAGTGGATGTAATTTGATAGCAAGGTTTATGAAAGTTATGTGGGCGGTTCAGGAATTTGATACGCTTGCCTAAAGAGGTGAGTTTTGAGGGAACGCTTGAAGGTTTGGAGACTAGAGGAGAGTCTTATTGTGTGTGGTAGGGCATTCCACAGAGTGGGTGCAGCCCGATGAAAGTCCTGCAGTCGTGAGTGGGAGCGAGTAATGAGTGTGGATGAGAGACGCAGGTCTTGTGAAGAGCGCAGAGGTCGGGTTGGGAGATATTTTGTGATAAGCGAAGTGATGTACGTTGGTGTAGTTTGGTTAATGGCCTTGTGTGTGAGTAAAAGTATTTTATATTGAATGTGGTAGAATACAGGTAACCAATGGAGGGACTGACAGAGTGGATCTGCAGACGATGAACGTCTAGTGAGGAAGATAAGCCTCGCCGCTGCATTCAGAATGGATTGTAGTGGTGAGAGTCTCGTTTTGGGAAGACCAGTTAGGAGACTATTGCAATAATCAATGCGGGAGACAAACAGGACTTTGCACTGAAGGGGAGACAAACAGTCATATTCTTTGGTTATGGAAGCAAGGATGTGGGCTTGATTGCTTATCAATAATCAAATTCTTGATTCAGTATTTACAGAAAGTATATTGATAGTCTTAAGCACCACAATCAGTAAATAAGCCACTGCACATAAGTGACCTCGTGGCGCAATGGTAGCATGTCTGACTCCAGATCAGAAGGTTGCGTGTTCAAATCACGTCGGGGTGAACTGCCATTTTGAAGATGAAATTTACCAAATGAAACACCATAAAAGAAACAAATTGCCAAGTCTGTCATCCACCTTCTGTAATGTGATATTTGCTCACAGGTATAACTATATCACCTGCACAGTTTCATAATAAATGTCCATTCTGCTCATTTCTCATAATACTTATACAAAAAATACCCAGTTAATTGGAAATTACCATATCTTGACATTGAAGCATACTCTGTACTCTTGGTTTCTTTATGATTAAGTTTTGTTTCATATTGCATCGTTTCATTTCCTGTCAAAGACAACTTCAAAATTATACATAAGTGCTAACACCAACAATTACTTTACTTTGTAAGACATATAGAATTAATTTGATTTTTTGATCAATTTTTCCTTTCAGCTTACTTATTTTGCTAAGAATAATGACTTTACATTTAAGGAAAGACAAACAGTCATATTCTTTGGTTATGGAAGCAAAGATGTGGGCTTGTTTGCTTATCAATAACAAAATTCTTGATTCAGTTTTTACAGAAAGTATATTTATCGTCTAAAGCACCGCAATCAGTAAAGAAACCATTGCTCATAAATGACCTCGTGGCGCAACGGTGGCGCGTCTGGCTCTAGATCAGAATATTGCGTGTTCAAATCACGTCGGGGTCAATTACCATTTTGAAGATGAAATTTACCAAATGAAACACCATAAAAGAAACAAATTGCCAAGTCTGTCATCCACCTTCTGTAATGTGATATTTGCTCACAGGTTTAACTATATCACCTGCACAGTTTCATAATAAATGTCCATTCTGCTCATTTCTCATAATACTTATGCAAAAATAACCCAGTTAATTGGAAATTACCATATATTGACATTGAAGCATATTCTGTACTCTTGGTTTCTTTATGATTAAGTTTTGTTTCATATTGCATCGTTTCATTTCCGGTCAAAGACAACTTCAAAATTTTACATAAGTGCTAACACCAACAATTACTTTATTTTGTAAGACATTTAGAAGTAACTTGACTTTTTTGATCAATTTTTCCTTTCAGCTTACCTATTTTGTTAAGAATAATGACTTTGCACTGAAGGGGAGACAAACAGTCATATTCTTTGGTTATGGAAGCAAGGATTTGGGCTTGATTGCTTATCAATAACCAAATTCTTGATTCAGTATTTACAGAAAGTATATTGATAGTCTAAAGCACCACAATCAGTAAATAAGCCACTGCTCATAAGTGACCTCGTGGTGCAACGGTAGCGTGTCTGACTCCAGATCAGAAGATTGCGTGTTCAATTCACGTTGGGGTCAATTGCCATTTTGAAGATGAAATTTACCAAATGAAACACCATAAAAGAAACAAATTACCAAGTCTGTCATCCACCTTCTGTAATGTGATATTTGCTCACAGGTATAATTATATCACCTGCATAGTTTCATAATAAATGTTCATTCTGCTCATTTCTCATAATACTTATGCAAAAATAACCCAGTTTATTGGAAATTACCATATATTGACATTGAAGCATACTCTGTACTCTTGGTTTCTTTATGACTAAGTTTTGTTTCATATCGCATCATTTCAATTCCGGTCACAGACAACTTCAAAATTTTCCATAAGTGCTAACACCAACAATTACTTTATTTTGTAAGACATATAGAAGCAATTTGATTTTTTTTGATCAATTTTTCCTTTCAGCTTACTTATTTTGCTAAGAATAATGACTTTACATTTAAGGAAAGACAAACAGTCATATTCTTTGGTTATGGAAGCAAAGATGTGGGCTTGTTTGTTTATCAATAACCAAATTCTTGATTCAGTATTTACAGAACGTATATTGATAGTCTAAAGCACCACAATCAGTAAATAAGCCACTGCACATAAGTGACCTCGTGGTGCAACGGTAGAGTGTCTGACTCCAGATCAGAAGGTTGAGTGTTCAATTTACGTCAGGGTCAATTGCCATTTTGAAGATGAAATTTACCAAATGAAACACCATAAAAGAAACAAATTGCCAAGTCTGTCATCCACCTTCTGTAATGTGATATTTGCTCACAGGGATAACTATATCACCTGCACAGTTTCATAATAAATGTCCATTCTGCTCATTTCTCAAAATACTTATGCAAAAATAACCCAGTTTATTGGAAATTACCATATATTGACATTGAAGCATACTCTGTACTCTTGGTTTCTTTATGACTAAGTTTTGTTTCATATTGCATCATTTCAATTCCGGTCACAGACAACTTCAAAATTTTCCATAAGTGCTAACACCAACAATTACTTTATTTTGTAAGACATATAGAAGTAATTTGATTTTTTTGATAAATTTTTCCTTTCAGCTTACTTATTTTGCTAAGAATAATGACTTTACATTTAAGGAAAGACAAACAGTCATATTCTTTGGTTATGGAAGCAAAGATGTGGGCTTGTTTGTTTATCAATAACCAAATTCTTGATTCAGTATTTACAGAAAGTATATTGATAGTCTAAAGCACCACAATCAGTAAATAAGCCACTGCGCATAAGTGACCTCATGGTGCAATGGTAGAGTGTCTGACTCCAGATCAGAAGTTTGCGTGTTCAATTTACGTCAGGGTCAATTGCCATTTTGAAGATGAAATTTACCAAATGAAACACCATAAAAGAAACAAATTGCCAAGTCTGTCATCCACCTTCTGTAATGTGATATTTGCTCACAGGTATAACTATATCACCTGCACAGTTTCATAATAAATGTCCATTCTGCTCATTTCTCAAAATACTTATGCAAAAATAACCCAGTTTATTGGAAATTACCATATATTGACATTGAAGCATACTGTGTACTCTTGGTTTCTTTATGACTAAGTTTTGTTTTATATTGCAACATTTCAATTCCGGTCACAGACAACTTCAAAATTTTACATATGTGCTAACACCAACAATTACTTTATTTTGTAAGACATATAGAAGTAATTTGATTTTTTTGATCAATTTTTCCTTTCAGCTTACTTATTTTGCTAAGAATAATGACTTTACATTTAAGGAAAGACAAACAGTCATGTTCTTTGGTTATGGAAGCAAAGATGTGGGCTTGTTTGCTTATCAAAAAACAAATTCTTTATTCAGTTTTTAAAGAAAGTATATTTATCGTCTAAAGCACCGCAATCAGTAAACAAATCACTGTTCATAAATGACCTCGTGGCGCAACGGTGGCGCGTCTGACTCTAGATCAGAAAATTGCGTGTTCAAATCACGTCGGGGTCAATTGCCATTTTGAAGATGAAATTTACCAAATGAAACACCATAAAAGAAACAAATTGCCAAGTCTGTCATCCACCTTCTGTAATGGGATATTTGCTCACAGGTATAACTATATCACCTGCACAGTTTCATAATAAATATCCATTCTGCTCATTTCTCATAATACTTATACAAAAAATACCCAGTTAATTGGAAATTACCATATCTTGACATTGAAGCATACTCTGTACTCTTGGTTTCTTTATGATTAAGTTTTGTTTCATATTGCATCGTTTCATTTCCTGTCAAAGACAACTTCAAAATTTTACATAAGTGCTAACACCAACAATTACTTTATTTTGTAAGACATATAGAAGTAATTTGATTTTTTGATCAATTTTTCCTTTCAGCTTACCTATTTTGTGAAGAATAATGACTTTGCACTGAAGGGGAGACAAACAGTCATATTCTTTGGTTATGGAAGCAAGGATGTGGGCTTGATTGCTTATCAATAATCAAATTCTTGATTCAGTATTTACAGAAAGTATATTGATAGTCTTAAGCACCACAATCAGTAAATAAGCCACTGCACATAAGTGACCTCGTGGCGCAATGGTAGCATGTCTGACTCCAGATCAGAAGATTGCCATTTTGAAGATGAAATTTACCAAATTAAACACCATAAAAGAAACAAATTGCCAAGTCTGTCATCCACCTTCTATAATGTGATATTTGCTCACAGGTATAACTATATCACCTGCACAGTTTCATAATAAATGTCCATTCTGCTCATTTCTCATAATACTTATACAAAAAATACCCAGTTAATTGGAAATTACCATATCTTGACATTGAAGCATACTCTGTACTCTTGGTTTCTTTATGATTAAGTTTTGTTTCATATTGCATCGTTTCATTTCCTGTCAAAGACAACTTCAAAATTTTACATAAGTGCTAACACCAACAATTACTTTATTTTGTAAGACATATAGAAGTAATTTGATTTTTTGATCAATTTTTCCGTTCAGCTTACCTATTTTGTGAAGAATAATGACTTTGCACTGAAGGGGAGACAAACAGTCATATTCTTTGGTTATGGAAGCAAGGATGTGGGCTTGATTGCTTATCAATAATCAAATTCTTGATTCAGTATTTACAGAAAGTATATTGATAGTCTTAAGCACCACAATCAGTAAATAAGCCACTGCACATAAGTGACCTCGTGGCGCAATGGTAGCATGTCTGACTCCAGATCAGAAGGTTGTGTGTTCAAATCACATCGGGGTCAATTGCCATTTTGAAGATGAAATTTACCAAATGAAACACCATAAAAGAAACAAATTGCCAAGTCTGTCATCCACCTTCTGTAATGGGATATTTGCTCACAGGTATAACTATATCACCTGCACAGTTTCATAATAAATATCCATTCTGCTCATTTCTCATAATACTTATACAAAAAATACCCAGTTAATTGGAAATTACCATATCTTGACATTGAAGCATACTCTGTACTCTTGGTTTCTTTATGATTAAGTTTTGTTTCATATTGCATCGTTTCATTTCCTGTCAAAGACAACTTCAAAATTTTACATAAGTGCTAACACCAACAATTACTTTATTTTGTAAGACATATAGAAGTAATTTGATTTTTTGATCAATTTTTCCTTTCAGCTTACCTATTTTGTGAAGAATAATGACTTTGCACTGAAGGGGAGACAAACAGTCATATTCTTTGGTTATGGAAGCAAGGATGTGGGCTTGATTGCTTATCAATAATCAAATTCTTGATTCAGTATTTACAGAAAGTATATTGATAGTCTTAAGCACCACAATCAGTAAATAAGCCACTGCACATAAGTGACCTCGTGGCGCAATGGTAGCATGTCTGACTCCAGATCAGAAGATTGCCATTTTGAAGATGAAATTTACCAAATTAAACACCATAAAAGAAACAAATTGCCAAGTCTGTCATCCACCTTCTATAATGTGATATTTGCTCACAGGTATAACTATATCACCTGCACAGTTTCATAATAAATGTCCATTCTGCTCATTTCTCATAATACTTATACAAAAAATACCCAGTTAATTGGAAATTACCATATCTTGACATTGAAGCATACTCTGTACTCTTGGTTTCTTTATGATTAAGTTTTGTTTCATATTGCATCGTTTCATTTCCTGTCAAAGACAACTTCAAAATTTTACATAAGTGCTAACACCAACAATTACTTTATTTTGTAAGACATATAGAAGTAATTTGATTTTTTGATCAATTTTTCCGTTCAGCTTACCTATTTTGTGAAGAATAATGACTTTGCACTGAAGGGGAGACAAACAGTCATATTCTTTGGTTATGGAAGCAAGGATGTGGGCTTGATTGCTTATCAATAATCAAATTCTTGATTCAGTATTTACAGAAAGTATATTGATAGTCTTAAGCACCACAATCAGTAAATAAGCCACTGCACATAAGTGACCTCGTGGCGCAATGGTAGCATGTCTGACTCCAGATCAGAAGGTTGTGTGTTCAAATCACATCGGGGTCATTTACTATTTTGAAGATGAAATTTACCAAATGAAACACCATAAAAGAAACAAATTACCAAGTCTGTCATCCACCTTCTGTAATGTTATATTTGCTCACAAGGATAACTATATCACCTGCACAGTTTCATAATAAATGTCCATTCTGCTCATTTCTCAAAATACTTATGCAAAAATAACCCAGTTTATTGGAAATTACCATATATTGACATTGAAGCATACTCTGTACTCTTGGTTTCTTTATGACTAAGTTTTGTTTTATATTGCAACATTTCAATTCCGGTCACAGACAACTTCAAAATTTTACATAAGTGCTAACACCAACAATTACTTTATTTTGTAAGACATATAGAAGTAATTTGATTTTTTTGATCAATTTTTCCTTTCAGCTTACTTATTTTGCTAAGAATAATGACTTTACATTTAAGGAAAGACAAACAGTCATATTCTTTGGTTATGGAAGCAAAGATGTGGGCTTGTTTGCTTATCAAAAAACAAATTCTTGTTTCAGTTTTTAAAGAAAGTATATTTATCGTCTAAAGCACCGCAATCAGTAAACAAATCACTGTTCATAAATGACCTCGTGGCGCGTCTGACTCTAGATCAGAAAATTGCGTGTTCAAATCATGTCGGGGTCAATTGCCATTTTGAAGATGAAATTTACCAAATGAAACACCATAAAAGAAACAAAGTGCCAAGTCTGTCATCCACCTTCTGTAATGGGATATTTGCTCACAGGTATAACTATATCACCTGCACAGTTTCATAATAAATGTCCATTCTGCTCATTTCTCATAATACTTATACAAAAAATACCCAGTTAATTGGAAATTACCATATCTTGACATTGAAGCATACTCTGTACTCTTGCTTTCTTTATGACTAAGTTTTGTTTCATAATGCATCATTTCAATTCCGGTCACAGACAACTTCAAAATTTTACATAAGTGCTAACACCAACAATTACTTTATTTTGTAAGACATATAGAAGTAATTTGATTTTTTGATCAATTTTTCCTTTCAGCTTACCTATTTTGTGAAGAATAATGACTTTGCACTGAAGGGGAGACAAACAGTCATATTCTTTGGTTATGGAAGCAAGGATGTGGGCTTGATTGCTTATCAATAATCAAATTCTTGATTCAGTATTTACAGAAAGTATATTGATAGTCTTAAGCACCACAATCAGTAAATAAGCCACTGCACATAAGTGACCTCGTGGCGCAATGGTAGCATGTCTGACTCCAGATCAGAAGGTTGTGTGTTCAAATCACATCGGGGTCATTTACTATTTTGAAGATGAAATTTACCAAATGAAACACCATAAAAGAAACAAATTACCAAGTCTGTCATCCACCTTCTGTAATGTTATATTTGCTCACAAGGATAACTATATCACCTGCACAGTTTCATAATAAATGTCCATTCTGCTCATTTCTCATAATACTTATGCAAAAATAACCCAGTTTATTGGAAATTACCATATATTGACATTGAAGCATACTCTGTACTCTTGGTTTCTTTATGACTAAGTTTTGTTTCATATTGCATCATTTCAATTCCGGTCACAGACAACTTCAAAATTTTACATAAGTGCTAACACCAACAATTACTTTATTTTGTAAGACATATAGAAGTAATTTGATTTTTTTGATCAATTTTTCCTTTCAGCTTACTTATTTTGCTAAGAATAATGACTTTACATTTAAGGAAAGACAAACAGTCATATTCTTTGGTTATGGAAGCAAAGATGTGCGCTTTTTAGCTTATCAAAAAACAAATTCTTGATTCAGTTTTTAAAGAAAGTATATTTATCGTCTAAAGCACCGCAATCAGTAAAGAAACCATTGCTCATAAATGACCTCGTGGCGCAACGGCGGCACGTCTGACTCTAGATCAGAAGATTGGGTGTTCAATTCACGTCGGGGTCAATTGCCATTTTGAAGATGAAATTTACCAAATGAAACACCATAAAAGAAACAAATTGCCAAGTCTGTCATCCACCTTCTGTAATGTGATATTTGCTCACAGGTATAATTATATCACCTGCACAGTTTCATAATAAATATCCATTCTGCTCATTTCTCATAATACTTATACAAAAAATACCCAGTTAATTGGAAATTACCATATCTTGACATTGAAGCATACTCTGTACTCTTGGTTTCTTTATGATTAAGTTTTGTTTCATATTGCATCGTTTCATTTCCTGTCAAAGACAACTTCAAAATTTTACATAAGTGCTAACACCAACAATTACTTTATTTTGTAAGACATATAGAAGTAATTTGATTTTTTGATCAATTTTTCCTTTCAGCTTACCTATTTTGTGAAGAATAATGACTTTGCACTGAAGGGGAGACAAACAGTCATATTCTTTGGTTATGGAAGCAAGGATGTGGGCTTGATTGCTTATCAATAATCAAATTCTTGATTCAGTATTTACAGAAAGTATATTGATAGTCTTAAGCACCACAATCAGTAAATAAGCCACTGCACATAAGTGACCTTGTGGCGCAATGGTAGCATGTCTGACTCCAGATCAGAAGGTTGTGTGTTCAAATCACATCGGGGTAATTTACTATTTTGAAGATGAAATTTACCAAATGAAACACCATAAAAGAAACAAATTACCAAGTCTGTCATCCACCTTCTGTAATGTTATATTTGCTCACAAGGATAACTATATCACCTGCACAGTTTCATAATAAATGTCCATTCTGCTCATTTCTCATAATACTTATGCAAAAATAACCCAGTTTATTGGAAATTACCATATATTGACATTGAAGCATACTCTGTACTCTTGGTTTCTTTATGACTAAGTTTTGTTTCATATTGCATCATTTCAATTCCGGTCACAGACAACTTCAAAATTTTACATAAGTGCTAACACCAACAATTACTTTATTTTGTAAGACATATAGAAGTAATTTGATTTTTTTGATCAATTTTTCCTTTCAGCTTACTTATTTTGCTAAGAATAATGACTTTACATTTAAGGAAAGACAAACAGTCATATTCTTTGGTTATTGAAGCAAAGATGTGCGCTTTTTAGCTTATCAAAAAACAAATTCTTGATTCAGTTTTTAAAGAAAGTATATTTATCGTTTAAAGCACCGCAATCAGTAAAGAAACCATTGCTCATAAATGACCTCGTGGCGCAACGGTGGCGCGTCTGACTCTAGATCAGAAGATAGGGTGTTCAATTCACGTCGGGGTCAATTGCCATTTTGAAGATGAAATTTACCAAATGAAACACCATAAAAGAAACAAATTGCCAAGTCTGTCATCCACCTTCTGTAATGTGATATTTGCTCACAGGTATAACTATATCACCTGCACAGTTTCATAATAAATATCCATTCTGCTCATTTCTCATTATACTTATACAAAAAATACCCAGTTAATTGGAAATTACCATATCTTGACATTGAAGCATACTCTGTACTCTTGGTTTCTTTATGATTAAGTTTTGTTTCATATTGCATCGTTTCATTTCCTGTCAAAGACAACTTCAAAATTTTACATAAGTGCTAACACCAACAATTACTTTATTTTGTAAGACATATAGAAGTAATTTGATTTTTTGATCAATTTTTCCTTTCAGCTTACCTATTTTGTGAAGAATAATGACTTTATTTATTTATTTATTAATTAACAGTTTCTTATATAGCGCAGCAAATTCCGTTGCGCTTTACAATTTGAAATAACAATTACAAACTGGGTGATAACAGTCATAGAGGTAGGAAGGCCCTGCTCGCAAGCTTACAATCTATAGGCATATGTACATAAGGAAAGGTGCTATCTATTGCATAGAATGAGAAGACATGTGAGGATATGTGTGGACTGTACAGAGTGGATGTAATTTGATAGCAAGGTTTATGAAAGTTATGTGGGCGGTTCAGGAATTTGATACGCTTGCCTAAAGAGGTGAGTTTTGAGGGAACGCTTGAAGGTTTGGAGACTAGAGGAGAGTCTTATTGTGTGTGGTAGGGCATTCCACAGAGTGGGTGCAGCCCGATGAAAGTCCTGCAGTCGTGAGTGGGAGCGAGTAATGAGTGTGGATGAGAGACGCAGGTCTTGTGAAGAGCGCAGAGGTCGGGTTGGGAGATATTTTGTGATAAGCGAAGTGATGTACGTTGGTGTAGTTTGGTTAATGGCCTTGTGTGTGAGTAAAAGTATTTTATATTGAATGCGGTAGAATACAGGTAACCAATGGAGGGACTGACAGAGTGGATCTGCAGACGATGAACGTCTAGTGAGGAAGATAAGCCTTGCCGCTGCATTCAGAATGGATTGTAGTGGTGAGAGTCTCGTTTTGGGAAGACCAGTTAGGAGACTATTGCAATAATCAATGCGGGAGACAAACAGGACTTTGCACTGAAGGGGAGACAAACAGTCATATTCTTTGGTTATGGAAGCAAGGATGTGGGCTTGATTGCTTATCAATAATCAAATTCTTGATTCAGTATTTACAGAAAGTATATTGATAGTCTTAAGCACCACAATCAGTAAATAAGCCACTGCACATAAGTGACCTCGAGGCGCAATGGTAGCATGTCTGACTCCAGATCAGAAGATTGCGTGTTCAAATCACGTCGGGGTCAATTGCCATTTTGAAGATGAAATTTACCAAATGAAACACCATAAAAGAAACAAATTGCCAAGTCTGTCATCCACCTTCTGTAATGTGATATTTGCTCACAGGTATAACTATATCACCTGCACAGTTTCATAATAAATATCCATTCTGCTCATTTCTCATAATACTTATACAAAAAATACCCAGTTAATTGGAAATTACCATATCTTGACATTGAAGCATACTCTGTACTCTTGGTTTCTTTATGATTAAGTTTTGTTTCATATTGCATCGTTTCATTTCCTGTCAAAGACAACTTCAAAATTATACATAAGTGCTAACACCAACAATTACTTTACTTTGTAAGACATATAGAATTAATTTGATTTTTTGATCAATTTTTCCTTTCAGCTTACTTATTTTGCTAAGAATAATGACTTTACATTTAAGGAAAGACAAACAGTCATATTCTTTGGTTATGGAAGCAAAGATGTGGGCTTGTTTGCTTATCAATAACAAAATTCTTGATTCAGTTTTTACAGAAAGTATATTTATCGTCTAAAGCACCGCAATCAGTAAAGAAACCATTGCTCATAAATGACCTCATGGCGCAACGGTGGCGCGTCTGGCTCTAGATCAGAATATTGCGTGTTCAAATCACGTCGGGGTCAATTACCATTTTGAAGATTAAATTTACCAAATGAAACACCATAAAAGAAACAAATTGCCAAGTCTGTCATCCACCTTCTGTAATGTGATATTTGCTCACAGGTTTAACTATATCACCTGCACAGTTTCATAATAAATGTCCATTCTGCTCATTTCTCATAATACTTATGCAAAAATAACCCAGTTAATTGGAAATTACCATATATTGACATTGAAGCATACTCTGTACTCTTGGTTTCTTTATGATTAAGTTTTGTTTCATATTGCATCGTTTCATTTCCGGTCAAAGACAACTTCAAAATTTTACATAAGTGCTAACACCAACAATTACTTTATTTTGTAAGACATTTAGAAGTAACTTGACTTTTTTGATCAATTTTTCCTTTCAGCTTACCTATTTTGTTAAGAATAATGACTTTGCACTGAAGGGGAGACAAACAGTCATATTCTTTGGTTATGGAAGCAAGGATTTGGGCTTGATTGCTTATCAATAACCAAATTCTTGATTCAGTATTTACAGAAAGTATATTGATAGTCTAAAGCACCACAATCAGTAAATAAGCCACTGCTCATAAGTGACCTCGTGGTGCAACGGTAGCGTGTCTGACTCCAGATCAGAAGATTGCGTGTTCAATTCACGTTGGGGTCAATTGCCATTTTGAAGATGAAATTTACCAAATGAAACACCATAAAAGAAACAAATTACCAAGTCTGTCATCCACCTTCTGTAATGTGATATTTGCTCACAGGTATAATTATATCACCTGCATAGTTTCATAATAAATGTTCATTCTGCTCATTTCTCATAATACTTATGCAAAAATAACCCAGTTTATTGGAAATTACCATATATTGACATTGAAGCATACTCTGTACTCTTGGTTTCTTTATGACTAAGTTTTGTTTCATATTGCATCATTTCAATTCCGGTCACAGACAACTTCAAAATTTTCCATAAGTGCTAACACCAACAATTACTTTATTTTGTAAGACATATAGAAGTAATTTGATTTTTTTTGATCAATTTTTCCTTTCAGCTTACTTATTTTGCTAAGAATAATGACTTTACATTTAAGGAAAGACAAACAGTCATATTCTTTGGTTATGGAAGCAAAGATGTGGGCTTGTTTGTTTATCAATAACCAAATTCTTGATTCAGTATTTACAGAAAGTATATTGATAGTCTAAAGCACCACAATCAGTAAATAAGCCACTGCACATAAGTGACCTCGTGGTGCAACGGTAGAGTGTCTGACTCCAGATCAGAAGGTTGCGTGTTCAATTTACGTCAGGGTCAATTGCCATTTTGAAGATGAAATTTACCAAATGAAACACCATAAAAGAAACAAATTGCCAAGTCTGTCATCCACCTTCTGTAATGTGATATTTGCTCACAGGGATAACTATATCACCTGCACAGTTTCATAATAAATGTCCATTCTGCTCATTTCTCAAAATACTTATGCAAAAATAACCCAGTTTATTGGAAATTACCATATATTGACATTGAAGCATACTGTGTACTCTTGGTTTCTTTATGACTAAGTTTTGTTTTATATTGCAACATTTCAATTCCGGTCACAGACAACTTCAAAATTTTACATATGTGCTAACACCAACAATTACTTTATTTTGTAAGACATATAGAAGTAATTTGATTTTTTTGATCAATTTTTCCTTTCAGCTTACTTATTTTGCTAAGAATAATGACTTTACATTTAAGGAAAGACAAACAGTCATATTCTTTGGTTATGGAAGCAAAGATGTGGGCTTGTTTGCTTATCAAAAAACAAATTCTTTATTCAGTTTTTAAAGAAAGTATATTTATCGTCTAAAGCACCGCAATCAGTAAACAAATCACTGTTCATAAATGACCTCGTGGCGCAACGGTGGCGCGTCTGACTCTAGATCAGAAAATTGCGTGTTCAAATCACGTCGGGGTCAATTGCCATTTTGAAGATGAAATTTACCAAATGAAACACCATAAAAGAAACAAATTGCCAAGTCTGTCATCCACCTTCTGTAATGGGATATTTGCTCACAGGTATAACTATATCACCTGCACAGTTTCATAATAAATATCCATTCTGCTCATTTCTCATAATACTTATACAAAAAATACCCAGTTAATTGGAAATTACCATATCTTGACATTGAAGCATACTCTGTACTCTTGGTTTCTTTATGATTAAGTTTTGTTTCATATTGCATCGTTTCATTTCCTGTCAAAGACAACTTCAAAATTTTACATAAGTGCTAACACCAACAATTACTTTATTTTGTAAGACATATAGAAGTAATTTGATTTTTTGATCAATTTTTCCTTTCAGCTTACCTATTTTGTGAAGAATAATGACTTTGCACTGAAGGGGAGACAAACAGTCATATTCTTTGGTTATGGAAGCAAGGATGTGGGCTTGATTGCTTATCAATAATCAAATTCTTGATTCAGTATTTACAGAAAGTATATTGATAGTCTTAAGCACCACAATCAGTAAATAAGCCACTGCACATAAGTGACCTCGTGGCGCAATGGTAGCATGTCTGACTCCAGATCAGAAGGTTGTGTGTTCAAATCACATCGGGGTCATTTACTATTTTGAAGATGAAATTTACCAAATAAAACACCATAAAAGAAACAAATTACCAAGTCTGTCATCCACCTTCTGTAATGTTATATTTGCTCACAAGGATAACTATATCACCTGCACAGTTTCATAATAAATGTCCATTCTGCTCATTTCTCATAATACTTATGCAAAAATAACCCAGTTTATTGGAAATTACCATATATTGACATTGAAGCATACTCTGTACTCTTGGTTTCTTTATGACTAAGTTTTGTTTCATATTGCATCATTTCAATTCCGGTCACAGACAACTTCAAAATTTTACATAAGTGCTAACACCAACAATTACTTTATTTTGTAAGACATATAGAAGTAATTTGATTTTTTTGATCAATTTTTCCTTTCAGCTTACTTATTTTGCTAAGAATAATGACTTTACATTTAAGGAAAGACAAACAGTCATATTCTTTGGTTATGGAAGCAAAGATGTGCGCTTTTTAGCTTATCAAAAAACAAATTCTTGATTCAGTTTTTAAAGAAAGTATATTTATCGTCTAAAGCACCGCAATCAGTAAAGAAACCATTGCTCATAAATGACCTCGTGGCGCAACGGTGGCGCGTCTGACTCTAGATCAGAAGATTGGGTGTTCAATTCACGTCGGGGTCAATTGCCATTTTGAAGATGAAATTTACCAAATGAAACACCATAAAAGAAACAAATTGCCAAGTCTGTCATCCACCTTCTGTAATGTGATATTTGCTCACAGGTATAACTATATCACCTGCACAGTTTCATAATAAATATCCATTCTGCTCATTTCTCATAATACTTATACAAAAAATACCCAGTTAATTGGAAATTACCATATCTTGACATTGAAGCATACTCTGTACTCTTGGTTTCTTTATGATTAAGTTTTGTTTCATATTGCATCGTTTCATTTCCTGTCAAAGACAACTTCAAAATTTTACATAAGTGCTAACACCAACAATTACTTTATTTTGTAAGACATATAGAAGTAATTTGATTTTTTGATCAATTTTTCCTTTCAGCTTACCTATTTTGTGAAGAATAATGACTTTGCACTGAAGGGGAGACAAACAGTCATATTCTTTGGTTATGGAAGCAAGGATGTGGGCTTGATTGCTTATCAATAATCAAATTCTTGATTCAGTATTTACAGAAAGTATATTGATAGTCTTAAGCACCACAATCAGTAAATAAGCCACTGCACATAAGTGACCTCGTGGCGCAATGGTAGCATGTCTGACTCCAGATCAGAAGATTGCCATTTTGAAGATGAAATTTACCAAATTAAACACCATAAAAGAAACAAATTGCCAAGTCTGTCATCCACCTTCTATAATGTGATATTTGCTCACAGGTATAACTATATCACCTGCACAGTTTCATAATAAATGTCCATTCTGCTCATTTCACATAATACTTATACAAAAAATACCCAGTTAATTGGAAATTACCATATCTTGACATTGAAGCATACTCTGTACTCTTGGTTTCTTTATGATTAAGTTTTGTTTCATATTGCATCGTTTCATTTCCTGTCAAAGACAACTTCAAAATTTTACATAAGTGCTAACACCAACAATTACTTTATTTTGTAAGACATATAGAAGTAATTTGATTTTTTGATCAATTTTTCCGTTCAGCTTACCTATTTTGTGAAGAATAATGACTTTGCACTGAAGGGGAGACAAACAGTCATATTCTTTGGTTATGGAAGCAAGGATGTGGGCTTAATTGCTTATCAATAATCAAATTCTTGATTCAGTATTTACAGAAAGTATATTGATAGTCTTAAGCACCACAATCAGTAAATAAGCCACTGCACATAAGTGACCTCGTGGCGCAATGGTAGCATGTCTGCCTCCAGATCAGAAGGTTGTGTGTTCAAATCACATCGGGGTCATTTACTATTTTGAAGATGAAATTTACCAAATGAAACACCATAAAAGAAACAAATTACCAAGTCTGTCATCCACCTTCTGTAATGTTATATTTGCTCACAAGGATAACTATATCACCTGCACAGTTTCATAATAAATGTCCATTCTGCTCATTTCTCAAAATACTTATGCAAAAATAACCCAGTTTATTGGAAATTACCATATATTGACATTGAAGCATACTCTGTACTCTTGGTTTCTTTATGACTAAGTTTTGTTTTATATTGCAACATTTCAATTCCGGTCACAGACAACTTCAAAATTTTACATAAGTGCTAACACCAACAATTACTTTATTTTGTAAGACATATAGAAGTAATTTGATTTTTTTGATCAATTTTTCCTTTCAGCTTACTTATTTTGCTAAGAATAATGACTTTACATTTAAGGAAAGACAAACAGTCATATTCTTTGGTTATGGAAGCAAAGATGTGGGCTTGTTTGCTTATCAAAAAACAAATTCTTGTTTCAGTTTTTAAAGAAAGTATATTTATCGTCTAAAGCACCGCAATCAGTAAACAAATCACTGTTCATAAATGACCTCGTGGCGCAACGGTGGCGCGTCTGACTCTAGATCAGAAAATTGCGTGTTCAAATCACGTCGGGGTCAATTGCCATTTTGAAGATGAAATTTACCAAATGAAACACCATAAAAGAAACAAAGTGCCAAGTCTGTCATCCACCTTCTGTAATGGGATATTTGCTCACAGGTATAACTATATCACCTGCACAGTTTCATAATAAATGTCCATTCTGCTCATTTCTCATAATACTTATACAAAAAATACCCAGTTAATTGGAAATTACCATATCTTGACATTGAAGCATACTCTGTACTCTTGCTTTCTTTATGACTAAGTTTTGTTTCATAATGCATCATTTCAATTCCGGTCACAGACAACTTCAAAATTTTACATAAGTGCTAACACCAACAATTACTTTATTTTGTAAGACATATAGAAGTAATTTGATTTTTTGATCAATTTTTCCTTTCAGCTTACCTATTTTGTGAAGAATAATGACTTTGCACTGAAGGGGAGACAAACAGTCATATTCTTTGGTTATGGAAGCAAGGATGTGGGCTTGATTGCTTATCAATAATCAAATTCTTGATTCAGTATTTACAGAAAGTATATTGATAGTCTTAAGCACCACAATCAGTAAATAAGGCACTGCACATAAGTGACCTCGTGGCGCAATGGTAGCATGTCTGACTCCAGATCAGAAGGTTGTGTGTTCAAATCACATCGGGGTCATTTACTATTTTGAAGATGAAATTTACCAAATGAAACACCATAAAAGAAACAAATTACCAAGTCTGTCATCCACCTTCTGTAATGTTATATTTGCTCACAAGGATAACTATATCACCTGCACAGTTTCATAATAAATGTCCATTCTGCTCATTTCTCATAATACTTATGCAAAAATAACCCAGTTTATTGGAAATTACCATATATTGACATTGAAGCATACTCTGTACTCTTGGTTTCTTTATGACTAAGTTTTGTTTCATATTGCATCATTTCAATTCCGGTCACAGACAACTTCAAAATTTTACATAAGTGCTAACACCAGCAATTACTTTATTTTGTAAGACATATAGAAGTAATTTGATTTTTTTGATCAATTTTTCCTTTCAGCTTACTTATTTTGCTAAGAATAATGACTTTACATTTAAGGAAAGACAAACAGTCATATTCTTTGGTTATGGAAGCAAAGATGTGCGCTTTTTAGCTTATCAAAAAACAAATTCTTGATTCAGTTTTTAAAGAAAGTATATTTATCGTCTAAAGCACCGCAATCAGTAAAGAAACCATTGCTCATAAATGACCTCGTGGCGCAACGGTGGCGCGTCTGACTCTAGATCAGAAGATTGGGTGTTCAATTCACGTCGGGGTCAATTGCCATTTTGAAGATGAAATTTACCAAATGAAACACCATAAAAGAAACAAATTGCCAAGTCTGTCATCCACCTTCTGTAATGTGATATTTGCTCACAGGTATAACTATATCACCTGCACAGTTTCATAATAAATATCCATTCTGCTCATTTCTCATAATACTTATACAAAAAATACCCAGTTAATTGGAAATTACCATATCTTGACATTGAAGCATACTCTGTACTCTTGGTTTCTTTATGATTAAGTTTTGTTTCATATTGCATCGTTTCATTTCCTGTCAAAGACAACTTCAAAATTTTACATAAGTGCTAACACCAACAATTACTTTATTTTGTAAGACATATAGAAGTAATTTGATTTTTTGATCAATTTTTCCTTTCAGCTTACCTATTTTGTGAAGAATAATGACTTTGCACTGAAGGGGAGACAAACAGTCATATTCTTTGGTTATGGAAGCAAGGATGTGGGCTTGATTGCTTATCAATAATCAAATTCTTGATTCAGTATTTACAGAAAGTATATTGATAGTCTTAAGCACCACAATCAGTAAATAAGCCACTGCACATAAGTGACCTCGTGGCGCAATGGTAGCATGTCTGACTCCAGATCAGAAGATTGCCATTTTGAAGATGAAATTTACCAAATTAAACACCGTAAAAGAAACAAATTGCCAAGTCTGTCATCCACCTTCTATAATGTGATATTTGCTCACAGGTATAACTATATCACCTGCACAGTTTCATAATAAATGTCCATTCTGCTCATTTCTCATAATACTTATACAAAAAATACCCAGTTAATTGGAAATTACCATATCTTGACATTGAAGCATACTCTGTACTCTTGGTTTCTTTATGATTAAGTTTTGTTTCATATTGCATCGTTTCATTTCCTGTCAAAGACAACTTCAAAATTTTACATAAGTGCTAACACCAACAATTACTTTATTTTGTAAGACATATAGAAGTAATTTGATTTTTTGATCAATTTTTCCGTTCAGCTTACCTATTTTGTGAAGAATAATGACTTTGCACTGAAGGGGAGACAAACAGTCATATTCTTTGGTTATGGAAGCAAGGATGTGGGCTTGATTGCTTATCAATAATCAAATTCTTGATTCAGTATTTACAGAAAGTATATTGATAGTCTTAAGCACCACAATCAGTAAATAAGCCACTGCACATAAGTGACCTCGTGGCGCAATGGTAGCATGTCTGACTCCAGATCAGAAGGTTGTGTGTTCAAATCACATCGGGGTCATTTACTATTTTGAAGATGAAATTTACCAAATGAAACACCATAAAAGAAACAAATTACCAAGTCTGTCATCCACCTTCTGTAATGTTATATTTGCTCACAAGGATAACTATATCACCTGCACAGTTTCATAATAAATGTCCATTCTGCTCATTTCTCAAAATACTTATGCAAAAATAACCCAGTTTATTGGAAATTACCATATATTGACATTGAAGCATACTCTGTACTCTTGGTTTCTTTATGACTAAGTTTTGTTTTATATTGCAACATTTCAATTCCGGTCACAGACAACTTCAAAATTTTACATAAGTGCTAACACCAACAATTACTTTATTTTGTAAGACATATAGAAGTAATTTGATTTTTTTGATCAATTTTTCCTTTCAGCTTACTTATTTTGCTAAGAATAATGACTTTACATTTAAGGAAAGACAAACAGTCATATTCTTTGGTTATGGAAGCAAAGATGTGGGCTTGTTTGCTTATCAAAAAACAAATTCTTGTTTCAGTTTTTAAAGAAAGTATATTTATCGTCTAAAGCACCGCAATCAGTAAACAAATCACTGTTCATAAATGACCTCGTGGCGCAACGGTGGCGCGTCTGACTCTAGATCAGAAAATTGCGTGTTCAAATCACGTCGGGGTCAATTGCCATTTTGAAGATGAAATTTACCAAATGAAACACCATAAAAGAAACAAAGTGCCAAGTCTGTCATCCACCTTCTGTAATGTGATATTTGCTCACAGGTATAACTATATCACATGCACAGTTTCATAATAAATGTCCATTCTGCTCATTTCTCATAATACTTATACAAAAAATACCCAGTTAATTGGAAATTACCATATCTTGACATTGAAGCATACTCTGTACTCTTGCTTTCTTTATGACTAAGTTTTGTTTCATAATGCATCATTTCAATTCCGGTCACAGACAACTTCAAAATTTTACATAAGTGCTAACACCAACAATTACTTTATTTTGTAAGACATATAGAAGTAATTTGATTTTTTGATCAATTTTTCCTTTCAGCTTACCTATTTTGTGAAGAATAATGACTTTGCACTGAAGGGGAGACAAACAGTCATATTCTTTGGTTATGGAAGCAAGGATGTGGGCTTGATTGCTTATCAATAATCAAATTCTTGATTCAGTATTTACAGAAAGTATATTGATAGTCTTAAGCACCACAATCAGTAAATAAGCCACTGCACATAAGTGACCTCGTGGCGCAATGGTAGCATGTCTGACTCCAGATCAGAAGGTTGTGTGTTCAAATCACATCGGGGTCATTTACTATTTTGAAGATGAAATTTACCAAATGAAACACCATAAAAGAAACAAATTACCAAGTCTGTCATCCACCTTCTGTAATGTTATATTTGCTCACAAGGATAACTATATCACCTGCACAGTTTCATAATAAATGTCCATTCTGCTCATTTCTCATAATACTTATGCAAAAATAACCCAGTTTATTGGAAATTACCATATATTGACATTGAAGCATACTCTGTACTCTTGGTTTCTTTATGACAAAGTTTTGTTTCATATTGCATCATTTCAATTCCGGTCACAGACAACTTCAAAATTTTACATAAGTGCTAACACCAACAATTACTTTATTTTGTAAGACATATAGAAGTAATTTGATTTTTTTGATCAATTTTTCCTTTCAGCTTACTTATTTTGCTAAGAATAATGACTTTACATTTAAGGAAAGACAAACAGTCATATTCTTTGGTTATGGAAGCAAAGATGTGCGCTTTTTAGCTTATCAAAAAACAAATTCTTGATTCAGTTTTTAAAGAAAGTATATTTATCGTCTAAAGCACCGCAATCAGTAAAGAAACCATTGCTCATAAATGACCTCGTGGCGCAACGGTGGCACGTCTGACTCTAGATCAGAAGATTGGGTGTTCAATTCACGTCGGGGTCAATTGCCATTTTGAAGATGAAATTTACCAAATGAAACACCATAAAAGAAACAAATTGCCAAGTCTGTCATCCACCTTCTGTAATGTGATATTTGCTCACAGGTATAATTATATCACCTGCACAGTTTCATAATAAATATCCATTCTGCTCATTTCTCATAATACTTATACAAAAAATACCCAGTTAATTGGAAATTACCATATCTTGACATTGAAGCATACTCTGTACTCTTGGTTTCTTTATGATTAAGTTTTGTTTCATATTGCATCGTTTCATTTCCTGTCAAAGACAACTTCAAAATTTTACATAAGTGCTAACACCAACAATTACTTTATTTTGTAAGACATATAGAAGTAATTTGATTTTTTGATCAATTTTTCCTTTCAGCTTACCTATTTTGTGAAGAATAATGACTTTGCACTGAAGGGGAGACAAACAGTCATATTCTTTGGTTATGGAAGCAAGGATGTGGGCTTGATTGCTTATCAATAATCAAATTCTTGATTCAGTATTTACAGAAAGTATATTGATAGTCTTAAGCACCACAATCAGTAAATAAGCCACTGCACATAAGTGACCTCGTGGCGCAATGGTAGCATGTCTGACTCCAGATCAGAAGGTTGTGTGTTCAAATCACATCGGGGTAATTTACTATTTTGAAGATGAAATTTACCAAATGAAACACCATAAAAGAAACAAATTACCAAGTCTGTCATCCACCTTCTGTAATGTTATATTTGCTCACAAGGATAACTATATCACCTGCACAGTTTCATAATAAATGTCCATTCTGCTCATTTCTCATAATACTTATGCAAAAATAACCCAGTTTATTGGAAATTACCATATATTGACATTGAAGCATACTCTGTACTCTTGGTTTCTTTATGACTAAGTTTTGTTTCATATTGCATCATTTCAATTCCGGTCACAGACAACTTCAAAATTTTACATAAGTGCTAACACCAACAATTACTTTATTTTGAAAGACATATAGAAGTAATTTGATTTTTTTGATCAATTTTTCCTTTCAGCTTACTTATTTTGCTAAGAATAATGACTTTACATTTAAGGAAAGACAAACAGTCATATTCTTTGGTTATTGAAGCAAAGATGTGCGCTTTTTAGCTTATCAAAAAACAAATTCTTGATTCAGTTTTTAAAGAAAGTATATTTATCGTTTAAAGCACCGCAATCAGTAAAGAAACCATTGCTCATAAATGACCTCGTGGCGCAACGGTGGTGCGTCTGACTCTAGATCAGAAGATTGGGTGTTCAATTCACGTCGGGGTCAATTGCCATTTTGAAGATGAAATTTACCAAATGAAACACCATAAAAGAAACAAATTGCCAAGTCTGTCATCCACCTTCTGTAATGTGATATTTGCTCACAGGTATAACTATATCACCTGCACAGTTTCATAATAAATATCCATTCTGCTCATTTCTCATTATACTTATACAAAAAATACCCAGTTAATTGGAAATTACCATATCTTGACATTGAAGCATACTCTGTACTCTTGGTTTCTTTATGATTAAGTTTTGTTTCATATTGCATCGTTTCATTTCCTGTCAAAGACAACTTCAAAATTTTACATAAGTGCTAACACCAACAATTACTTTATTTTGTAAGACATATAGAAGTAATTTGATTTTTTGATCAATTTTTCCTTTCAGCTTACCTATTTTGTGAAGAATAATGACTTTATTTATTTATTTATTAATTAACAGTTTCTTATATAGCGCAGCAAATTCCGTTGCGCTTTACAATTTGAAATAACAATTACAAACTGGGTGATAACAGTCATAGAGGTAGGAAGGCCCTGCTCGCAAGCTTACAATCTATAGGCATATGTACATAAGGAAAGGTGCTATCTATTGCATAGAATGAGAAGACATGTGAGGATATGTGTGGACTGTACAGAGTGGATGTAATTTGATAGCAAGGTTTATGAAAGTTATGTGGGCGGTTCAGGAATTTGATACGCTTGCCTAAAGAGGTGAGTTTTGAGGGAACGCTTGAAGGTTTGGAGACTAGAGGAGAGTCTTATTGTGTGTGGTAGGGCATTCCACAGAGTGGGTGCAGCCCGAAGAAAGTCCTGCAGTCGTGAGTGGGAGCGAGTAATGAGTGTGGATGAGAGACGCAGGTCTTGTGAAGAGCGCAGAGGTCGGGTTGGGAGATATTTTGTGATAAGCGAAGTGATGTACGTTGGTGTAGTTTGGTTAATGGCCTTGTGTGTGAGTAAAAGTATTTTATATTGAATGCGGTAGAATACAGGTAACCAATGGAGGGACTGACAGAGTGGATCTGCAGACGATGAACGTCTAGTGAGGAAGATAAGCCTCGCCGCTGCATTCAGAATGGATTGTAGTGGTGAGAGTCTCGTTTTGGGAAGACCAGTTAGGAGACTATTGCAATAATCAATGCGGGAGACAAACAGGACTTTGCACTGAAGGGGAGACAAACAGTCATATTCTTTGGTTATGGAAGCAAGGATGTGGGCTTGATTGCTTATCAATAATCAAATTCTTGATTCAGTATTTACAGAAAGTATATTGATAGTCTTAAGCACCACAATCAGTAAATAAGCCACTGCACATAAGTGACCTCGAGGCGCAATGGTAGCATGTCTGACTCCAGATCAGAAGATTGCGTGTTCAAATCACGTCGGGGTCAATTGCCATTTTGAAGATGAAATTTACCAAATGAAACACCATAAAAGAAACAAATTGCCAAGTCTGTCATCCACCTTCTGTAATGTGATATTTGCTCACAGGTATAACTATATCACCTGCACAGTTTCATAATAAATATCCATTCTGCTCATTTCTCATAATACTTATACAAAAAATACCCAGTTAATTGGAAATTACCATATCTTGACATTGAAGCATACTCTGTACTCTTGGTTTCTTTATGATTAAGTTTTGTTTCATATTGCATCGTTTCATTTCCTGTCAAAGACAACTTCAAAATTATACATAAGTGCTAACACCAACAATTACTTTACTTTGTAAGAAATATAGAAGTAATTTGATTTTTTGATCAATTTTTCCTTTCAGCTTACTTATTTTGCTAAGAATAATGACTTTACATTTAAGGAAAGACAAACAGTCATATTCTTTGGTTATGGAAGCAAAGATGTGGGCTTGTTTGCTTATCAATAACAAAATTCTTGATTCAGTTTTTACAGAAAGTATATTTATCGTCTAAAGCACCGCAATCAGTAAACAAACCATTGCTCATAAATGACCTCGTGGCGCAACGGTGGCGCGTCTGGCTCTAGATCAGAATATTGCGTGTTCAAATCACGTCGGGGTCAATTACCATTTTGAAGATGAAATTTACCAAATGAAACACCATCAAAGAAACAAATTGCCAAGTCTGTCATCCACCTTCTGTAATGTGATATTTGCTCACAGGTTTAACTATATCACCTGCACAGTTTCATAATAAATGTCCATTCTGCTCATTTCTCATAATACTTATGCAAAAATAACCCAGTTAATTGGAAATTACCATATCTTGACATTGAAGCATACTCTGTACTCTTGGTTTCTTTATGATTAAGTTTTGTTTCATATTGCATCGTTCATTTCCGGTCAAAGACAACTTCAAAATTTTACATAAGTGCTAACACCAACAATTACTTTATTTTGTAAGACATTTAGAAGTAACTTGACTTTTTTGATCAATTTTTCCTTTCAGCTTACCTATTTTGTTAAGAATAATGACTTTGCACTGAAGGGGAGACAAACAGTCATATTCTTTGGTTATGGAAGCAAGGATTTGGGCTTGATTGCTTATCAATAACCAAATTCTTGATTCAGTATTTACAGAAAGTATATTGATAGTCTAAAGCACCACAATCAGTAAATAAGCCACTGCTCATAAGTGACCTCGTGGTGCAATGATAGCGTGTCTGACTCCAGATCAGAAGATTGCGTGTTCAATTCACGTTGGGGTCAATTGCCATTTTGAAGATGAAATTTACCAAATGAAACACCATAAAAGAAACAAATTACCAAGTCTGTCATCCACCTTCTGTAATGTGATATTTGCTCACAGGTATAATTATATCACCTGCATAGTTTCATAATAAATGTTCATTCTGCTCATTTCTCATAATACTTATGCAAAAATAACCCAGTTTATTGGAAATTACCATATATTGACATTGAAGCATACTCTGTACTCTTGGTTTCTTTATGACTAAGTTTTGTTTCATATTGCATCATTTCAATTCCGGTCACAGACAACTTCAAAATTTTCCATAAGTGCTAACACCAACAATTACTTTATTTTGTAAGACATATAGAAGTAATTTGATTTTTTTGGATCAATTTTTCCTTTCAGCTTACTTATTTTGCTAAGAATAATGACTTTACATTTAAGGAAAGACAAACAGTCATATTCTTTGGTTATGGAAGCAAAGATGTGGGCTTGTTTGTTTATCAATAACCAAATTCTTGATTCAGTATTTACAGAAAGTATATTGATAGTCTAAAGCACCACAATCAGTAAATAAGCCACTGCACATAAGTGACCTCGTGGTGCAACGGTAGAGTGTCTGACTCCAGATCAGAAGGTTGCGTGTTCAATTTACGTCAGGGTCAATTGCCATTTTGAAGATGAAATTTACCAAATGAAACACCATAAAAGAAACAAATTGCCAAGTCTGTCATCCACCTTCTGTAATGTGATATTTGCTCACAGGGATAACTATATCACCTGCACAGTTTCATAATAAATGTCCATTCTGCTCATTTCTCAAAATACTTATGCAAAAATAACCCAGTTTATTGGAAATTACCATATATTGACATTGAAGCATACTCTGTACTCTTGGTTTCTTTATGACTAAGTTTTGTTTCATATTGCATCATTTCAATTCCGGTCACAGACAACTTCAAAATTTTCCATAAGTGCTAACACCAACAATTACTTTATTTTGTAAGACATATAGAAGTAATTTGATTTTTTTGATCAATTTTTCCTTTCAGCTTACTTATTTTGCTAAGAATAATGACTTTACATTTAAGGAAAGACAAACAGTCATATTCTTTGGTTATGGAAGCAAAGATGTGGGCTTGTTTGTTTATCAATAACCAAATTCTTGATTCAGTATTTACAGAAAGTATATTGATAGTCTAAAGCACCACAATCAGTAAATAAGCCACTGCGCATAAGTGACCTCGTGGTGCAACGGTAGAGTGTCTGACTCCAGATCAGAAGTTTGCGTGTTCAATTTACGTCAGGGTCAATTGCTATTTTGAAGATGAAATTTACCAAATGAAACACCATAAAAGAAACAAATTGCCAAGTCTGTCATCCACCTTCTGTAATGTGATATTTGCTCACAGGGATAACTATATCACCTGCACAGTTTCATAATAAATGTCCATTCTGCTCATTTCTCAAAATACCTATGCAAAAATAACCAAGTTTATTGGAAATTACCATATATTGACATTGAAGCATACTCTGTACTCTTGGTTTCTTTATGACTAAGTTTTGTTTTATATTGCAACATTTCAATTCCGGTCACAGACAACTTCAAAATTTTACATATGTGCTAACACCAACAATTACTTTATTTTGTAAGACATATAGAAGTAATTTGATTTTTTTGATCAATTTTTCCTTTCAGCTTACTTATTTTGCTAAGAATAATGACTTTACATTTAAGGAAAGACAAACAGTCATATTCTTTGGTTATGGAAGCAAAGATGTGGGCTTGTTTGCTTATCAAAAAACAAATTCTTGATTCAGTTTTTAAAGAAAGTATATTTATCATCTAAAGCACCGCAATCAGTAAACAAATCACTGTTCATAAATGACCTCGTGGCGCAACGGTGGCGCGTCTGACTCTAGATCAGAAAATTGCGTGTTCAAATCACGTCGGGGTCAATTGCCATTTTGAAGATGAAATTTACCAAATGAAACACCATAAAAGAAACAAATTGCCAAGTCTGTCATCCACCTTCTGTAATGGGATATTTGCTCACAGGTATAACTATATCACCTGCACAGTTTCATAATAAATGTCCATTCTGCTCATTTCTCATAATACTTATACAAAAAATACCCAGTTAATTGGAAATTACCATATCTTGACATTGAAGCATACTCTGTACTCTTGCTTTCTTTATGACTAAGTTTTGTTTCATAATGCATCATTTCAATTCCGGTCACAGACAACTTCAAAATTTTACATAAGTGCTAACACCAACAATTACTTTATTTTGTAAGACATATAGAAGTAATTTGATTTTTTTGATCAATTTTTCCTTTCAGCTTACTTATTTTGCTAAGAATAATGACTTTACATTTAAGGAAAGACAAACAGTCATATTCTTTGGTTATGGAAGCAAAGATGTGCGCTTTTTAGCTTATCAAAAAACAAATTCTTGATTCAGTTTTTAAAGAAAGTATATTTATCGTCTAAAGCACCGCAATCAGTAAAGAAACCATTGCTCATAAATGACCTCGTGGCGCAACGGTGGCACGTCTGACTCTAGATCAGAAGATTGGGTGTTCAATTCACGTCGGGGTCAATTGCCATTTTGAAGATGAAATTTACCAAATGAAACACCATAAAAGAAACAAATTGCCAAGTCTGTCATCCACCTTCTGTAATGTGATATTTGCTCACAGGTATAACTATATCACCTGCACAGTTTCATAATAAATATCCATTCTGCTCATTTCTCATAATACTTATACAAAAAATACCCAGTTAATTGGAAATTACCATATCTTGACATTGAAGCATACTCTGTACTCTTGGTTTCTTTATGATTAAGTTTTGTTTCATATTGCATCGTTTCATTTCCTGTCAAAGACAACTTCAAAATTTTACATAAGTGCTAACACCAACAATTACTTTATTTTGTAAGACATATAGAAGTAATTTGATTTTTTGATCAATTTTTCCTTTCAGCTTACCTATTTTGTGAAGAATAATGACTTTGCACTGAAGGGGAGACAAACAGTCATATTCTTTGGTTATGGAAGCAAGGATGTGGGCTTGATTGCTTATCAATAATCAAATTCTTGATTCAGTATTTACAGAAAGTATATTGATAGTCTTAAGCACCACAATCAGTAAATAAGCCACTGCACATAAGTGACCTCGTGGCGCAATGGTAGCATGTCTGACTCCAGATCAGAAGGTTGTGTGTTCAAATCACATCGGGGTCATTTACTATTTTGAAGATGAAATTTACCAAATGAAACACCATAAAAGAAACAAATTACCAAGTCTGTCATCCACCTTCTGTAATGTGATATTTGCTCACAGGGATAACTATATCACCTGCACAGTTTCATAATAAATGTCCATTCTGCTCATTTCTCAAAATACCTATGCAAAAATAACCAAGTTTATTGGAAATTACCATATATTGACATTGAAGCATACTCTGTACTCTTGGTTTCTTTATGACTAAGTTTTGTTTTATATTGCAACATTTCAATTCCGGTCACAGACAACTTCAAAATTTTACATATGTGCTAACACCAACAATTACTTTATTTTGTAAGACATATAGAAGTAATTTGATTTTTTTGATCAATTTTTCCTTTCAGCTTACTTATTTTGCTAAGAATAATGACTTTACATTTAAGGAAAGACAAACAGTCATATTCTTTGGTTATGGAAGCAAAGATGTGGGCTTGTTTGCTTATCAAAAAACAAATTCTTGATTCAGTTTTTAAAGAAAGTATATTTATCGTCTAAAGCACCGCAATCAGTAATCAAATCACTGTTCATAAATGACCTCGTGGCGCAACGGTGGCGCGTCTGACTCTAGATCAGAAAATTGCGTGTTCAAATCACGTCGGGGTCAATTGCCATTTTGAAGATGAAATTTACCAAATGAAACACCATAAAAGAAACAAATTGCCAAGTCTGTCATCCACCTTCTGTAATGGGATATTTGCTCACAGGTATAACTATATCACCTGCACAGTTTCATAATAAATGTCCATTCTGCTCATTTCTCATAATACTTATACAAAAAATACCCAGTTAATTGGAAATTACCATATCTTGACATTGAAGCATACTCTGTACTCTTGCTTTCTTTATGACTAAGTTTTGTTTCATAATGCATCATTTCAATTCCGGTCACAGACAACTTCAAAATTTTACATAAGTGCTAACACCAACAATTACTTTATTTTGTAAGACATATAGAAGTAATTTGATTTTTTGGATCAATTTTTCCTTTCAGCTTACTTATTTTGCTAAGAATAATGACTTTACATTTAAGGAAAGACAAACAGTCATATTCTTTGGTTATGGAAGCAAAGATGTGCGCTTTTTAGCTTATCAAAAAACAAATTCTTGATTCAGTTTTTAAAGAAAGTATATTTATCGTCTAAAGCACCGCAATCAGTAAAGAAACCATTGCTCATAAATGACCTCGTGGCGCAACGGTGGCACGTCTGATTCTAGATCAGAAGATTGGGTGTTCAATTCACGTCGGGGTCAATTGCCATTTTGAAGATGAAATTTACCAAATGAAACACCATAAAAGAAACAAATTGCCAAGTCTGTCATCCACCTTCTGTAATGTGATATTTGCTCACAGGTATAACTATATCACCTGCACAGTTTCATAATAAATATCCATTCTGCTCATTTCTCATAATACTTATACAAAAAATACCCAGTTAATTGGAAATTACCATATCTTGACATTGAAGCATACTCTGTACTCTTGGTTTCTTTATGATTAAGTTTTGTTTCATATTGCATCGTTTCATTTCCTGTCAAAGACAACTTCAAAATTTTACATAAGTGCTAACACCAACAATTACTTTATTTTGTAAGACATATAGAAGTAATTTGATTTTTTGATCAATTTTTCCTTTCAGCTTACCTATTTTGTGAAGAATAATGACTTTGCACTGAAGGGGAGACAAACAGTCATATTCTTTGGTTATGGAAGCAAGGATGTGGGCTTGATTGCTTATCAATAATCAAATTCTTGATTCAGTATTTACAGAAAGTATATTGATAGTCTTAAGCACCACAATCAGTAAATAAGCCACTGCACATAAGTGACCTCGTGGCGCAATGGTAGCATGTCTGACTCCAGATCAGAAGGTTGTGTGTTCAAATCACATAGGGGTCATTTACTATTTTGAAGATGAAATTTACCAAATGAAACACCATAAAAGAAACAAATTACCAAGTCTGTCATCCACCTTCTGTAATGTTATATTTGCTCACAAGGATAACTATATCACCTGCACAGTTTCATAATAAATGTCCATTCTGCTCATTTCTCATAATACTTATGCAAAAATAACCCAGTTTATTGGAAATTACCATATATTGACATTGAAGCATACTCTGTACTCTTGGTTTCTTTATGACTAAGTTTTGTTTCATATTGCATCATTTCAATTCCGGTCACAGACAACTTCAAAATTTTACATAAGTGCTAACACCAACAATTACTTTATTTTGTAAGACATATAGAAGTAATTTGATTTTTTTGATCAATTTTTCCTTTCAGCTTACTTATTTTGCTAAGAATAATGACTTTGCATTTAAGGAAAGACAAACAGTCATATTCTTTGGTTATGGAAGCAAAGATGTGCGCTTTTTAGCTTATCAAAAAACAAATTCTTGATTCAGTTTTTAAAGAAAGTATATTTATCGTCTAAAGCACCGCAATCAGTAAAGAAACCATTGCTCATAAATGACCTCGTGGCGCAACGGTGGCGCGTCTGACTCTAGATCAGAAGATTGGGTGTTCAATTCACGTCGGGGTCAATTGCCATTTTGAAGATGAAATTTACCAAATGAAACACCATAAAAGAAACAAATTGCCAAGTCTGTCATCCACCTTCTGTAATGTGATATTTGCTCACAGGTATAACTATATCACCTGCACAGTTTCATAATAAATATCCATTCTGCTCATTTCTCATAATACTTATACAAAAAATACCCAGTTAATTGGAAATTACCATATCTTGACATTGAAGCATACTCTGTACTCTTGGTTTCTTTATGATTAAGTTTTGTTTCATATTGCATCGTTTCATTTCCTGTCAAAGACAACTTCAAAATTTTACATAAGTGCTAACACCAACAATTACTTTATTTTGTAAGACATATAGAAGTAATTTGATTTTTTGATCAATTTTTCCTTTCAGCTTACCTATTTTGTGAAGAATAATGACTTTGCACTGAAGGGGAGACAAACAGTCATATTCTTTGGTTATGGAAGCAAGGATGTGGGCTTGATTGCTTATCAATAATCAAATTCTTGATTCAGTATTTACAGAAAGTATATTGATAGTCTTAAGCACCACAATCAGTAAATAAGCCACTGCACATAAGTGACCTCGTGGCGCAATGGTAGCATGTCTGACTCCAGATCAGAAGATTGCGTGTTCAAATCACGTCGGGGTCAATTGCCATTTTGAAGATGAAATTTACCAAATGAAACACCATAAAAGAAACAAATTGCCAAGTCTGTCATCCACCTTCTGTAATGTGATATTTGCTCACAGGTATAACTATATCACCTGCACAGTTTCATAATAAATATCCATTCTGCTCATTTCTCATAATACTTATACAAAAAATACCCAGTTAATTGGAAATTACCATATCTTGACATTGAAGCATACTCTGTACTCTTGGTTTCTTTATGATTAAGTTTTGTTTCATATTGCATCGTTTCATTTCCTGTCAAAGACAACTTCAAAATTATACATAAGTGCTAACACCAACAATTACTTTACTTTGTAAGACATATAGAAGTAATTTGATTTTTTTTGATCAATTTTTCCTTTCAGCTTACTTATTTTGCTAAGAATAATGACTTTACATTTAAGGAAAGACAAACAGTCATATTCTTTGGTTATGGAAGCAAAGATGTGGGCTTGTTTGTTTATCAATAACCAAATTCTTGATTCAGTATTTACAGAAAGTATATTGATAGTCTAAAGCACCACAATCAGTAAATAAGCCACTGCACATAAGTGACCTCGTGGTGCAACGGTAGAGTGTCTGACTCCAGATCAGAAGGTTGCGTGTTCAATTTACGTCAGGGTCAATTGCCATTTTGAAGATGAAATTTACCAAATGAAACACCATAAAAGAAACAAATTGCCAAGTCTGTCATCCACCTTCTGTAATGTGATATTTGCTCACAGGGATAACTATATCACCTGCACAGTTTCATAATAAATGTCCATTCTGCTCATTTCTCAAAATACTTATGCAAAAATAACCCAGTTTATTGGAAATTACCATATATTGACATTGAAGCATACTCTGTACTCTTGGTTTCTTTATGACTAAGTTTTGTTTCATATTGCATCATTTCAATTCCGGTCACAGACAACTTCAAAATTTTCCATAAGTGCTAACACCAACAATTACTTTATTTTGTAAGACATATAGAAGTAATTTGATTTTTTTGATCAATTTTTCCTTTCAGCTTACTTATTTTGCTAAGAATAATGACTTTACATTTAAGGAAAGACAAACAGTCATATTCTTTGGTTATGGAAGCAAAGATGTGGGCTTGTTTGTTTATCAATAACCAAATTCTTGATTCAGTATTTACAGAAAGTATATTGATAGTCTAAAGCACCACAATCAGTAAATAAGCCACTGCGCATAAGTGACCTCGTGGTGCAACGGTAGAGGGTCTGACTCCAGATCAGAAGTTTGCGTGTTCAATTTACGTCAGGGTCAATTGCCATTTTGAAGATGAAATTTACCAAATGAAACACCATAAAAGAAACAAATTGCCAAGTCTGTCATCCACCTTCTGTAATGTGATATTTGCTCACAGGGATAACTATATCACCTGCACAGTTTCATAATAAATGTCCATTCTGCTCATTTCTCAAAATACTTATGCAAAAATAACCCAGTTTCTTGGAAATTACCATATATTGACATTGAAGCATACTCTGTACTCTTGGTTTCTTTATGACTAAGTTTTGTTTTATATTGCAACATTTCAATTCCGGTCACAGACAACTTCAAAATTTTACATATGTGCTAACACCAACAATTACTTTATTTTGTAAGACATATAGAAGTAATTTGATTTTTTTGACCAATTTTTCCTTTCAGCTTACTTATTTTGCTAAGAATAATGACTTTACATTTAAGGAAAGACAAACAGTCATATTCTTTGGTTATGGAAGCAAAGATGTGGGCTTGTTTGCTTATCAAAAAACAAATTCTTGATTCAGTTTTTAAAGAAAGTATATTTATCGTCTAAAGCACCGCAATCAGTAAACAAATCACTGTTCATAAATGACCTCGTGGCGCAACGGTGGCGCGTCTGACTCTAGATCAGAAAATTGCGTGTTCAAATCACGTCGGGGTCAATTGCCATTTTGAAGATGAAATTTACCAAATGAAACACCATAAAAGAAACAAATTGCCAAGTCTGTCATCCACCTTCTGTAATGGGATATTTGCTCACAGGTATAACTATATCACCTGCACAGTTTCATAATAAATGTCCATTCTGCTCATTTCTCATAATACTTATACAAAAAATACCCAGTTAATTGGAAATTACCATATCTTGACATTGAAGCATACTCTGTACTCTTGCTTTCTTTATGACTAAGTTTTGTTTCATAATGCATCATTTCAATTCCGGTCACAGACAACTTCAAAATTTTACATAAGTGCTAACACCAACAATTACTTTATTTTGTAAGACATATAGAAGTAATTTGATTTTTTTGATCAATTTTTCCTTTCAGCTTACTTATTTTGCTAAGAATAATGACTTTACATTTAAGGAAAGACAAACAGTCATATTCTTTGGTTATGGAAGCAAAGATGTGGGCTTGTTTGCTTATCAAAAAACAAATTCTTGATTCAGTTTTTAAAGAAAGTATATTTATCGTCTAAAGCACCGCAATCAGTAAAGAAACCATTGCTCATAAATGACCTCGTGGCGCAACGGTGGCACGTCTGACTCTAGATCAGAAGATTGGGTGTTCAATTCACGTCGGGGTCAATTGCCATTTTGAAGATGAAATTTACCAAATGAAACACCATAAAAGAAACAAATTGCCAAGTCTGTCATCCACCTTCTGTAATGTGATATTTGCTCACAGGTATAACTATATCACCTGCACAGTTTCATAATAAATATCCATTCTGCTCATTTCTCATAATACTTATACAAAAAATACCCAGTTAATTGGAAATTACCATATCTTGACATTGAAGCATACTCTGTACTCTTGGTTTCTTTATGATTAAGTTTTGTTTCATATTGCATCGTTTCATTTCCTGTCAAAGACAACTTCAAAATTTTACATAAGTGCTAACACCAACAATTACTTTATTTTGTAAGACATATAGAAGTAATTTGATTTTTTGATCAATTTTTCCTTTCAGCTTACCTATTTTGTGAAGAATAATGACTTTGCACTGAAGGGGAGACAAACAGTCATATTCTTTGGTTATGGAAGCAAGGATGTGGGCTTGATTGCTTATCAATAATCAAATTCTTGATTCAGTATTTACAGAAAGTATATTGATAGTCTTAAGCACCACAATCAGTAAATAAGCCACTGCACATAAGTGACCTCGTGGCGCAATGGTAGCATGTCTGACTCCAGATCAGAAGGTTGTGTGTTCAAATCACATAGGGGTCATTTACTATTTTGAAGATGAAATTTACCAAATGAAACACCATAAAAGAAACAAATTACCAAGTCTGTCATCCACCTTCTGTAATGTTATATTTGCTCACAAGGATAACTATATCACCTGCACAGTTTCATAATAAATGTCCATTCTGCTCATTTCTCATAATACTTATGCAAAAATAACCCAGTTTATTGGAAATTACCATATATTGACATTGAAGCATACTCTGTACTCTTGGTTTCTTTATGACTAAGTTTTGTTTCATATTGCATCATTTCAATTCCGGTCACAGACAACTTCAAAATTTTACATAAGTGCTAACACCAACAATTACTTTATTTTGTAAGACATATAGAAGTAATTTGATTTTTTTGATCAATTTTTCCTTTCAGCTTACTTATTTTGCTAAGAATAATGACTTTGCATTTAAGGAAAGACAAACAGTCATATTCTTTGGTTATGGAAGCAAAGATGTGCGCTTTTTAGCTTATCAAAAAACAAATTCTTGATTCAGTTTTTAAAGAAAGTATATTTATCGTCTAAAGCACCGCAATCAGTAAAGAAACCATTGCTCATAAATGACCTCGTGGCGCAACGGTGGCACGTCTGACTCTAGATCAGAAGATTGGGTGTTCAATTCACGTCGGGGTCAATTGCCATTTTGAAGATGAAATTTACCAAATGAAACACCATAAAAGAAACAAATTGCCAAGTCTGTCATCCACCTTCTGTAATGTGATATTTGCTCACAGGTATAACTATATCACCTGCACAGTTTCATAATAAATATCCATTCTGCTCATTTCTCATAATACTTATACAAAAAATACCCAGTTAATTGGAAATTACCATATCTTGACATTGAAGCATACTCTGTACTCTTGGTTTCTTTATGATTAAGTTTTGTTTCATATTGCATCGTTTCATTTCCTGTCAAAGACAACTTCAAAATTTTACATAAGTGCTAACACCAACAATTACTTTATTTTGTAAGACATATAGAAGTAATTTGATTTTTTGATCAATTTTTCCTTTCAGCTTACCTATTTTGTGAAGAATAATGACTTTGCACTGAAGGGGAGACAAACAGTCATATTCTTTGGTTATGGAAGCAAGGATGTGGGCTTGATTGCTTATCAATAATCAAATTCTTGATTCAGTATTTACAGAAAGTATATTGATAGTCTTAAGCACCACAATCAGTAAATAAGCCACTGCACATAAGTGACCTCGTGGCGCAATGGTAGCATGTCTGACTCCAGATCAGAAGATTGCGTGTTCAAATCACGTCGGGGTCAATTGCCATTTTGAAGATGAAATTTACCAAATGAAACACCATAAAAGAAACAAATTGCCAAGTCTGTCATCCACCTTCTGTAATGTGATATTTGCTCACAGGTATAACTATATCACCTGCACAGTTTCATAATAAATATCCATTCTGCTCATTTCTCATAATACTTATACAAAAAATACCCAGTTAATTGGAAATTACCATATCTTGACATTGAAGCATACTCTGTACTCTTGGTTTCTTTATGATTAAGTTTTGTTTCATATTGCATCGTTTCATTTCCTGTCAAAGACAACTTCAAAATTATACATAAGTGCTAACACCAACAATTACTTTACTTTGTAAGAAATATAGAAGTAATTTGATTTTTTGATCAATTTTTCCTTTCAGCTTACTTATTTTGCTAAGAATAATGACTTTACATTTAAGGAAAGACAAACAGTCATATTCTTTGGTTATGGAAGCAAAGATGTGGGCTTGTTTGCTTATCAAAAAACAAATTCTTGATTCAGTTTTTAAAGAAAGTATATTTATCGTCTAAAGCACCGCAATCAGTAATCAAATCACTGTTCATAAATGACCTCGTGGCGCAACGGTGGCGCGTCTGACTCTAGATCAGAAAATTGCGTGTTCAAATCACGTCGGGGTCAATTGCCATTTTGAAGATGAAATTTACCAAATGAAACACCATAAAAGAAACAAATTGCCAAGTCTGTCATCCACCTTCTGTAATGGGATATTTGCTCACAGGTATAACTATATCACCTGCACAGTTTCATAATAAATGTCCATTCTGCTCATTTCTCATAATACTTATACAAAAAATACCCAGTTAATTGGAAATTACCATATCTTGACATTGAAGCATACTCTGTACTCTTGCTTTCTTTATGACTAAGTTTTGTTTCATAATGCATCATTTCAATTCCGGTCACAGACAACTTCAAAATTTTACATAAGTGCTAACACCAACAATTACTTTATTTTGTAAGACATATAGAAGTAATTTGATTTTTTGGATCAATTTTTCCTTTCAGCTTACTTATTTTGCTAAGAATAATGACTTTACATTTAAGGAAAGACAAACAGTCATATTCTTTGGTTATGGAAGCAAAGATGTGCGCTTTTTAGCTTATCAAAAAACAAATTCTTGATTCAGTTTTTAAAGAAAGTATATTTATCGTCTAAAGCACCGCAATCAGTAAAGAAACCATTGCTCATAAATGACCTCGTGGCGCAACGGTGGCACGTCTGACTCTAGATCAGAAGATTGGGTGTTCAATTCACGTCGGGGTCAATTGCCATTTTGAAGATGAAATTTACCAAATGAAACACCATAAAAGAAACAAATTGCCAAGTCTGTCATCCACCTTCTGTAATGTGATATTTGCTCACAGGTATAACTATATCACCTGCACAGTTTCATAATAAATATCCATTCTGCTCATTTCTCATAATACTTATACAAAAAATACCCAGTTAATTGGAAATTACCATATCTTGACATTGAAGCATACTCTGTACTCTTGGTTTCTTTATGATTAAGTTTTGTTTCATATTGCATCGTTTCATTTCCTGTCAAAGACAACTTCAAAATTTTACATAAGTGCTAACACCAACAATTACTTTATTTTGTAAGACATATAGAAGTAATTTGATTTTTTGATCAATTTTTCCTTTCAGCTTACCTATTTTGTGAAGAATAATGACTTTGCACTGAAGGGGAGACAAACAGTCATATTCTTTGGTTATGGAAGCAAGGATGTGGGCTTGATTGCTTATCAATAATCAAATTCTTGATTCAGTATTTACAGAAAGTATATTGATAGTCTTAAGCACCACAATCAGTAAATAAGCCACTGCACATAAGTGACCTCGTGGCGCAATGGTAGCATGTCTGACTCCAGATCAGAAGGTTGTGTGTTCAAATCACATAGGGGTCATTTACTATTTTGAAGATGAAATTTACCAAATGAAACACCATAAAAGAAACAAATTACCAAGTCTGTCATCCACCTTCTGTAATGTTATATTTGCTCACATGGATAACTATATCACCTGCACAGTTTCATAATAAATGTCCATTCTGCTCATTTCTCATAATACTTATGCAAAAATAACCCAGTTTATTGGAAATTACCATATATTGACATTGAAGCATACTCTGTACTCTTGGTTTCTTTATGACTAAGTTTTGTTTCATATTGCATCATTTCAATTCCGGTCACAGACAACTTCAAAATTTTACATAAGTGCTAACACCAACAATTACTTTATTTTGTAAGACATATAGAAGTAATTTGATTTTTTTGATCAATTTTTCCTTTCAGCTTACTTATTTTGCTAAGAATAATGACTTTGCATTTAAGGAAAGACAAACAGTCATATTCTTTGGTTATGGAAGCAAAGATGTGCGCTTTTTAGCTTATCAAAAAACAAATTCTTGATTCAGTTTTTAAAGAAAGTATATTTATCGTCTAAAGCACCGCAATCAGTAAAGAAACCATTGCTCATAAATGACCTCGTGGCGCAACGGTGGCGCGTCTGACTCTAGATCAGAAGATTGGGTGTTCAATTCACGTCGGGGTCAATTGCCATTTTGAAGATGAAATTTACCAAATGAAACACCATAAAAGAAACAAATTGCCAAGTCTGTCATCCACCTTCTGTAATGTGATATTTGCTCACAGGTATAACTATATCACCTGCACAGTTTCATAATAAATATCCATTCTGCTCATTTCTCATAATACTTATACAAAAAATACCCAGTTAATTGGAAATTACCATATCTTGACATTGAAGCATACTCTGTACTCTTGGTTTCTTTATGATTAAGTTTTGTTTCATATTGCATCGTTTCATTTCCTGTCAAAGACAACTTCAAAATTTTACATAAGTGCTAACACCAACAATTACTTTATTTTGTAAGACATATAGAAGTAATTTGATTTTTTGATCAATTTTTCCTTTCAGCTTACCTATTTTGTGAAGAATAATGACTTTGCACTGAAGGGGAGACAAACAGTCATATTCTTTGGTTATGGAAGAAAGGTTGTGGGCTTGATTGCTTATCAATAATCAAATTCTTGATTCAGTATTTACAGAAAGTATATTGATAGTCTTAAGCACCACAATCAGTAAATAAGCCACTGCACATAAGTGACCTCGTGGCGCAATGGTAGCATGTCTGACTCCAGATCAGAAGATTGCGTGTTCAAATCACGTCGGGGTCAATTGCCATTTTGAAGATGAAATTTACCAAATGAAACACCATAAAAGAAACAAATTGCCAAGTCTGTCATCCACCTTCTGTAATGTGATATTTGCTCACAGGTATAACTATATCACCTGCACAGTTTCATAATAAATATCCATTCTGCTCATTTCTCATAATACTTATACAAAAAATACCCAGTTAATTGGAAATTACCATATCTTGACATTGAAGCATACTCTGTACTCTTGCTTTCTTTATGACTAAGTTTTGTTTCATAATGCATCATTTCAATTCCGGTCACAGACAACTTCAAAATTTTACATAAGTGCTAACACCAACAATTACTTTATTTTGTAAGACATATAGAAGTAATTTGATTTTTTTGATCAATTTTTCCTTTCAGCTTACTTATTTTGCTAAGAATAATGACTTTACATTTAAGGAAAGACAAACAGTCATATTCTTTGGTTATGGAAGCAAAGATGTGGGCTTGTTTGCTTATCAAAAAACAAATTCTTGATTCAGTTTTTAAAGAAAGTATATTTATCGTCTAAAGCACCGCAATCAGTAAAGAAACCATTGCTCATAAATGACCTCGTGGCGCAACGGTGGCACGTCTGACTCTAGATCAGAAGATTGGGTGTTCAATTCACGTCGGGGTCAATTGCCATTTTGAAGATGAAATTTACCAAATGAAACACCATAAAAGAAACAAATTGCCAAGTCTGTCATCCACCTTCTGTAATGTGATATTTGCTCACAGGTATAACTATATCACCTGCACAGTTTCATAATAAATATCCATTCTGCTCATTTCTCATAATACTTATACAAAAAATACCCAGTTAATTGGAAATTACCATATCTTGACATTGAAGCATACTCTGTACTCTTGGTTTCTTTATGATTAAGTTTTGTTTCATATTGCATCGTTTCATTTCCTGTCAAAGACAACTTCAAAATTTTACATAAGTGCTAACACCAACAATTACTTTATTTTGTAAGACATATAGAAGTAATTTGATTTTTTGATCAATTTTTCCTTTCAGCTTACCTATTTTGTGAAGAATAATGACTTTGCACTGAAGGGGAGACAAACAGTCATATTCTTTGGTTATGGAAGCAAGGATGTGGGCTTGATTGCTTATCAATAATCAAATTCTTGATTCAGTATTTACAGAAAGTATATTGATAGTCTTAAGCACCACAATCAGTAAATAAGCCACTGCACATAAGTGACCTCGTGGCGCAATGGTAGCATGTCTGACTCCAGATCAGAAGGTTGTGTGTTCAAATCACATAGGGGTCATTTACTATTTTGAAGATGAAATTTACCAAATGAAACACCATAAAAGAAACAAATTACCAAGTCTGTCATCCACCTTCTGTAATGTTATATTTGCTCACATGGATAACTATATCACCTGCACAGTTTCATAATAAATGTCCATTCTGCTCATTTCTCATAATACTTATGCAAAAATAACCCAGTTTATTGGAAATTACCATATATTGACATTGAAGCATACTCTGTACTCTTGGTTTCTTTATGACTAAGTTTTGTTTCATATTGCATCATTTCAATTCCGGTCACAGACAACTTCAAAATTTTACATAAGTGCTAACACCAACAATTACTTTATTTTGTAAGACATATAGAAGTAATTTGATTTTTTTGATCAATTTTTCCTTTCAGCTTACTTATTTTGCTAAGAATAATGACTTTGCATTTAAGGAAAGACAAACAGTCATATTCTTTGGTTATGGAAGCAAAGATGTGCGCTTTTTAGCTTATCAAAAAACAAATTCTTGATTCAGTTTTTAAAGAAAGTATATTTATCGTCTAAAGCACCGCAATCAGTAAAGAAACCATTGCTCATAAATGACCTCGTGGCGCAACGGTGGCGCGTCTGACTCTAGATCAGAAGATTGGGTGTTCAATTCACGTCGGGGTCAATTGCCATTTTGAAGATGAAATTTACCAAATGAAACACCATAAAAGAAACAAATTGCCAAGTCTGTCATCCACCTTCTGTAATGTGATATTTGCTCACAGGTATAACTATATCACCTGCACAGTTTCATAATAAATATCCATTCTGCTCATTTCTCATAATACTTATACAAAAAATACCCAGTTAATTGGAAATTACCATATCTTGACATTGAAGCATACTCTGTACTCTTGGTTTCTTTATGATTAAGTTTTGTTTCATATTGCATCGTTTCATTTCCTGTCAAAGACAACTTCAAAATTTTACATAAGTGCTAACACCAACAATTACTTTATTTTGTAAGACATATAGAAGTAATTTGATTTTTTGATCAATTTTTCCTTTCAGCTTACCTATTTTGTGAAGAATAATGACTTTGCACTGAAGGGGAGACAAACAGTCATATTCTTTGGTTATGGAAGAAAGGTTGTGGGCTTGATTGCTTATCAATAATCAAATTCTTGATTCAGTATTTACAGAAAGTATATTGATAGTCTTAAGCACCACAATCAGTAAATAAGCCACTGCACATAAGTGACCTCGTGGCGCAATGGTAGCATGTCTGACTCCAGATCAGAAGATTGCGTGTTCAAATCACGTCGGGGTCAATTGCCATTTTGAAGATGAAATTTACCAAATGAAACACCATAAAAGAAACAAATTGCCAAGTCTGTCATCCACCTTCTGTAATGTGATATTTGCTCACAGGTATAACTATATCACCTGCACAGTTTCATAATAAATATCCATTCTGCTCATTTCTCATAATACTTATACAAAAAATACCCAGTTAATTGGAAATTACCATATCTTGACATTGAAGCATACTCTGTACTCTTGGTTTCTTTATGATTAAGTTTTGTTTCATATTGCATCGTTTCATTTCCTGTCAAAGACAACTTCAAAATTATACATAAGTGCTAACACCAACAATTACTTTACTTTGTAAGACATATAGAAGTAATTTGATTTTTTTTGATCAATTTTTCCTTTCAGCTTACTTATTTTGCTAAGAATAATGACTTTACATTTAAGGAAAGACAAACAGTCATATTCTTTGGTTATGGAAGCAAAGATGTGGGCTTGTTTGTTTATCAATAACCAAATTCTTGATTCAGTATTTACAGAAAGTATATTGATAGTCTAAAGCACCACAATCAGTAAATAAGCCACTGCACATAAGTGACCTCGTGGTGCAACGGTAGAGTGTCTGACTCCAGATCAGAAGGTTGCGTGTTCAATTTACGTCAGGGTCAATTGCCATTTTGAAGATGAAATTTACCAAATGAAACACCATAAAAGAAACAAATTGCCAAGTCTGTCATCCACCTTCTGTAATGTGATATTTGCTCACAGGGATAACTATATCACCTGCACAGTTTCATAATAAATGTCCATTCTGCTCATTTCTCAAAATACTTATGCAAAAATAACCCAGTTTATTGGAAATTACCATATATTGACATTGAAGCATACTCTGTACTCTTGGTTTCTTTATGACTAAGTTTTGTTTCATATTGCATCATTTCAATTCCGGTCACAGACAACTTCAAAATTTTCCATAAGTGCTAACACCAACAATTACTTTATTTTGTAAGACATATAGAAGTAATTTGATTTTTTTGATCAATTTTTCCTTTCAGCTTACTTATTTTGCTAAGAATAATGACTTTACATTTAAGGAAAGACAAACAGTCATATTCTTTGGTTATGGAAGCAAAGATGTGGGCTTGTTTGTTTATCAATAACCAAATTCTTGATTCAGTATTTACAGAAAGTGTATTGATAGTCTAAAGCACCACAATCAGTAAATAAGCCACCGCGCATAAGTGACCTCGTGGTGCAACGTTAGAGTGTCTGACTCCAGATCAGAAGTTTGCGTGTTCAATTTACGTCAGGGTCAATTGCCATTTTGAAGATGAAATTTACCAAATGAAACACCATAAAAGAAACAAATTGCCAAGTCTGTCATCCACCTTCTGTAATGGGATATTTGCTCACAGGTATAACTATATCACCTGCACAGTTTCATAATAAATATCCATTCTGCTCATTTCTCATAATACTTATACAAAAAATACCCAGTTAATTGGAAATTACCATATCTTGACATTGAAGCATACTCTGTACTCTTGGTTTCTTTATGATTAAGTTTTGTTTCATATTGCATCGTTTCATTTCCTGTCAAAGACAACTTCAAAATTTTACATAAGTGCTAACACCAACAATTACTTTATTTTGTAAGACATATAGAAGTAATTTGATTTTTTGATCAATTTTTCCTTTCAGCTTACCTATTTTGTGAAGAATAATGACTTTGCACTGAAGGGGAGACAAACAGTCATATTCTTTGGTTATGGAAGCAAGGATGTGGGCTTGATTGCTTATCATTAATCAAATTCTTGATTCAGTATTTACAGAAAGTATATTGATAGTCTTAAGCACCACAATCAGTAAATAAGCCACTGCACATAAGTGACCTCGTGGCGCAATGGTAGCATGTCTGACTCCAGATCAGAAGGTTGTGTGTTCAAATCACATCGGGGTCATTTACTATTTTGAAGATGAAATTTACCAAATGAAACACCATAAAAGAAACAAATTACCAAGTCTGTCATCCACCTTCTGTAATGTGATATTTGCTCACAGGGATAACTATATCACCTGCACAGTTTCATAATAAATGTCCATTCTGCTCATTTCTCAAAATACCTATGCAAAAATAACCCAGTTTATTGGAAATTACCATATATTGACATTGAAGCATACTCTGTACTCTTGGTTTCTTTATGACTAAGTTTTGTTTTATATTGCAACATTTCAATTCCGGTCACAGACAACTTCAAAATTTTACATATGTGCTAACACCAACAATTACTTTATTTTGTAAGACATATAGAAGTAATTTAATTTTTTTGATCAATTTTTCCTTTCAGCTTACTTATTTTGCTAAGAATAATGACTTTACATTTAAGGAAAGACAAACAGTCATATTCTTTGGTTATGGAAGCAAAGATGTGGGCTTGTTTGCTTATCAAAAAACAAATTCTTGATTCAGTTTTTAAAGAAAGTATATTTATCATCTAAAGCACCGCAATCAGTAAAGAAACCATTGCTCATAAATGACCTCGTGGCACAACGGTGGCACGTCTGACTCTAGATCAGAAGATTGGGTGTTCAATTCACGTCGGGGTCAATTGCCATTTTGAAGATGAAATTTACCAAATGAAACACCATAAAAGAAACAAATTGCCAAGTCTGTCATCCACCTTCTGTAATGTGATATTTGCTCACAGGTATAACTATATCACCTGCACAGTTTCATAATAAATATCCATTCTGCTCATTTCTCATAATACTTATACAAAAAATACCCAGTTAATTGGAAATTACCATATCTTGACATTGAAGCATACTCTGTACTCTTGGTTTCTTTATGATTAAGTTTTGTTTCATATTGCATCGTTTCATTTCCTGTCAAAGACAACTTCAAAATTTTACATAAGTGCTAACACCAACAATTACTTTATTTTGTAAGACATATAGAAGTAATTTGATTTTTTGATCAATTTTTCCTTTCAGCTTACCTATTTTGTGAAGAATAATGACTTTGCACTGAAGGGGAGACAAACAGTCATATTCTTTGGTTATGGAAGCAAGGATGTGGGCTTGATTGCTTATCAATAATCAAATTCTTGATTCAGTATTTACAGAAAGTATATTGATAGTCTTAAGCACCACAATCAGTAAATAAGCCACTGCACATAAGTGACCTCGTGGCGCAATGGTAGCATGTCTGACTCCAGATCAGAAGGTTGTGTGTTCAAATCACATAGGGGTCATTTACTATTTTGAAGATGAAATTTACCAAATGAAACACCATAAAAGAAACAAATTACCAAGTCTGTCATCCACCTTCTGTAATGTTATATTTGCTCACAAGGATAACTATATCACCTGCACAGTTTCATAATAAATGTCCATTCTGCTCATTTCTCATAATACTTATGCAAAAATAACCCAGTTTATTGGAAATTACCATATATTGACATTGAAGCATACTCTGTACTCTTGGTTTCTTTATGACTAAGTTTTGTTTCATATTGCATCATTTCAATTCCGGTCACAGACAACTTCAAAATTTTACATAAGTGCTAACACCAACAATTACTTTATTTTGTAAGACATATAGAAGTAATTTGATTTTTTTGATCAATTTTTCCTTTCAGCTTACTTATTTTGCTAAGAATAATGACTTTGCATTTAAGGAAAGACAAACAGTCATATTCTTTGGTTATGGAAGCAAAGATGTGCGCTTTTTAGCTTATCAAAAAACAAATTCTTGATTCAGTTTTTAAAGAAAGTATATTTATCGTCTAAAGCACCGCAATCAGTAAAGAAACCATTGCTCATAAATGACCTCGTGGCGCAACGGTGGCGCGTCTGACTCTAGATCAGAAGATTGGGTGTTCAATTCACGTCGGGGTCAATTGCCATTTTGAAGATGAAATTTACCAAATGAAACACCATAAAAGAAACAAATTGCCAAGTCTGTCATCCACCTTCTGTAATGTGATATTTGCTCACAGGTATAACTATATCACCTGCACAGTTTCATAATAAATATCCATTCTGCTCATTTCTCATAATACTTATACAAAAAATACCCAGTTAATTGGAAATTACCATATCTTGACATTGAAGCATACTCTGTACTCTTGGTTTCTTTATGATTAAGTTTTGTTTCATATTGCATCGTTTCATTTCCTGTCAAAGACAACTTCAAAATTTTACATAAGTGCTAACACCAACAATTACTTTATTTTGTAAGACATATAGAAGTAATTTGATTTTTTGATCAATTTTTCCTTTCAGCTTACCTATTTTGTGAAGAATAATGACTTTGCACTGAAGGGGAGACAAACAGTCATATTCTTTGGTTATGGAAGCAAGGATGTGGGCTTGATTGCTTATCAATAATCAAATTCTTGATTCAGTATTTACAGAAAGTATATTGATAGTCTTAAGCACCACAATCAGTAAATAAGCCACTGCACATAAGTGACCTCGTGGCGCAATGGTAGCATGTCTGACTCCAGATCAGAAGATTGCGTGTTCAAATCACGTCGGGGTCAATTGCCATTTTGAAGATGAAATTTACCAAATGAAACACCATAAAAGAAACAAATTGCCAAGTCTGTCATCCACCTTCTGTAATGTGATATTTGCTCACAGGTATAACTATATCACCTGCACAGTTTCATAATAAATATCCATTCTGCTCATTTCTCATAATACTTATACAAAAAATACCCAGTTAATTGGAAATTACCATATCTTGACATTGAAGCATACTCTGTACTCTTGGTTTCTTTATGATTAAGTTTTGTTTCATATTGCATCGTTTCATTTCCTGTCAAAGACAACTTCAAAATTATACATAAGTGCTAACACCAACAATTACTTTACTTTGTAAGACATATAGAAGTAATTTGATTTTTTGATCAATTTTTCCTTTCAGCTTACTTATTTTGCTAAGAATAATGACTTTACATTTAAGGAAAGACAAACAGTCATATTCTTTGGTTATGGAAGCAAAGATGTGGGCTTGTTTGCTTATCAATAACAAAATTCTTGATTCAGTTTTTACAGAAAGTATATTTATCGTCTAAAGCACCGCAATCAGTAAAGAAACCATTGCTCATAAATGACCTTGTGGCGCAACGGTGGCGCGTCTGGCTCTATATCAGAATATTGCGTGTTCAAATCACGTCGGGGTCAATTACCATTTTGAAGATGAAATTTACCAAATGAAACACCATAAAAGAAACAAATTGCCAAGTCTGTCATCCACCTTCTGTAATGTGATATTTGCTCACAGGTTTAACTATATCACCTGCACAGTTTCATAATAAATGTCCATTCTGCTCATTTCTCATAATACTTATGCAAAAATAACCCAGTTAATTGGAAATTACCATATATTGACATTGAAGCATACTCTGTACTCTTGGTTTCTTTATGATTAAGTTTTGTTTCATATTGCATCGTTTCATTTCCGGTCAAAGACAACTTCAAAATTTTACATAAGTGCTAACACCAACAATTACTTTATTTTGTAAGACATTTAGAAGTAACTTGACTATTTTGATCAATTTTTCCTTTCAGCTTACCTATTTTGTTAAGAATAATGACTTTGCACTGAAGGGGAGACAAACAGTCATATTCTTTGGTTATGGAAGCAAGGATTTGGGCTTGATTGCTTATCAATAACCAAATTCTTGATTCAGTATTTACAGAAAGTATATTGATAGTCTAAAGCACCACAATCAGTAAATAAGCCACTGCTCGTAAGTGACCTTGTGGTGCAACGGTAGCGTGTCTGACTCCAGATCAGAAAATTGCGTGTTCAATTCACGTTCGGGTCAATTGCCATTTTGAAGATGAAATTTACCAAATGAAACACCATAAAAGAAACAAATTACAAAGTCTGTCATCCACCTTCTGTAATGTGATATTTGCTCACAGGTATAATTATATCACCTGCATAGTTTCATAATAAATGTTCATTCTGCTCATTTCTCATAATACTTATGCAAAAATAACCCAGTTTATTGGAAATTACCATATATTGACATTGAAGCATACTCTGTACTCTTGGTTTCTTTATGACTAAGTTTTGTTTCATATTGCATCATTTCAATTCCGGTCACAGACAACTTCAAAATTTTCCATAAGTGCTAACACCAACAATTACTTTATTTTGTAAGACATATAGAAGTAATTTGATTTTTTTGATCAATTTTTCCTTTCAGCTTACTTATTTTGCTAAGAATAATGACTTTGCATTTAAGGAAAGACAAACAGTCATATTCTTTGGTTATGGAAGCAAAGATGTGCGCTTTTTAGCTTATCAAAAAACAAATTCTTGATTCAGTTTTTAAAGAAAGTATATTTATCGTCTAAAGCACCGCAATCAGTAAAGAAACCATTGCTCATAAATGACCTCGTGGCGCAACGGTGGCGCGTCTGACTCTAGATCAGAAGATTGGGTGTTCAATTCACGTCGGGGTCAATTGCCATTTTGAAGATGAAATTTACCAAATGAAACACCATAAAAGAAACAAATTGCCAAGTCTGTCATCCACCTTCTGTAATGTGATATTTGCTCACAGGTATAACTATATCACCTGCACAGTTTCATAATAAATATCCATTCTGCTCATTTCTCATAATACTTATACAAAAAATACCCAGTTAATTGGAAATTACCATATCTTGACATTGAAGCATACTCTGTACTCTTGGTTTCTTTATGATTAAGTTTTGTTTCATATTGCATCGTTTCATTTCCTGTCAAAGACAACTTCAAAATTTCACATAAGTGCTAACACCAACAATTACTTTATTTTGTAAGACATATAGAAGTAATTTGATTTTTTGATCAATTTTTCCTTTCAGCTTACCTATTTTGTGAAGAATAATGACTTTGCACTGAAGGGGAGACAAACAGTCATATTCTTTGGTTATGGAAGAAAGGTTGTGGGCTTGATTGCTTATCAATAATCAAATTCTTGATTCAGTATTTACAGAAAGTATATTGATAGTCTTAAGCACCACAATCAGTAAATAAGCCACTGCACATAAGTGACCTCGTGGCGCAATGGTAGCATGTCTGACTCCAGATCAGAAGATTGCGTGTTCAAATCACGTCGGGGTCAATTGCCATTTTGAAGATGAAATTTACCAAATGAAACACCATAAAAGAAACAAATTGCCAAGTCTGTCATCCACCTTCTGTAATGTGATATTTGCTCACAGGTATAACTATATCACCTGCACAGTTTCATAATAAATATCCATTCTGCTCATTTCTCATAATACTTATACAAAAAATACCCAGTTAATTGGAAATTACCATATCTTGACATTGAAGCATACTCTGTACTCTTGGTTTCTTTATGATTAAGTTTTGTTTCATATTGCATCGTTTCATTTCCTGTCAAAGACAACTTCAAAATTATACATAAGTGCTAACACCAACAATTACTTTACTTTGTAAGACATATAGAAGTAATTTGATTTTTTTTGATCAATTTTTCCTTTCAGCTTACTTATTTTGCTAAGAATAATGACTTTACATTTAAGGAAAGACAAACAGTCATATTCTTTGGTTATGGAAGCAAAGATGTGGGCTTGTTTGTTTATCAATAACCAAATTCTTGATTCAGTATTTACAGAAAGTATATTGATAGTCTAAAGCACCACAATCAGTAAATAAGCCACTGCACATAAGTGACCTCGTGGTGCAACGGTAGAGTGTCTGACTCCAGATCAGAAGGTTGCGTGTTCAATTTACGTCAGGGTCAATTGCCATTTTGAAGATGAAATTTACCAAATGAAACACCATAAAAGAAACAAATTGCCAAGTCTGTCATCCACCTTCTGTAATGTGATATTTGCTCACAGGGATAACTATATCACCTGCACAGTTTCATAATAAATGTCCATTCTGCTCATTTCTCAAAATACTTATGCAAAAATAACCCAGTTTATTGGAAATTACCATATATTGACATTGAAGCATACTCTGTACTCTTGGTTTCTTTATGACTAAGTTTTGTTTCATATTGCATCATTTCAATTCCGGTCACAGACAACTTCAAAATTTTTCATAAGTGCTAACACCAACAATTACTTTATTTTGTAAGACATATAGAAGTAATTTGATTTTTTTGATCAATTTTTCCTTTCAGCTTACTTATTTTGCTAAGAATAATGACTTTACATTTAAGGAAAGACAAACAGTCATATTCTTTGGTTATGGAAGCAAAGATGTGGGCTTGTTTGCTTATCAAAAAACAAATTCTTGATTCAGTTTTTAAAGAAAGTATATTTATCGTCTAAAGCACCGCAATCAGTAAAGAAACCATTGCTCATAAATGACCTCGTGGCACAACGGTGGCACGTCTGACTCTAGATCAGAAGATTGGGTGTTCAATTCACGTCGGGGTCAATTGCCATTTTGAAGATGAAATTTACCAAATGAAACACCATAAAAGAAACAAATTGCCAAGTCTGTCATCCACCTTCTGTAATGTGATATTTGCTCACAGGTATAACTATATCACCTGCACAGTTTCATAATAAATATCCATTCTGCTCATTTCTCATAATACTTATACAAAAAATACCCAGTTAATTGGAAATTACCATATCTTGACATTGAAGCATACTCTGTACTCTTGGTTTCTTTATGATTAAGTTTTGTTTCATATTGCATCGTTTCATTTCCTGTCAAAGACAACTTCAAAATTTTACATAAGTGCTAACACCAACAATTACTTTATTTTGTAAGACATATAGAAGTAATTTGATTTTTTGATCAATTTTTCCTTTCAGCTTACCTATTTTGTGAAGAATAATGACTTTGCACTGAAGGGGAGACAAACAGTCATATTCTTTGGTTATGGAAGCAAGGATGTGGGCTTGATTGCTTATCAATAATCAAATTCTTGATTCAGTATTTACAGAAAGTATATTGATAGTCTTAAGCACCACAATCAGTAAATAAGCCACTGCACATAAGTGACCTCGTGGCGCAATGGTAGCATGTCTGACTCCAGATCAGAAGGTTGTGTGTTCAAATCACATAGGGGTCATTTACTATTTTGAAGATGAAATTTACCAAATGAAACACCATAAAAGAAACAAATTACCAAGTCTGTCATCCACCTTCTGTAATGTTATATTTGCTCACAAGGATAACTATATCACCTGCACAGTTTCATAATAAATGTCCATTCTGCTCATTTCTCATAATACTTATGCAAAAATAACCCAGTTTATTGGAAATTACCATATATTGACATTGAAGCATACTCTGTACTCTTGGTTTCTTTATGACTAAGTTTTGTTTCATATTGCATCATTTCAATTCCGGTCACAGACAACTTCAAAATTTTACATAAGTGCTAACACCAACAATTACTTTATTTTGTAAGACATATAGAAGTAATTTGATTTTTTTGATCAATTTTTCCTTTCAGCTTACTTATTTTGCTAAGAATAATGACTTTGCATTTAAGGAAAGACAAACAGTCATATTCTTTGGTTATGGAAGCAAAGATGTGCGCTTTTTAGCTTATCAAAAAACAAATTCTTGATTCAGTTTTTAAAGAAAGTATATTTATCGTCTAAAGCACCGCAATCAGTAAAGAAACCATTGCTCATAAATGACCTCGTGGCGCAACGGTGGCGCGTCTGACTCTAGATCAGAAGATTGGGTGTTCAATTCACGTCGGGGTCAATTGCCATTTTGAAGATGAAATTTACCAAATGAAACACCATAAAAGAAACAAATTGCCAAGTCTGTCATCCACCTTCTGTAATGTGATATTTGCCCACAGGTATAACTATATCACCTGCACAGTTTCATAATAAATATCCATTCTGCTCATTTCTCATAATACTTATACAAAAAATACCCAGTTAATTGGAAATTACCATATCTTGACATTGAAGCATACTCTGTACTCTTGGTTTCTTTATGATTAAGTTTTGTTTCATATTGCATCGTTTCATTTCCTGTCAAAGACAACTTCAAAATTTTACATAAGTGCTAACACCAACAATTACTTTATTTTGTAAGACATATAGAAGTAATTTGATTTTTTGATCAATTTTTCCTTTCAGCTTACCTATTTTGTGAAGAATAATGACTTTGCACTGAAGGGGAGACAAACAGTCATATTCTTTGGTTATGGAAGCAAGGATGTGGGCTTGATTGCTTATCAATAATCAAATTCTTGATTCAGTATTTACAGAAAGTATATTGATAGTCTTAAGCACCACAATCAGTAAATAAGCCACTGCACATAAGTGACCTCGTGGCGCAATGGTAGCATGTCTGACTCCAGATCAGAAGATTGCGTGTTCAAATCACGTCGGGGTCAATTGCCATTTTGAAGATGAAATTTACCAAATGAAACACCATAAAAGAAACAAATTGCCAAGTCTGTCATCCACCTTCTGTAATGTGATATTTGCTCACAGGTATAACTATATCACCTGCACAGTTTCATAATAAATATCCATTCTGCTCATTTCTCATAATACTTATACAAAAAATACCCAGTTAATTGGAAATTACCATATCTTGACATTGAAGCATACTCTGTACTCTTGGTTTCTTTATGATTAAGTTTTGTTTCATATTGCATCGTTTCATTTCCTGTCAAAGACAACTTCAAAATTATACATAAGTGCTAACACCAACAATTACTTTACTTTGTAAGACATATAGAAGTAATTTGATTTTTTGATCAATTTTTCCTTTCAGCTTACTTATTTTGCTAAGAATAATGACTTTACATTTAAGGAAAGACAAACAGTCATATTCTTTGGTTATGGAAGCAAAGATGTGGGCTTGTTTGCTTATCAATAACAAAATTCTTGATTCAGTTTTTACAGAAAGTATATTTATCGTCTAAAGCACCGCAATCAGTAAAGAAACCATTGCTCATAAATGACCTTGTGGCGCAACGGTGGCGCGTCTGGCTCTATATCAGAATATTGCGTGTTCAAATCACGTCGGGGTCAATTACCATTTTGAAGATGAAATTTACCAAATGAAACACCATAAAAGAAACAAATTGCCAAGTCTGTCATCCACCTTCTGTAATGTGATATTTGCTCACAGGTTTAACTATATCACCTGCACAGTTTCATAATAAATGTCCATTCTGCTCATTTCTCATAATACTTATGCAAAAATAACCCAGTTAATTGGAAATTACCATATATTGACATTGAAGCATACTCTGTACTCTTGGTTTCTTTATGATTAAGTTTTGTTTCATATTGCATCGTTTCATTTCCGGTCAAAGACAACTTCAAAATTTTACATAAGTGCTAACACCAACAATTACTTTATTTTGTAAGACATTTAGAAGTAACTTGACTATTTTGATCAATTTTTCCTTTCAGCTTACCTATTTTGTTAAGAATAATGACTTTGCACTGAAGGGGAGACAAACAGTCATATTCTTTGGTTATGGAAGCAAGGATTTGGGCTTGATTGCTTATCAATAACCAAATTCTTGATTCAGTATTTACAGAAAGTATATTGGTAGTCTAAAGCACCACAATCAGTAAATAAGCCACTGCTCATAAGTGACCTCGTGGTGCAACGGTAGCGTGTCTGACTCCAGATCAGAAGATTGCGTGTTCAATTCACGTTGGGGTCAATTGCCATTTTGAAGATGAAATTTACCAAATGAAACACCATAAAAGAAACTAATTACCAAGTCTGTCATCCACCTTCTGTAATGTGATATTTGCTCACAGGTATAATTATATCACCTGCATAGTTTCATAATAAATGTCCATTCTGCTCATTTCTCATAATACTTATGCAAAAATAACCCAGTTAATTGGAAATTACCATATCTTGACATTGAAGCATACTCTGTACTCTTGGTTTCTTTATGATTAAGTTTTGTTTCATATTGCATCGTTCATTTCCGGTCAAAGACAACTTCAAAATTTTACATAAGTGCTAACACCAACAATTACTTTATTTTGTAAGACATTTAGAAGTAACTTGACTTTTTTGATCAATTTTTCCTTACAGCTTACCTATTTTGTTAAGAATAATGACTTTGCACTAAAGGGGAGACAAACAGTCATATTCTTTGGTTATGGAAGCAAGGATTTGGGCTTGATTGCTTATCAATAACCAAATTCTTGATTCAGTATTTACAGAAAGTATATTGATAGTCTAAAGCACCACAATCAGTAAATAAGCCACTGCTCGTAAGTGACCTTGTGGTGCAACGGTAGCGTGTCTGACTCCAGATCAAAAGATTGCGTGTTCAATTCACGTTCGGGTCAATTGCCATTTTGAAGATGAAATTTACCAAATGAAACACCATAAAAGAAACAAATTACAAAGTCTGTCATCCACCTTCTGTAATGTGATATTTGCTCACAGGTATAATTATATCACCTGCATAGTTTCATAATAAATGTTCATTCTGCTCATTTCTCATAATACTTATGCAAAAATAACCCAGTTTATTGGAAATTACCATATATTGACATTGAAGCATACTCTGTACTCTTGGTTTCTTTATGACTAAGTTTTGTTTCATATTGCATCATTTCAATTCCGGTCACAGACAACTTCAAAATTTTCCATAAGTGCTAACACCAACAATTACTTTATTTTGTAAGACATATAGAAGTAATTTGATTTTTTTTGATCAATTTTTCCTTTCAGCTTACTTATTTTGCTAAGAATAATGACTTTACATTTAAGGAAAGACAAACAGTCATATTCTTTGGTTATGGAAGCAAAGATGTGGGCTTGTTTGTTTATCAATAACCAAATTCTTGATTCAGTATTTACAGAAAGTATATTGATAGTCTAAAGCACCACAATCAGTAAATAAGCCACTGCACATAAGTGACCTCGTGGTGCAACGGTAGAGTGTCTGACTCCAGATCAGAAGGTTGCGTGTTCAATTTACGTCAGGGTCAATTGCCATTTTGAAGATGAAATTTACCAAATGAAACACCATAAAAGAAACAAATTGCCAAGTCTGTCATCCACCTTCTGTAATGTGATATTTGCTCACAGGGATAACTATATCACCTGCACAGTTTCATAATAAATGTCCATTCTGCTCATTTCTCAAAATACTTATGCAAAAATAACCCAGTTTATTGGAAATTACCATATATTGACATTGAAGCATACTCTGTACTCTTGGTTTCTTTATGACTAAGTTTTGTTTCATATTGCATCATTTCAATTCCGGTCACAGACAACTTCAAAATTTTCCATAAGTGCTAACACCAACAATTACTTTATTTTGTAAGACATATAGAAGTAATTTGATTTTTTTGATCAATTTTTCCTTTCAGCTTACTTATTTTGCTAAGAATAATGACTTTACATTTAAGGAAAGACAAACAGTCATATTCTTTGGTTATGGAAGCAAAGATGTGGGCTTGTTTGTTTATCAATAACCAAATTCTTGATTCAGTATTTACAGAAAGTATATTGATAGTCTAAAGCACCACAATCAGTAAATAAGCCACTGCGCATAAGTGACCTCGTGGTGCAACGGTAGAGTGTCTGACTCCAGATCAGAAGTTTGCGTGTTCAATTTACGTCAGGGTCAATTGCCATTTTGAAGATGAAATTTACCAAATGAAACACCATAAAAGAAACAAATTGCCAAGTCTGTCATCCACCTTCTGTAATGTGATATTTGCTCACAGGGATAACTATATCACCTGCACAGTTTCATAATAAATGTCCATTCTGCTCATTTCTCAAAATACTTATGCAAAAATAACCCAGTTTCTTGGAAATTACTATATATTGACATTGAAGCATACTCTGTACTCTTGGTTTCTTTATGACTAAGTTTTGTTTTATATTGCAACATTTCAATTCCGGTCACAGACAACTTCAAAATTTTACATATGTGCTAACACCAACAATTACTTTATTTTGTAAGACATATAGAAGTAATTTGATTTTTTTGATCAATTTTTCCTTTCAGCTTACTTATTTTGCTAAGAATAATGACTTTACATTTAAGGAAAGACAAACAGTCATATTCTTTGGTTATGGAAGCAAAGATGTGGGCTTGTTTGCTTATCAAAAAACAAATTCTTGATTCAGTTTTTAAAGAAAGTATATTTATCGTCTAAAGCACCGCAATCAGTAAACAAATCACTGTTCATAAATGACCTCGTGGCGCAACGGTGGCGCGTCTGACTCTAGATCAGAAAATTGCGTGTTCAAATCACGTCGGGGTCAATTGCCATTTTGAAGATGAAATTTACCAAATGAAACACCATAAAAGAAACAAATTGCCAAGTCTGTCATCCACCTTCTGTAATGGGATATTTGCTCACAGGTATAACTATATCACCTGCACAGTTTCATAATAAATGTCCATTCTGCTCATTTCTCATAATACTTATACAAAAAATACCCAGTTAATTGGAAATTACCATATCTTGACATTGAAGCATACTCTGTACTCTTGCTTTCTTTATGACTAAGTTTTGTTTCATAATGCATCATTTCAATTCCGGTCACAGACAACTTCAAAATTTTACATAAGTGCTAACACCAACAATTACTTTATTTTGTAAGACATATAGAAGTAATTTGATTTTTTTGATCAATTTTTCCTTTCAGCTTACTTATTTTGCTAAGAATAATGACTTTACATTTAAGGAAAGACAAACAGTCATATTCTTTGGTTATGGAAGCAAAGATGTGCGCTTTTTAGCTTATCAAAAAACAAATTCTTGATTCAGTTTTTAAAGAAAGTATATTTATCGTCTAAAGCACCGCAATCAGTAAAGAAACCATTGCTCATAAATGACCTTGTGGCGCAACGGTGGCACGTCTGACTCTAGATCAGAAGATTGGGTGTTCAATTCACGTCGGGGTCAATTGCCATTTTGAAGATGAAATTTACCAAATGAAACACCATAAAAGAAACAAATTGCCAAGTCTGTCATCCACCTTCTGTAATGTGATATTTGCTCACAGGTATAACTATATCACCTGCACAGTTTCATAATAAATATCCATTCTGCTCATTTCTCATAATACTTATACAAAAAATACCCAGTTAATTGGAAATTACCATATCTTGACATTGAAGCATACTCTGTACTCTTGGTTTCTTTATGATTAAGTTTTGTTTCATATTGCATCGTTTCATTTCCTGTCAAAGACAACTTCAAAATTTTACATAAGTGCTAACACCAACAATTACTTTATTTTGTAAGACATATAGAAGTAATTTGATTTTTTGATCAATTTTTCCTTTCAGCTTACCTATTTTGTGAAGAATAATGACTTTGCACTGAAGGGGAGACAAACAGTCATATTCTTTGGTTATGGAAGCAAGGATGTGGGCTTGATTGCTTATCAATAATCAAATTCTTGATTCAGTATTTACAGAAAGTATATTGATAGTCTTAAGCACCACAATCAGTAAATAAGCCACTGCACATAAGTGACCTCGTGGCGCAATGGTAGCATGTCTGACTCCAGATCAGAAGGTTGTGTGTTCAAATCACATAGGGGTCATTTACTATTTTGAAGATGAAATTTACCAAATGAAACACCATAAAAGAAACAAATTACCAAGTCTGTCATCCACCTTCTGTAATGTTATATTTGCTCACAAGGATAACTATATCACCTGCACAGTTTCATAATAAATGTCCATTCTGCTCATTTCTCATAATACTTATGCAAAAATAACCCAGTTTATTGGAAATTACCATATATTGACATTGAAGCATACTCTGTACTCTTGGTTTCTTTATGACTAAGTTTTGTTTCATATTGCATCATTTCAATTCCGGTCACAGACAACTTCAAAATTTTACATAAGTGCTAACACCAACAATTACTTTATTTTGTAAGACATATAGAAGTAATTTGATTTTTTTGATCAATTTTTCCTTTCAGCTTACTTATTTTGCTAAGAATAATGACTTTGCATTTAAGGAAAGACAAACAGTCATATTCTTTGGTTATGGAAGCAAAGATGTGCGCTTTTTAGCTTATCAAAAAACAAATTCTTGATTCAGTTTTTAAAGAAAGTATATTTATCGTCTAAAGCACCGCAATCAGTAAAGAAACCATTGCTCATAAATGACCTCGTGGCGCAACGGTGGCGCGTCTGACTCTAGATCAGAAGATTGGGTGTTCAATTCACGTCGGGGTCAATTGCCATTTTGAAGATGAAATTTACCAAATGAAACACCATAAAAGAAACAAATTGCCAAGTCTGTCATCCACCTTCTGTAATGTGATATTTGCTCACAGGTATAACTATATCACCTGCACAGTTTCATAATAAATATCCATTCTGCTCATTTCTCATAATACTTATACAAAAAATACCCAGTTAATTGGAAATTACCATATCTTGACATTGAAGCATACTCTGTACTCTTGGTTTCTTTATGATTAAGTTTTGTTTCATATTGCATCGTTTCATTTCCTGTCAAAGACAACTTCAAAATTTTACATAAGTGCTAACACCAACAATTACTTTATTTTGTAAGACATATAGAAGTAATTTGATTTTTTGATCAATTTTTCCTTTCAGCTTACCTATTTTGTGAAGAATAATGACTTTGCACTGAAGGGGAGACAAACAGTCATATTCTTTGGTTATGGAAGCAAGGATGTGGGCTTGATTGCTTATCAATAATCAAATTCTTGATTCAGTATTTACAGAAAGTATATTGATAGTCTTAAGCACCACAATCAGTAAATAAGCCACTGCACATAAGTGACCTCGTGGCGCAATGGTAGCATGTCTGACTCCAGATCAGAAGATTGCGTGTTCAAATCACGTCGGGGTCAATTGCCATTTTGAAGATGAAATTTACCAAATGAAACACCATAAAAGAAACAAATTGCCAAGTCTGTCATCCACCTTCTGTAATGTGATATTTGCTCACAGGTATAACTATATCACCTGCACAGTTTCATAATAAATATCCATTCTGCTCATTTCTCATAATACTTATACAAAAAATACCCAGTTAATTGGAAATTACCATATCTTGACATTGAAGCATACTCTGTACTCTTGGTTTCTTTATGATTAAGTTTTGTTTCATATTGCATCGTTTCATTTCCTGTCAAAGACAACTTCAAAATTATACATAAGTGCTAACACCAACAATTACTTTACTTTGTAAGACATATAGAAGTAATTTGATTTTTTGATCAATTTTTCCTTTCAGCTTACTTATTTTGCTAAGAATAATGACTTTACATTTAAGGAAAGACAAACAGTCATATTCTTTGGTTATGGAAGCAAAGATGTGGGCTTGTTTGCTTATCAATAACAAAATTCTTGATTCAGTTTTTACAGAAAGTATATTTATCGTCTAAAGCACCGCAATCAGTAAAGAAACCATTGCTCATAAATGACCTTGTGGCGCAACGGTGGCGCGTCTGGCTCTAGATCTGAATATTGCGTGTTCAAATCACGTCGGGGTCAATTACCATTTTGAAGATGAAATTTACCAAATGAAACACCATAAAAGAAACAAATTGCCAAGTCTGTCATCCACCTTCTGTAATGTGATATTTGCTCACAGGTTTAACTATATCACCTGCACAGTTTCATAATAATAATAATAATAATAATAATAATAATTTTATTTATATAGCGCTCTTTCTCCAATAGGACTCAAGGCGCTTAACAGATACACAGCATAATATAGTACAGAAAAATAATGAAGTACATTTTTCATAAAATACAGAAGCATGAAGATACTAAAAGAGACACTATGGAAATGCTTGAGTAAACAGGAAAGTCTTGAGTCTACTTTTGAAGGATTCTATAGTTGGGGCCTCTCGCACTGTGCTGGGAAGTGAGTTCCATAGAGTCGGAGCCGCATGACTAAAAGCTCGACCCCCAGATGAATTACGGTAGATTCTAGGTACTGCTAAAAGTCCTTCATCTACAGATCGCAGTAATCGAGTGGGGCAGTATGGGATCAGAAGCTGTTTCAGGTACCTTGGGCCTTGGTCATGTAATGCTTTGAAACTCAGTAAGCCAATCTTGAAGAGGATTCACCATCTTACAGGCAGCCAGTGAAGGGAGTAGAGGATGGGTGTTATGTGGCTGGAACGGGGCTGGTTGGTTAACAGCCTGGCAGCTGTGTTTTGCACCAGCTGTAAGCGTTGCAATTCTTTTGCTGGTAGACCAAGGTAGAGGGCATTACAGTAGTCTAATCGAGATGATACAAATGCATGTATGACTTTTGGCATATCATCTGAGGGAATTAAGTGCTTGATTCTGGCTATGTTCCTCAGGTGAAAGAATGAGGATTTGATTGTGGCTGATATCTGATGTTTAAGTGTCAAGCCATCATCCAGGACAACGCCAAGATTCCGCACATGATCACTGGTCTGTAATTCTGAATCCCCGAGTGTAAGACCAGTTGGTTGGCTATGCTGCAGTCTTGTCCTTTGATGTTGCGGTCGTATTATAAGGACCTCTGTTTTATCCGGGTTCAGTCGCAGCCAACTGGCGCTCATCCACTCCTGTAGTTCAGCTAGACAGCCATTCAGGGTTGCTACTGGGTTATCAGTGCCCGGAGCAAAGGACAAGTACAGTTGTGTATCATCTGCATAGCAGTGGTAGACCAGGCCATGGCGCCTGATTATTTCGCCCAATGGGAGCATGTATACTGCAAAAAGCATGGGGGATAGTATAGAACCTTGTGGGACACCACATGGCAATGGCACTGGTGGTGATGAGTATAATCCAGATGATACTCTCTGTGACCTGCCTGTGAGAAATGATTTGAACCAGTTTAGGACTGTGCCATCCAGACCACAGAAGTGTATCAGTCGCTCAATCAGAAGCCCGTGGTCCACGGTATCAAATGCTGCCGAGAGATCCAGAAGGATTAATATTGAACAGTCACCTCTGTCTTTTGCCATCAGAAGATCATTTAACACACACACCAGGGCTGTTTCAGTGCTATGTCTTCTCCTGAATCCTGATTGAAATGGATCATAAATATCATGGGTTGTCAGGCGAGTTTCCAGTTGATTTGCAACCACTTTCTCAATAACCTTTCCTAGGAAAGGAAGGTTTGATACCGGTCTGTAGTTGGACATGCAGTCGGGATCTAAATTAGGTTTTTTAAGAAGTGGTCTAACAATTGCTTCCTTTAGGGGTCCAGGAAAAATGCCTGTCTGCAAAGAGCATTGAACAATTTTTGCAAAGACAGGACCGATTATTTCCGTACAACCTATTAAAAGCTTGGTTGAGGCTGGGTCCAGACCACAGGTGGTGGGACGCAAAATCCGAGCAATTTCAGCAGTGTCCTTTACATCCACTGGGTCAAAGCTGGTCCATGAAGGCAGGTAGCTTATATTGGCAGGCTTTGTAGTTTGGCTCTCCTTTGATGGCACTGTGGATATTCCAGCCCGGATGGTGGATATTTTATCTGCAAAGAAGTTTGCAAACTCGTTGCATCTTGCTTGGGAAAGGGTCTCATCAGTCTGCAGGCATGCTGGCTTGCAAAGCATCTCCACTGTGCGGAAAAGTTGAGCTGGCCTATTGTTTGCTGCTGTGATCTCATTTGACAGGAACTGTGATTTCTTGCGAGTGATTGTCGATTGATATTCTTCGTTATGCTTTATTAGTTTTATTTTGTCATCCACTAGGTTAGTCTTCCTCCATCGTCTTTCCAGTCTACGCCCCCTTTTCTTGAGCTCACTAACACTGTTGTCGTACCATGGAGCTTGACGATGTGGTTTACGAGGTCTTATACGCACAGGGGCGATAATATCAATTGCAGCCTTAACATCCCTATTATAATAACGGACTAGGGAACAGGGATCTTCACAGGCACCCAGTATAGCAGAGAGATCCATATTTGCTGCAAGAGCCTGGGGAGTCATACCCCTCCTTGGACGGTACCTGGTCAACTCCACGGGCAGAGATCTTATTTGAGGGGTTGCAACTGAGAACCAGAGGGAGTAGTGGTCTGACCAGATGACTGGGTTTATTTTTAGGTCAGTGACTTCTAATCCAATCTGAAAGACAAGATCAAGAGTGTGACCACTTTTATGTGTGGCAGAGGGAATTATCTGTGTGAAGCCCAGACCATTCATTGTGCACAGGAGGTCTTGGCCAAGGCGTGAGAGCTCATCATCCACCCATGCATTGAAATCCCCGAGGATGAGCCATCTTTGATGTTCCAGAACCAGGCCAGCAACAGTGTCTGCAATTTCTTGTAGAAATATCTTTCCATCTCCAGGTGGCCGGTAGATGAGAAGTACTCTGAAACCTAATCCTGTCGAACTCTGGGCAGCAATGCACTCAAATGAGCGAGTAGTTTCAATAGGGTGGACCCTAAGTTTAAGTTCATTTTTGAAGCAGATAGCCACCCCGCCACCCCTGCGGTCCAGTCTTGGGTTGTGGATGACAGAGTAGTTTGTTGGTACCGCAGCCTCTAATATAGGTGCTGCATTTTCATCTAGCCAGGTCTCTGTAATACAGGCTAGATCTGCAGATTCAATAAGGTCAGCAATTGTTGCAGTCTTGTTTCTTATAGATCTGGCATTACAAAGGACTGACCTGATTGGGCATACCAGAGGGCCTTCCGTTTTCTTTATGTTAATTGCAGGAGCTCTGGGTATGGGGGTCACAAAGCGAGAGTTGACAGTTCTGTCCTTCCAAACATAGGGCCGTCTTTTGGGTATTACTTCTATTTGATTGTTCTTTGTGTATGGGGGTGAGCAGGTGGGCAAAGGACGTAGATGGTTACCGGGGGAAATAAGTTTCCTGCCTGCTCGCTTCCCACGAATGCGCCTGTTTTTTCTTTTTAAAATGCCAAGGGATTGGAGAATAGAAGCCTGTGATGGTGTGATAGGAACTGCAGAACGTGGTGGGCGGAGTGAAAGAATGAAGCTGGAGCAATATGTATACATTTGGTCATCAATGACAGATTACTATGAGTTTGAGCTGCATATGATGATGAGAGAGGGAGAGAAAGCAGTGTTTTTTTGTTTTTGTTTTTTTTTTCTTCCTTTTTGTGTTTTGTTTTCCCCCAATTGGTATTTGGTCCAAAATTCTAATGGGTTTATGAACAAAGTTATTGCTATAACCTATTGGGTATATTTGAAGCAAGTGATAAATAAAATAGCTGCTGATTTAATCAATTATCCTTGCATAGGCAGACTTTTGGGAAGGTGTTAGAAGCCAATTCCTACTGTGTAGGTGTGAAAAGTCTCAGTGTGAGAGGCCTTTGAAGTAGGTTTCTTGTGTGTGGGGGGAAGTGATAACATGTCCTGGGAAATGGATCCTGAGTTGAAACAGTGAGCCTTCAGCAATTCAGAGCCTGAATATACTGATATTAGTAGATTAATGCAATAAATCAGTTATTAGTTGCTCAGAGAACAGAGGTGGATGATGTCTTAGTGAGGGGCTAGATGTAGCCAAAGATAGGTTGTAATCCACAGTACCTTATCTGGGCAATGTCCAATGCAGAGTGCAGCAGCTGCTAAACTGAAGGATTTCTCAGTGGAGGTTTGCAGAGGATTCAGTCCAGGATTCAATCCAGTGTGTATCTCAGCGCAGGAATGCAATCCGTTGGTTTTGATGAGATGCCCGCGTAGAGTAGTACAAGTTAAAGGTAAGTCCTTGGATATTTCTGATGATTCATAGGTCAGTTGTGGTGAATTTAAGCTGTTTTATGGAGATGATCAGGAGCATACAAAAGGTGAGGCAGCCATCTTGGGCGCCCCTCCTCCTCAATATCCATGTCCATTCTGCTCATTTCTCATAATACTTATGCAAAAATAACCCAGTTAATTGGAAATTACCATATATTGACATTGAAGCATACTCTGTACTCTTGGTTTCTTTATGATTAAGTTTTGTTTCATATTGCATCGTTTCATTTCCGGTCAAAGACAACTTCAAAATTTTACATAAGTGCTAACACCAACAATTACTTTATTTTGTAAGACATTTAGAAGTAACTTGACTATTTTGATCAATTTTTCCTTTCAGCTTACCTATTTTGTTAAGAATAATGACTTTGCACTGAAGGGGAGACAAACAGTCATATTCTTTGGTTATGGAAGCAAGGATTTGGGCTTGATTGCTTATCAATAACCAAATTCTTGATTCAGTATTTACAGAAAGTATATTGGTAGTCTAAAGCACCACAATCAGTAAATAAGCCACTGCTCATAAGTGACCTCGTGATGCAACGGTAGCGTGTCTGACTCCAGATCAGAAGATTGCGTGTTCAATTCACGTTGGGGTCAATTGCCATTTTGAAGATGAAATTTACCAAATGAAACACCATAAAAGAAACAAATTACCAAGTCTGTCATCCACCTTCTGTAATGTGATATTTGCTCACAAGGTATAATTATATCACCTGCATAGTTTCATAATAAATGTTCATTCTGCTCATTTCTCATAATACTTATGCAAAAATAACCCAGTTTATTGGAAATTACCATATATTGACATTGAAGCATACTCTGTACTCTTGGTTTCTTTATGACTAAGTTTTGTTTCATATTGCATCATTTCAATTCCGGTCACAGACAACTTCAAAATTTTCCATAAGTGCTAACACCAACAATTACTTTATTTTGTAAGACATATAGAAGTAATTTGATTTTTTTTGATCAATTTTTCCTTTCAGCTTACTTATTTTGCTAAGAATAATGACTTTACATTTAAGGAAAGACAAACAGTCATATTCTTTGGTTATGGAAGCAAAGATGTGGGCTTGTTTGTTTATCAATAACCAAATTCTTGATTCAGTATTTACAGAAAGTATATTGATAGTCTAAAGCACCACAATCAGTAAATAAGCCACTGCACATAAGTGACCTCGTGGTGCAACGGTAGAGTGTCTGACTCCAGATCAGAAGGTTGCGTGTTCAATTTACGTCAGGGTCAATTGCCATTTTGAAGATGAAATTTACCAAATGAAACACCATAAAAGAAACAAATTGCCAAGTCTGTCATCCACCTTCTGTAATGTGATATTTGCTCACAGGGATAACTATATCACCTGCACAGTTTCATAATAAATGTCCATTCTGCTCATTTCTCAAAATACTTATGCAAAAATAACCCAGTTTATTGGAAATTACCATATATTGACATTGAAGCATACTCTGTACTCTTGGTTTCTTTATGACTAAGTTTTGTTTCATATTGCATCATTTCAATTCCGGTCACAGACAACTTCAAAATTTTCCATAAGTGCTAACACCAACAATTACTTTATTTTGTAAGACATATAGAAGTAATTTGATTTTTTTGATCAATTTTTCCTTTCAGCTTACTTATTTTGCTAAGAATAATGACTTTACATTTAAGGAAAGACAAACAGTCATATTCTTTGGTTATGGAAGCAAAAATGTGGGCTTGTTTGCTTATCAAAAAACAAATTCTTGATTCAGTTTTTAAAGAAAGTATATTTATCGTCTAAAGCACCGCAATCAGTAAACAAATCACTGTTCATAAATGACCTCGTGGTGCAACGGTGGCGCGTCTGACTCTAGATCAGAAAATTGCGTGTTCAAATCACGTCGGGGTCAATTGCCATTTTGAAGATGAAATTTACCAAATGAAACACCATAAAAGAAACAAATTGCCAAGTCTGTCATCCACCTTCTGTAATGGGATATTTGCTCACAGGTATAACTATATCACCTGCACAGTTTCATAATAAATGTCCATTCTGCTCATTTCTCATAATACTTATACAAAAAATACCCAGTTAATTGGAAATTACCATATCTTGACATTGAAGCATACTCTGTACTCTTGCTTTCTTTATGACTAAGTTTTGTTTCATAATGCATCATTTCAATTCCGGTCACAGACAACTTCAAAATTTTACATAAGTGCTAACACCAACAATTACTTTATTTTGTAAGACATATAGAAGTAATTTGATTTTTTGATCAATTTTTCCTTTCAGCTTACCTATTTTGTGAAGAATAATGACTTTGCACTGAAGGGGAGACAAACAGTCATATTCTTTGGTTATGGAAGCAAGGATGTGGGCTTGATTGCTTATCAATAATCAAATTCTTGATTCAGTATTTACAGAAAGTATATTGATAGTCTTAAGCACCACAATCAGTAAATAAGCCACTGCACATAAGTGACCTCGTGGCGCAATGGTAGCATGTCTGACTCCAGATCAGAAGATTGCGTGTTCAAATCACGTCGGGGTCAATTGCCATTTTGAAGATGAAATTTACCAAATTAAACACCATAAAAGAAACAAATTGCCAAGTCTGTCATCCACCTTCTATAATGTGATATTTGCTCACAGGTATAACTATATCACCTGCACAGTTTCATAATAAATGTCCATTCTGCTCATTTCTCATAATACTTATACAAAAAATACCCAGTTAATTGGAAATTACCATATCTTGACATTGAAGCATACTCTGTACTCTTGGTTTCTTTATGATTAAGTTTTGTTTCATATTGCATCGTTTCATTTCCTGTCAAAGACAACTTCAAAATTTTACATAAGTGCTAACACCAACAATTACTTTATTTTGTAAGACATATAGAAGTAATTTGATTTTTTGATCAATTTTTCCGTTCAGCTTACCTATTTTGTGAAGAATAATGACTTTGCACTGAAGGGGAGACAAACAGTCATATTCTTTGGTTATGGAAGCAAGGATGTGGGCTTGATTGCTTATCAATAATCAAATTCTTGATTCAGTATTTACAGAAAGTATATTGATAGTCTTAAGCACCACAATCAGTAAATAAGCCACTGCACATAAGTGACCTCGTGGCGCAATGGTAGCATGTCTGACTCCAGATCAGAAGGTTGTGTGTTCAAATCACATCGGGGTCATTTACTATTTTGAAGATGAAATTTACCAAATGAAACACCATAAAAGAAACAAATTACCAAGTCTGTCATCCACCTTCTGTAATGTTATATTTGCTCACAAGGATAACTATATCACCTGCACAGTTTCATAATAAATGTCCATTCTGCTCATTTCTCAAAATACTTATGCAAAAATAACCCAGTTTATTGGAAATTACCATATATTGACATTGAAGCATACTCTGTACTCTTGGTTTCTTTATGACTAAGTTTTGTTTTATATTGCAACATTTCAATTCCGGTCACAGACAACTTCAAAATTTTACATAAGTGCTAACACCAACAATTACTTTATTTTGTAAGACATATAGAAGTAATTTGATTTTTTTGATCAATTTTTCCTTTCAGCTTACTTATTTTGCTAAGAATAATGACTTTACATTTAAGGAAAGACAAACAGTCATATTCTTTGGTTATGGAAGCAAAGATGTGGGCTTGTTTGCTTATCAAAAAACAAATTCTTGTTTCAGTTTTTAAAGAAAGTATATTTATCGTCTAAAGCACCGCAATCAGTAAACAAATCACTGTTCATAAATGACCTCGTGGCGCAACGGTGGCGCGTCTGACTCTAGATCAGAAAATTGCGTGTTCAAATCACGTCGGGGTCAATTGCCATTTTGAAGATGAAATTTACCAAATGAAACACCATAAAAGAAACAAAGTGCCAAGTCTGTCATCCACCTTCTGTAATGGGATATTTGCTCACAGGTATAACTATATCACCTGCACAGTTTCATAATAAATGTCCATTCTGCTCATTTCTCATAATACTTATACAAAAAATACCCAGTTAATTGGAAATTACCATATCTTGACATTGAAGCATACTCTGTACTCTTGCTTTCTTTATGACTAAGTTTTGTTTCATAATGCATCATTTCAATTCCGGTCACAGACAACTTCAAAATTTTACATAAGTGCTAACACCAACAATTACTTTATTTTGTAAGACATATAGAAGTAATTTGATTTTTTGATCAATTTTTCCTTTCAGCTTACCTATTTTGTGAAGAATAATGACTTTGCACTGAAGGGGAGACAAACAGTCATATTCTTTGGTTATGGAAGCAAGGATGTGGGCTTGATTGCTTATCAATAATCAAATTCTTGATTCAGTATTTACAGAAAGTATATTGATAGTCTTAAGCACCACAATCAGTAAATAAGCCACTGCACATAAGTGACCTTGTGGCGCAATGGTAGCATGTCTGACTCCAGATCAGAAGGTTGTGTGTTCAAATCACATCGGGGTCATTTACTATTTTGAAGATGAAATTTACCAAATGAAACACCATAAAAGAAACAAATTACCAAGTCTGTCATCCACCTTCTGTAATGTTATATTTGCTCACAAGGATAACTATATCACCTGCACAGTTTCATAATAAATGCCCATTCTGCTCATTTCTCATAATACTTATTCAAAAATAACCCAGTTTATTGGAAATTACCATATATTGACATTGAAGCATACTCTGTACTCTTGGTTTCTTTATGACTAAGTTTTGTTTTATATTGCAACATTTCAATTCCGGTCACAGACAACTTCAAAATTTTACATAAGTGCTAACACCAACAATTACTTTATTTTGTAAGACATATAGAAGTAATTTGATTTTTTTGATCAATTTTTCCTTTCAGCTTACTTATTTTGCTAAGAATAATGACTTTACATTTAAGGAAAGACAAACAGTCATATTCTTTGGTTATGGAAGCAAAGATGTGGGCTTGTTTGCTTATCAAAAAACAAATTCTTGTTTCAGTTTTTAAAGAAAGTATATTTATCGTCTAAAGCACCGCAATCAGTAAACAAATCACTGTTCATAAATGACCTCGTGGCGCAACGGTGGCGCGTCTGACTCTAGATCAGAAAATTGCGTGTTCAAATCACGTCGGGGTCAATTGCCATTTTGAAGATGAAATTTACCAAATGAAACACCATAAAAGAAACAAATTGCCAAGTCTGTCATCCACCTTCTGTAATGGGATATTTGCTCACAGGTATAACTATATCACCTGCACAGTTTCATAATAAATGTCCATTCTGCTCATTTCTCATAATACTTATACAAAAAATACCCAGTTAATTGGAAATTACCATATCTTGACATTGAAGCATACTCTGTACTCTTGCTTTCTTTATGACTAAGTTTTGTTTCATAATGCATCATTTCAATTCCGGTCACAGACAACTTCAAAATTTTACATAAGTGCTAACACCAACAATTACTTTATTTTGTAAGACATATAGAAGTAATTTGATTTTTTTGATCAATTTTTCCTTTCAGCTTACTTATTTTGCTAAGAATAATGACTTTACATTTAAGGAAAGACAAACAGTCATATTCTTTGGTTATGGAAGCAAAGATGTGCGCTTTTTAGCTTATCAAAAAACAAATTCTTGATTCAGTTTTTAAAGAAAGTATATTTATCGTCTAAAGCACCGCAATCAGTAAAGAAACCATTGCTCATAAATGACCTTGTGGCGCAACGGTGGCACGTCTGACTCTAGATCAGAAGATTGGGTGTTCAATTCACGTCGGGGTCAATTGCCATTTTGAAGATGAAATTTACCAAATGAAACACCATAAAAGAAACAAATTGCCAAGTCTGTCATCCACCTTCTGTAATGTGATATTTGCTCACAGGTATAACTATATCACCTGCACAGTTTCATAATAAATATCCATTCTGCTCATTTCTCATAATACTTATACAAAAAATACCCAGTTAATTGGAAATTACCATATCTTGACATTGAAGCATACTCTGTACTCTTGGTTTCTTTATGATTAAGTTTTGTTTCATATTGCATCGTTTCATTTCCTGTCAAAGACAACTTCAAAATTTTACATAAGTGCTAACACCAACAATTACTTTATTTTGTAAGACATATAGAAGTAATTTGATTTTTTGATCAATTTTTCCTTTCAGCTTACCTATTTTGTGAAGAATAATGACTTTGCACTGAAGGGGAGACAAACAGTCATATTCTTTGGTTATGGAAGCAAGGATGTGGGCTTGATTGCTTATCAATAATCAAATTCTTGATTCAGTATTTACAGAAAGTATATTGATAGTCTTAAGCACCACAATCAGTAAATAAGCCACTGCACATAAGTGACCTCGTGGCGCAATGGTAGCATGTCTGACTCCAGATCAGAAGGTTGTGTGTTCAAATCACATAGGGGTCATTTACTATTTTGAAGATGAAATTTACCAAATGAAACACCATAAAAGAAACAAATTACCAAGTCTGTCATCCACCTTCTGTAATGTTATATTTGCTCACAAGGATAACTATATCACCTGCACAGTTTCATAATAAATGTCCATTCTGCTCATTTCTCATAATACTTATGCAAAAATAACCCAGTTTATTGGAAATTACCATATATTGACATTGAAGCATACTCTGTACTCTTGGTTTCTTTATGACTAAGTTTTGTTTCATATTGCATCATTTCAATTCCGGTCACAGACAACTTCAAAATTTTACATAAGTGCTAACACCAACAATTACTTTATTTTGTAAGACATATAGAAGTAATTTGATTTTTTTGATCAATTTTTCCTTTCAGCTTACTTATTTTGCTAAGAATAATGACTTTGCATTTAAGGAAAGACAAACAGTCATATTCTTTGGTTATGGAAGCAAAGATGTGCGCTTTTTAGCTTATCAAAAAACAAATTCTTGATTCAGTTTTTAAAGAAAGTATATTTATCGTCTAAAGCACCGCAATCAGTAAAGAAACCATTGCTCATAAATGACCTCGTGGCGCAACGGTGGCGCGTCTGACTCTAGATCAGAAGATTGGGTGTTCAATTCACGTCGGGGTCAATTGCCATTTTGAAGATGAAATTTACCAAATGAAACACCATAAAAGAAACAAATTGCCAAGTCTGTCATCCACCTTCTGTAATGTGATATTTGCTCACAGGTATAACTATATCACCTGCACAGTTTCATAATAAATATCCATTCTGCTCATTTCTCATAATACTTATACAAAAAATACCCAGTTAATTGGAAATTACCATATCTTGACATTGAAGCAAACTCTGTACTCTTGGTTTCTTTATGATTAAGTTTTGTTTCATATTGCATCGTTTCATTTCCTGTCAAAGACAACTTCAAAATTTTACATAAGTGCTAACACCAACAATTACTTTATTTTGTAAGACATATAGAAGTAATTTGATTTTTTGATCAATTTTTCCTTTCAGCTTACCTATTTTGTGAAGAATAATGACTTTGCACTGAAGGGGAGACAAACAGTCATATTCTTTGGTTATGGAAGCAAGGATGTGGGCTTGATTGCTTATCAATAATCAAATTCTTGATTCAGTATTTACAGAAAGTATATTGATAGTCTTAAGCACCACAATCAGTAAATAAGCCACTGCACATAAGTGACCTCGTGGCGCAATGGTAGCATGTCTGACTCCAGATCAGAAGATTGCGTGTTCAAATCACGTCGGGGTCAATTGCCATTTTGAAGATGAAATTTACCAAATGAAACACCATAAAAGAAACAAATTGCCAAGTCTGTCATCCACCTTCTGTAATGTGATATTTGCTCACAGGTATAACTATATCACCTGCACAGTTTCATAATAAATATCCATTCTGCTCATTTCTCATAATACTTATACAAAAAATACCCAGTTAATTGGAAATTACCATATCTTGACATTGAAGCATACTCTGTACTCTTGGTTTCTTTATGATTAAGTTTTGTTTCATATTGCATCGTTTCATTTCCTGTCAAAGACAACTTCAAAATTATACATAAGTGCTAACACCAACAATTACTTTACTTTGTAAGACATATAGAAGTAATTTGATTTTTTGATCAATTTTTCCTTTCAGCTTACTTATTTTGCTAAGAATAATGACTTTACATTTAAGGAAAGACAAACAGTCATATTCTTTGGTTATGGAAGCAAAGATGTGGGCTTGTTTGCTTATCAATAACAAAATTCTTGATTCAGTTTTTACAGAAAGTATATTTATCGTCTAAAGCACCGCAATCAGTAAAGAAACCATTGCTCATAAATGACCTTGTGGCGCAACGGTGGCGCGTCTGGCTCTAGATCTGAATATTGCGTGTTCAAATCACGTCGGGGTCAATTACCATTTTGAAGATGAAATTTACCAAATGAAACACCATAAAAGAAACAAATTGCCAAGTCTGTCATCCACCTTCTGTAATGTGATATTTGCTCACAGGTTTAACTATATCACCTGCACAGTTTCATAATAAATGTCCATTCTGCTCATTTCTCATAATACTTATGCAAAAATAACCCAGTTAATTGGAAATTACCATATATTGACATTGAAGCATACTCTGTACTCTTGGTTTCTTTATGATTAAGTTTTGTTTCATATTGCATCGTTTCATTTCCTGTCAAAGACAACTTCAAAATTTTACATAAGTGCTAACACCAACAATTACTTTATTTTGTAAGACATATAGAAGTAATTTGATTTTTTGATCAATTTTTCCGTTCAGCTTACCTATTTTGTGAAGAATAATGACTTTGCACTGAAGGGGAGACAAACAGTCATATTCTTTGGTTATGGAAGCAAGGATGTGGGCTTGATTGCTTATCAATAATCAAATTCTTGATTCAGTATTTACAGAAAGTATATTGATAGTCTTAAGCACCACAATCAGTAAATAAGCCACTGCACATAAGTGACCTCGTGGCGCAATGGTAGCATGTCTGACTCCAGATCAGAAGGTTGTGTGTTCAAATCACATCGGGGTCATTTACTATTTTGAAGATGAAATTTACCAAATGAAACACCATAAAAGAAACAAATTACCAAGTCTGTCATCCACCTTCTGTAATGTTATATTTGCTCACAAGGATAACTATATCACCTGCACAGTTTCATAATAAATGTCCATTCTGCTCATTTCTCAAAATACTTATGCAAAAATAACCCAGTTTATTGGAAATTACCATATATTGACATTGAAGCATACTCTGTACTCTTGGTTTCTTTATGACTAAGTTTTGTTTTATATTGCAACATTTCAATTCCGGTCACAGACAACTTCAAAATTTTACATAAGTGCTAACACCAACAATTACTTTATTTTGTAAGACATATAGAAGTAATTTGATTTTTTTGATCAATTTTTCCTTTCAGCTTACTTATTTTGCTAAGAATAATGACTTTACATTTAAGGAAAGACAAACAGTCATATTCTTTGGTTATGGAAGCAAAGATGTGGGCTTGTTTGCTTATCAAAAAACAAATTCTTGTTTCAGTTTTTAAAGAAAGTATATTTATCGTCTAAAGCACCGCAATCAGTAAACAAATCACTGTTCATAAATGACCTCGTGGCGCAACGGTGGCGCGTCTGACTCTAGATCAGAAAATTGCGTGTTCAAATCACGTCGGGGTCAATTGCCATTTTGAAGATGAAATTTACCAAATGAAACACCATAAAAGAAACAAAGTGCCAAGTCTGTCATCCACCTTCTGTAATGGGATATTTGCTCACAGGTATAACTATATCACCTGCACAGTTTCATAATAAATGTCCATTCTGCTCATTTCTCATAATACTTATACAAAAAATACCCAGTTAATTGGAAATTACCATATCTTGACATTGAAGCATACTCTGTACTCTTGCTTTCTTTATGACTAAGTTTTGTTTCATAATGCATCATTTCAATTCCGGTCACAGACAACTTCAAAATTTTACATAAGTGCTAACACCAACAATTACTTTATTTTGTAAGACATATAGAAGTAATTTGATTTTTTGATCAATTTTTCCTTTCAGCTTACCTATTTTGTGAAGAATAATGACTTTGCACTGAAGGGGAGACAAACAGTCATATTCTTTGGTTATGGAAGCAAGGATGTGGGCTTGATTGCTTATCAATAATCAAATTCTTGATTCAGTATTTACAGAAAGTATATTGATAGTCTTAAGCACCACAATCAGTAAATAAGCCACTGCACATAAGTGACCTCGTGGCGCAATGGTAGCATGTCTGACTCCAGATCAGAAGGTTGTGTGTTCAAATCACATCGGGGTCATTTACTATTTTGAAGATGAAATTTACCAAATGAAACACCATAAAAGAAACAAATTACCAAGTCTGTCATCCACCTTCTGTAATGTTATATTTGCTCACAAGGATAACTATATCACCTGCACAGTTTCATAATAAATGCCCATTCTGCTCATTTCTCATAATACTTATTCAAAAATAACCCAGTTTATTGGAAATTACCATATATTGACATTGAAGCATACTCTGTACTCTTGGTTTCTTTATGACTAAGTTTTGTTTTATATTGCAACATTTCAATTCCGGTCACAGACAACTTCAAAATTTTACATAAGTGCTAACACCAACAATTACTTTATTTTGTAAGACATATAGAAGTAATTTGATTTTTTTGATCAATTTTTCCTTTCAGCTTACTTATTTTGCTAAGAATAATGACTTTACATTTAAGGAAAGACAAACAGTCATATTCTTTGGTTATGGAAGCAAAGATGTGGGCTTGTTTGCTTATCAAAAAACAAATTCTTGTTTCAGTTTTTAAAGAAAGTATATTTATCGTCTAAAGCACCGCAATCAGTAAACAAATCACTGTTCATAAATGACCTCGTGGCGCAACGGTGGCGCGTCTGACTCTAGATCAGAAAATTGCGTGTTCAAATCACGTCGGGGTCAATTGCCATTTTGAAGATGAAATTTACCAAATGAAACACCATAAAAGAAACAAATTGCCAAGTCTGTCATCCACCTTCTGTAATGGGATATTTGCTCACAGGTATAACTATATCACCTGCACAGTTTCATAATAAATGTCCATTCTGCTCATTTCTCATAATACTTATACAAAAAATACCCAGTTAATTGGAAATTACCATATCTTGACATTGAAGCATACTCTGTACTCTTGCTTTCTTTATGACTAAGTTTTGTTTCATAATGCATCATTTCAATTCCGGTCACAGACAACTTCAAAATTTTACATAAGTGCTAACACCAACAATTACTTTATTTTGTAAGACATATAGAAGTAATTTGATTTTTTTGATCAATTTTTCCTTTCAGCTTACTTATTTTGCTAAGAATAATGACTTTACATTTAAGGAAAGACAAACAGTCATATTCTTTGGTTATGGAAGCAAAGATGTGCGCTTTTTAGCTTATCAAAAAACAAATTCTTGATTCAGTTTTTAAAGAAAGTATATTTATCGTCTAAAGCACCGCAATCAGTAAAGAAACCATTGCTCATAAATGACCTTGTGGCGCAACGGTGGCACGTCTGACTCTAGATCAGAAGATTGGGTGTTCAATTCACGTCGGGGTCAATTGCCATTTTGAAGATGAAATTTACCAAATGAAACACCATAAAAGAAACAAATTGCCAAGTCTGTCATCCACCTTCTGTAATGTGATATTTGCTCACAGGTATAACTATATCACCTGCACAGTTTCATAATAAATATCCATTCTGCTCATTTCTCATAATACTTATACAAAAAATACCCAGTTAATTGGAAATTACCATATCTTGACATTGAAGCATACTCTGTACTCTTGGTTTCTTTATGATTAAGTTTTGTTTCATATTGCATCGTTTCATTTCCTGTCAAAGACAACTTCAAAATTTTACATAAGTGCTAACACCAACAATTACTTTATTTTGTAAGACATATAGAAGTAATTTGATTTTTTGATCAATTTTTCCTTTCAGCTTACCTATTTTGTGAAGAATAATGACTTTGCACTGAAGGGGAGACAAACAGTCATATTCTTTGGTTATGGAAGCAAGGATGTGGGCTTGATTGCTTATCAATAATCAAATTCTTGATTCAGTATTTACAGAAAGTATATTGATAGTCTTAAGCACCACAATCAGTAAATAAGCCACTGCACATAAGTGACCTCGTGGCGCAATGGTAGCATGTCTGACTCCAGATCAGAAGGTTGTGTGTTCAAATCACATAGGGGTCATTTACTATTTTGAAGATGAAATTTACCAAATGAAACACCATAAAAGAAACAAATTACCAAGTCTGTCATCCACCTTCTGTAATGTTATATTTGCTCACAAGGATAACTATATCACCTGCACAGTTTCATAATAAATGTCCATTCTGCTCATTTCTCATAATACTTATGCAAAAATAACCCAGTTTATTGGAAATTACCATATATTGACATTGAAGCATACTCTGTACTCTTGGTTTCTTTATGACTAAGTTTTGTTTCATATTGCATCATTTCAATTCCGGTCACAGACAACTTCAAAATTTTACATAAGTGCTAACACCAACAATTACTTTATTTTGTAAGACATATAGAAGTAATTTGATTTTTTTGATCAATTTTTCCTTTCAGCTTACTTATTTTGCTAAGAATAATGACTTTGCATTTAAGGAAAGACAAACAGTCATATTCTTTGGTTATGGAAGCAAAGATGTGCGCTTTTTAGCTTATCAAAAAACAAATTCTTGATTCAGTTTTTAAAGAAAGTATATTTATCGTCTAAAGCACCGCAATCAGTAAAGAAACCATTGCTCATAAATGACCTCGTGGCGCAACGGTGGCGCGTCTGACTCTAGATCAGAAGATTGGGTGTTCAATTCACGTCGGGGTCAATTGCCATTTTGAAGATGAAATTTACCAAATGAAACACCATAAAAGAAACAAATTGCCAAGTCTGTCATCCACCTTCTGTAATGTGATATTTGCTCACAGGTATAACTATATCACCTGCACAGTTTCATAATAAATATCCATTCTGCTCATTTCTCATAATACTTATACAAAAAATACCCAGTTAATTGGAAATTACCATATCTTGACATTGAAGCAAACTCTGTACTCTTGGTTTCTTTATGATTAAGTTTTGTTTCATATTGCATCGTTTCATTTCCTGTCAAAGACAACTTCAAAATTTTACATAAGTGCTAACACCAACAATTACTTTATTTTGTAAGACATATAGAAGTAATTTGATTTTTTGATCAATTTTTCCTTTCAGCTTACCTATTTTGTGAAGAATAATGACTTTGCACTGAAGGGGAGACAAACAGTCATATTCTTTGGTTATGGAAGCAAGGATGTGGGCTTGATTGCTTATCAATAATCAAATTCTTGATTCAGTATTTACAGAAAGTATATTGATAGTCTTAAGCACCACAATCAGTAAATAAGCCACTGCACATAAGTGACCTCGTGGCGCAATGGTAGCATGTCTGACTCCAGATCAGAAGATTGCGTGTTCAAATCACGTCGGGGTCAATTGCCATTTTGAAGATGAAATTTACCAAATGAAACACCATAAAAGAAACAAATTGCCAAGTCTGTCATCCACCTTCTGTAATGTGATATTTGCTCACAGGTATAACTATATCACCTGCACAGTTTCATAATAAATATCCATTCTGCTCATTTCTCATAATACTTATACAAAAAATACCCAGTTAATTGGAAATTACCATATCTTGACATTGAAGCATACTCTGTACTCTTGGTTTCTTTATGATTAAGTTTTGTTTCATATTGCATCGTTTCATTTCCTGTCAAAGACAACTTCAAAATTATACATAAGTGCTAACACCAACAATTACTTTACTTTGTAAGACATATAGAAGTAATTTGATTTTTTGATCAATTTTTCCTTTCAGCTTACTTATTTTGCTAAGAATAATGACTTTACATTTAAGGAAAGACAAACAGTCATATTCTTTGGTTATGGAAGCAAAGATGTGGGCTTGTTTGCTTATCAATAACAAAATTCTTGATTCAGTTTTTACAGAAAGTATATTTATCGTCTAAAGCACCGCAATCAGTAAAGAAACCATTGCTCATAAATGACCTTGTGGCGCAACGGTGGCGCGTCTGGCTCTAGATCTGAATATTGCGTGTTCAAATCACGTCGGGGTCAATTACCATTTTGAAGATGAAATTTACCAAATGAAACACCATAAAAGAAACAAATTGCCAAGTCTGTCATCCACCTTCTGTAATGTGATATTTGCTCACAGGTTTAACTATATCACCTGCACAGTTTCATAATAAATGTCCATTCTGCTCATTTCTCATAATACTTATGCAAAAATAACCCAGTTAATTGGAAATTACCATATATTGACATTGAAGCATACTCTGTACTCTTGGTTTCTTTATGATTAAGTTTTGTTTCATATTGCATCGTTTCATTTCCGGTCAAAGACAACTTCAAAATTTTACATAAGTGCTAACACCAACAATTACTTTATTTTGTAAGACATTTAGAAGTAACTTGACTATTTTGATCAATTTTTCCTTTCAGCTTACCTATTTTGTTAAGAATAATGACTTTGCACTGAAGGGGAGACAAACAGTCATATTCTTTGGTTATGGAAGCAAGGATTTGGGCTTGATTGCTTATCAATAACCAAATTCTTGATTCAGTATTTACAGAAAGTATATTGGTAGTCTAAAGCACCACAATCAGTAAATAAGCCACTGCTCATAAGTGACCTCGTGGTGCAACGGTAGCGTGTCTGACTCCAGATCAGAAGATTGCGTGTTCAATTCACGTTGGGGTCAATTGCCATTTTGAAGATGAAATTTACCAAATGAAACACCATAAAAGAAACAAATTACCAAGTCTGTCATCCACCTTCTGTAATGTGATATTTGCTCACAAGGTATAATTATATCACCTGCATAGTTTCATAATAAATGTTCATTCTGCTCATTTCTCATAATACTTATGCAAAAATAACCCAGTTTATTGGAAATTACCATATATTGACATTGAAGCATACTCTGTACTCTTGGTTTCTTTATGACTAAGTTTTGTTTCATATTGCATCATTTCAATTCCGGTCACAGACAACTTCAAAATTTTCCATAAGTGCTAACACCAAGAATTACTTTATTTTGTAAGACATATAGAAGTAATTTGATTTTTTTTGATCAATTTTTCCTTTCAGCTTACTTATTTTGCTAAGAATAATGACTTTACATTTAAGGAAAGACAAACAGTCATATTCTTTGGTTATGGAAGCAAAGATGTGGGCTTGTTTGTTTATCAATAACCAAATTCTTGATTCAGTATTTACAGAAAGTATATTGATAGTCTAAAGCACCACAATCAGTAAATAAGCCACTGCACATAAGTGACCTCGTGGTGCAACGGTAGAGTGTCTGACTCCAGATCAGAAGGTTGCGTGTTCAATTTACGTCAGGGTCAATTGCCATTTTGAAGATGAAATTTACCAAATGAAACACCATAAAAGAAACAAATTGCCAAGTCTGTCATCCACCTTCTGTAATGTGATATTTGCTCACAGGGATAACTATATCACCTGCACAGTTTCATAATAAATGTCCATTCTGCTCATTTCTCAAAATACTTATGCAAAAATAACCCAGTTTATTGGAAATTACCATATATTGACATTGAAGCATACTCTGTACTCTTGGTTTCTTTATGACTAAGTTTTGTTTCATATTGCATCATTTCAATTCCGGTCACAGACAACTTCAAAATTTTCCATAAGTGCTAACACCAACAATTACTTTATTTTGTAAGACATATAGAAGTAATTTGATTTTTTTGATCAATTTTTCCTTTCAGCTTACTTATTTTGCTAAGAATAATGACTTTACATTTAAGGAAAGACAAACAGTCATATTCTTTGGTTATGGAAGCAAAAATGTGGGCTTGTTTGCTTATCAAAAAACAAATTCTTGATTCAGTTTTTAAAGAAAGTATATTTATCGTCTAAAGCACCGCAATCAGTAAACAAATCACTGTTCATAAATGACCTCGTGGTGCAACGGTGGCGCGTCTGACTCTAGATCAGAAAATTGCGTGTTCAAATCACGTCGGGGTCAATTGCCATTTTGAAGATGAAATTTACCAAATGAAACACCATAAAAGAAACAAATTGCCAAGTCTGTCATCCACCTTCTGTAATGGGATATTTGCTCACAGGTATAACTATATCACCTGCACAGTTTCATAATAAATGTCCATTCTGCTCATTTCTCATAATACTTATACAAAAAATACCCAGTTAATTGGAAATTACCATATCTTGACATTGAAGCATACTCTGTACTCTTGCTTTCTTTATGACTAAGTTTTGTTTCATAATGCATCATTTCAATTCCGGTCACAGACAACTTCAAAATTTTACATAAGTGCTAACACCAACAATTACTTTATTTTGTAAGACATATAGAAGTAATTTGATTTTTTGATCAATTTTTCCTTTCAGCTTACCTATTTTGTGAAGAATAATGACTTTGCACTGAAGGGGAGACAAACAGTCATATTCTTTGGTTATGGAAGCAAGGATGTGGGCTTGATTGCTTATCAATAATCAAATTCTTGATTCAGTATTTACAGAAAGTATATTGATAGTCTTAAGCACCACAATCAGTAAATAAGCCACTGCACATAAGTGACCTCGTGGCGCAATGGTAGCATGTCTGACTCCAGATCAGAAGATTGCGTGTTCAAATCACGTCGGGGTCAATTGCCATTTTGAAGATGAAATTTACCAAATTAAACACCATAAAAGAAACAAATTACCAAGTCTGTCATCCACCTTCTATAATGTGATATTTGCTCACAGGTATAACTATATCACCTGCACAGTTTCATAATAAATGTCCATTCTGCTCATTTCTCATAATACTTATACAAAAAATACCCAGTTAATTGGAAATTACCATATCTTGACATTGAAGCATACTCTGTACTCTTGGTTTCTTTATGATTAAGTTTTGTTTCATATTGCATCGTTTCATTTCCTGTCAAAGACAACTTCAAAATTTTACATAAGTGCTAACACCAACAATTACTTTATTTTGTAAGACATATAGAAGTAATTTGATTTTTTGATCAATTTTTCCGTTCAGCTTACCTATTTTGTGAAGAATAATGACTTTGCACTGAAGGGGAGACAAACAGTCATATTCTTTGGTTATGGAAGCAAGGATGTGGGCTTGATTGCTTATCAATAATCAAATTCTTGATTCAGTATTTACAGAAAGTATATTGATAGTCTTAAGCACCACAATCAGTAAATAAGCCACTCCACATAAGTGACCTCGTGGCGCAATGGTAGCATGTCTGACTCCAGATCAGAAGGTTGTGTGTTCAAATCACATCGGGGTCATTTACTATTTTGAAGATGAAATTTACCAAATGAAACACCATAAAAGAAACAAATTACCAAGTCTGTCATCCACCTTCTGTAATGTTATATTTGCTCACAAGGATAACTATATCACCTGCACAGTTTCATAATAAATGTCCATTCTGCTCATTTCTCAAAATACTTATGCAAAAATAACCCAGTTTATTGGAAATTACCATATATTGACATTGAAGCATACTCTGTACTCTTGGTTTCTTTATGACTAAGTTTTGTTTTATATTGCAACATTTCAATTCCGGTCACAGACAACTTCAAAATTTTACATAAGTGCTAACACCAACAATTACTTTATTTTGTAAGACATATAGAAGTAATTTGATTTTTTTGATCAATTTTTCCTTTCAGCTTACTTATTTTGCTAAGAATAATGACTTTACATTTAAGGAAAGACAAACAGTCATATTCTTTGGTTATGGAAGCAAAGATGTGGGCTTGTTTGCTTATCAAAAAACAAATTCTTGTTTCAGTTTTTAAAGAAAGTATATTTATCGTCTAAAGCACCGCAATCAGTAAACAAATCACTGTTCATAAATGACCTCGTGGCGCAACGGTGGCGCGTCTGACTCTAGATCAGAAAATTGCGTGTTCAAATCACGTCGGGGTCAATTGCCATTTTGAAGATGAAATTTACCAAATGAAACACCATAAAAGAAACAAAGTGCCAAGTCTGTCATCCACCTTCTGTAATGGGATATTTGCTCACAGGTATAACTATATCACCTGCACAGTTTCATAATAAATGTCCATTCTGCTCATTTCTCATAATACTTATACAAAAAATACCCAGTTAATTGGAAATTACCATATCTTGACATTGAAGCATACTCTGTACTCTTGCTTTCTTTATGACTAAGTTTTGTTTCATAATGCATCATTTCAATTCCGGTCACAGACAACTTCAAAATTTTACATAAGTGCTAACACCAACAATTACTTTATTTTGTAAGACATATAGAAGTAATTTGATTTTTTGATCAATTTTTCCTTTCAGCTTACCTATTTTGTGAAGAATAATGACTTTGCACTGAAGGGGAGACAAACAGTCATATTCTTTGGTTATGGAAGCAAGGATGTGGGCTTGATTGCTTATCAATAATCAAATTCTTGATTCAGTATTTACAGAAAGTATATTGATAGTCTTAAGCACCACAATCAGTAAATAAGCCACTGCACATAAGTGACCTCGTGGCGCAATGGTAGCATGTCTGACTCCAGATCAGAAGGTTGTGTGTTCAAATCACATCGGGGTCATTTACTATTTTGAAGATGAAATTTACCAAATGAAACACCATAAAAGAAACAAATTACCAAGTCTGTCATCCACCTTCTGTAATGTTATATTTGCTCACAAGGATAACTATATCACCTGCACAGTTTCATAATAAATGTCCATTCTGCTCATTTCTCATAATACTTATGCAAAAATAACCCAGTTTATTGGAAATTACCATATATTGACATTGAAGCATACTCTGTACTCTTGGTTTCTTTATGACTAAGTTTTGTTTCATATTGCATCATTTCAATTCCGGTCACAGACAACTTCAAAATTTTACATAAGTGCTAACACCAACAATTACTTTATTTTGTAAGACATATAGAAGTAATTTGATTTTTTTGATCAATTTTTCCTTTCAGCTTACTTATTTTGCTAAGAATAATGACTTTACATTTAAGGAAAGACAAACAGTCATATTCTTTGGTTATGGAAGCAAAGATGTGCGCTTTTTAGCTTATCAAAAAACAAATTCTTGATTCAGTTTTTAAAGAAAGTATATTTATCATCTAAAGCACCGCAATCAGTAAAGAAACCATTGCTCATAAATGACCTTGTGGCGCAACGGTGGCACGTCTGACTCTAGATCAGAAGATTGGGTGTTCAATTCACGTCGGGGTCAATTGCCATTTTGAAGATGAAATTTACCAAATGAAACACCATAAAAGAAACAAATTGCCAAGTCTGTCATCCACCTTCTGTAATGTGATATTTGCTCACAGGTATAACTATATCACCTGCACAGTTTCATAATAAATATCCATTCTGCTCATTTCTCATAATACTTATACAAAAAATACCCAGTTAATTGGAAATTACCATATCTTGACATTGAAGCATACTCTGTACTCTTGGTTTCTTTATGATTAAGTTTTGTTTCATATTGCATCGTTTCATTTCCTGTCAAAGACAACTTCAAAATTTTACATAAGTGCTAACACCAACAATTACTTTATTTTGTAAGACATATAGAAGTAATTTGATTTTTTGATCAATTTTTCCTTTCAGCTTACCTATTTTGTGAAGAATAATGACTTTGCACTGAAGGGGAGACAAACAGTCATATTCTTTGGTTATGGAAGCAAGGATGTGGGCTTGATTGCTTATCAATAATCAAATTCTTGATTCAGTATTTACAGAAAGTATATTGATAGTCTTAAGCACCACAATCAGTAAATAAGCCACTGCACATAAGTGACCTCGTGGCGCAATGGTAGCATGTCTGACTCCAGATCAGAAGGTTGTGTGTTCAAATCACATCGGGGTAATTTACTATTTTGAAGATGAAATTTACCAAATGAAACACCATAAAAGAAACAAATTACCAAGTCTGTCATCCACCTTCTGTAATGTTATATTTGCTCACAAGGATAACTATATCACCTGCACAGTTTCATAATAAATGTCCATTCTGCTAATTTCTCATAATACTTATGCAAAAATAACCCAGTTTATTGGAAATTACCATATATTGACATTGAAGCATACTCTGTACTCTTGGTTTCTTTATGATTAAGTTTTGTTTCATATTGCATCATTTCAATTCCGGTCACAGACAACTTCAAAATTTTACATAAGTGCTAACACCAACAATTACTTTATTTTGTAAGACATATAGAAGTAATTTGATTTTTTTGATCAATTTTTCCTTTCAGCTTACTTATTTTGCTAAGAATAATGACTTTACATTTAAGGAAAGACAAACAGTCATATTCTTTGGTTATGGAAGCAAAGATGTGCGCTTTTTAGCTTATCAAAAAACAAATTCTTGATTCAGTTTTTAAAGAAAGTATATTTATCGTTTAAAGCACCGCAATCAGTAAAGAAACCATTGCTCATAAATGACCTCGTGGCGCAACGGTGGCGCATCTGACTCTAGATCAGAAGATTGGGTGTTCAATTCACGTCGGGGTCAATTGCCATTTTGAAGATGAAATTTACCAAATGAAACACCATAAAAGAAACAAATTGCCAAGTCTGTCATCCACCTTCTGTAATGTGATATTTGCTCACAGGTATAACTATATCACCTGCACAGTTTCATAATAAATATCCATTCTGCTCATTTCTCATTATACTTATACAAAAAATACCCAGTTAATTGGAAATTACCATATCTTGACATTGAAGCATACTCTGTACTCTTGGTTTCTTTATGATTAAGTTTTGTTTCATATTGCATCGTTTCATTTCCTGTCAAAGACAACTTCAAAATTTTACATAAGTGCTAACACCAACGATTACTTTATTTTGTAAGACATATAGAAGTAATTTGATTTTTTGATCAATTTTTCCTTTCAGCTTACCTATTTTGTGAAGAATAATGACTTTATTTATTTATTAATTTATTAACAGTTTCTTATATAGCGCAGCAAATTCCGTTGCGCTTTACAATTTGAAATAACAATTACAAACTGGGTGATAACAGTCATAGAGGTAGGAAGGCCCTGCTCGCAAGCTTACAATCTATAGGCATATGTACATAAGGAAAGGTGCTATCTATTGCATAGAATGAGAAGACATGTGAGGATATGTGTGGACTGTACAGAGTGGATGTAATTTGATAGCAAGGTTTATGAAAGTTATGTGGGCGGTTCAGGAATTTGATACGCTTGCCTAAAGAGGTGAGTTTTGAGGGAACGCTTGAAGGTTTGGAGACTAGAGGAGAGTCTTATTGTGTGTGGTAGGGCATTCCACAGAGTGGGTGCAGCCCGATGAAAGTCCTGCAGTCGTGAGTGGGAGCGAGTAATGAGTGTGGATGAGAGACGCAGGTCTTGTGAAGAGCGCAGAGGTCGGGTTGGGAGATATTCTGTGATAAGCGAAGTGATGTACGTTGGTGTAGTTTGGTTAATGGCCTTGTGTGTGAGTAAAAGTATTTTATATTGAAAGCGGTAGAATACAGGTAACCAATGGAGGGACTGACAGAGTGGATCTGCAGACGATGAACGTCTAGTGAGGAAGATAAGCCTCTCCGCTGCATTCAGAATGGATTGTAGTGGTGAGAGTCTCGTTTTGGGAAGACCAGTTAGGAGACTATTGCAATAATCAATGCGGGAGACAAACAGGACTTTGCACTGAAGGGGAGACAAACAGTCATATTCTTTGGTTATGGAAGCAAGGATGTGGGCTTGATTGCTTATCAATAATCAAATTCTTGATTCAGTATTTACAGAAAGTATATTGATAGTCTTAAGCACCACAATCAGTAAATAAGCCACTGCACATAAGTGACCTCGAGGCGCAATGGTAGCATGTCTGACTCCAGATCAGAAGATTGTGTGTTCAAATCACGTCAGGGTCAATTGTCATTTTGAAGATGAAATTTACCAAATGAAACACCATAAAAGAAACAAATTGCCAAGTCTGTCATCCACCTTCTGTAATGTGATATTTGCTCACAGGTATAACTATATCACCTGCACAGTTTCATAATAAATATCCATTCTGCTCATTTCTCATAATACTTATACAAAAAATACCCAGTTAATTGGAAATTACCATATCTTGACATTGAAGCATACTCTGTACTCTTGGTTTCTTTATGATTAAGTTTTGTTTCATATTGCATCGTTTCATTTCCTGTCAAAGACAACTTCAAAATTATACATAAGTGCTAACACCAACAATTACTTTATTTTGTAAGACATATAGAAGTAATTTGATTTTTTGATCAAATTTTCCATTCAGCTTACTTATTTTGCTAAGAATAATGACTTTACATTTAAGGAAAGACAAACAGTCATATTCTTTGGTTATGGAAGCAAAGATGTGGGCTTGTTTGCTTATCAATAACAAAATTCTTGATTCAGTTTTTACAGAAAGTATATTTATCGTCTAAAGCACCGCAATCAGTAAAGAAACCATTGCTCATAAATGACCTCGTGGCGCAACGGTGGCGCGTCTGGCTCTAGATCAGAATATTGCGTGTTCAAATCACGTCGGGGTCAGTTACCATTTTGAAGATGAAATTTACCAAATGAAACACCATAAAAGAAACAAATTGCCAAGTCTGTCATCCACCTTCTGTAATGTGATATTTGCTCACAGGTTTAACTATATCACCTGCACAGTTTCATAATAAATGTCCATTCTGCTCATTTCTCATAATACTTATGCAAAAATAACCCAGTTAATTGGAAATTACCATATCTTGACATTGAAGCATACTCTGTACTCTTGGTTTCTTTATGATTAAGTTTTGTTTCATATTGCATCGTTTCATTTCCGGTCAAAGACAACTTCAAAATTTTACATAAGTGCTAACACCAACAATTACTTTATTTTGTAAGACATTTAGAAGTAACTTGACTTTTTTGATCAATTTTTCCTTTCAGCTTACCTATTTTGTTAAGAATAATGACTTTGCACTGAAGGGGAGACAAACAGTCATATTCTTTGGTTATGGAAGCAAGGATTTGGGCTTGATTGCTTATCAATAACCAAATTCTTGATTCAGTATTTACAGAAAGTATATTGATAGTCTAAAGCACCACAATCAGTAAATAAGCCACTGCTCATAAGTGACCTCGTGGTGCAACGCTAGAGTGTCTGACTCCAGATCAAAAGGTTGCGTGTTCAATTCACGTCAGGGTCAATTGCCATTTTGAAGATGAAATTTACCAAATGAAACACCATAAAAGAAACAAATTGCCAAGTCTGTCATCCACCTTCTGTAATATGATATTTGCTCACAGGGATAACTATATCACCTGCACAGTTTCATAATAAATGTCCATTCTGCTCATTTCTCAAAATACTTATGCAAAAATAACCCAGTTTATTGGAAATTACCATATATTGACATTGAAGCATACTCTGTACTCTTGGTTTCTTTATGACTAAGTTTTGTTTCATATTGCATCATTTCAATTCCGGTCACAGACAACTTCAAAATTTTCCATAAGTGCTAACACCAACAATTACTTTATTTTGTAAGACATATAGAAGTAATTTGATTTTTTTGATCAATTTTTCCTTTCAGCTTACTTATTTTGCTAAGAATAATGACTTTACATTTAAGGAAAGACAAACAGTCATATTCTTTGGTTATGGAAGCAAAGATGTGGGCTTGTTTGTTTATCAATAACCAAATTCTTGATTCAGTATTTACAGAAAGTATATTGATAGTCTAAAGCACCACAATCAGTAAATAAGCCACTGTGCATAAGTGACCTCGTGGTGCAACGGTAGAGTGTCTGACTCCATATCAGAAGTTTGCGTGTTCAATTTACGTCAGGGTCAATTGCCATTTTGAAGATGAAATTTACCAAATGAAACACCATAAAAGAAACAAATTGCCAAGTCTGTCATCCACCTTCTGTAATGTGATATTTGCTCACAGGGATAACTATATCACCTGCACAGTTTCATAATAAATGTCCATTCTGCTCATTTCTCAAAATACCTATGCAAAAATAACCCAGTTTATTGGAAATTACCATATATTGACATTGAAGCATACTCTGTACTCTTGGTTTCTTTATGACTAAGTTTTGTTTTATATTGCAACATTTCAATTCCGGTCACAGACAACTTCAAAATTTTACATATGTGCTAACACCAACAATTACTTTATTTTGTAAGACATATAGAAGTAATTTGATTTTTTTGATCAATTTTTCCTTTCAGCTTACTTATTTTGCTAAGAATAATGACTTTACATTTAAGGAAAGACAAACAGTCATATTCTTTGGTTATGGAAGCAAAGATGTGGGCTTGTTTGCTTATCAAAAAACAAATTCTTGATTCAGTTTTTAAAGAAAGTATATTTATCGTCTAAAGCACCGCAATCAGTAAACAAATCACTGTTCATAAATGACCTCGTGGCGCAACGGTGGCGCGTCTGACTCTAGATCAGAAAATTGCGTGTTCAAATCACGTCGGGGTCAATTGCCATTTTGAAGATGAAATTTACCAAATGAAACACCATAAAAGAAACAAATTGCCAAGTCTGTCATCCACCTTCTGTAATGGGATATTTGCTCACAGGTATAACTATATCACCTGCACAGTTTCATAATAAATGTCCATTCTGCTCATTTCTCATAATACTTATACAAAAAATACCCAGTTAATTGGAAATTACCATATCTTGACATTGAAGCATACTCTGTACTCTTGCTTTCTTTATGACTAAGTTTTGTTTCATAATGCATCATTTCAATTCCGGTCACAGACAACTTCAAAATTTTACATAAGTGCTAACACCAACAATTACTTTATTTTGTAAGACATATAGAAGTAATTTGATTTTTTTGATCAATTTTTCCTTTCAGCTTACTTATTTTGCTAAGAATAATGACTTTACATTTAAGGAAAGACAAACAGTCATATTCTTTGGTTATGGAAGCAAAGATGTGCGCTTTTTAGCTTATCAAAAAACAAATTCTTGATTCAGTTTTTAAAGAAAGTATATTTATCGTCTAAAGCACCGCAATCAGTAAAGAAACCATTGCTCATAAATGACCTCGTGGCGCAACGGTGGCACGTCTGACTCTAGATCAGAAGATTGGGTGTTCAATTCACGTCGGGGTCAATTGCCATTTTGAAGATTAAATTTACCAAATGAAACACCATAAAAGAAACAAATTGCCAAGTCTGTCATCCACCTTCTGTAATGTGATATTTGCTCACAGGTATAACTATATCACCTGCACAGTTTCATAATAAATATCCATTCTGCTCATTTCTCATAATACTTATACAAAAAATACCCAGTTAATTGGAAATTACCATATCTTGACATTGAAGCATACTCTGTACTCTTGGTTTCTTTATGATTAAGTTTTGTTTCATATTGCATCGTTTCATTTCCGGTCAAAGACAACTTCAAAATTTTACATAAGTGCTAACACCAACAATTACTTTATTTTGTAAGACATTTAGAAGTAACTTGACTTTTTTGATCAATTTTTCCTTTCAGCTTACCTATTTTGTTAAGAATAATGACTTTGCACTGAAGGGGAGACAAACAGTCATATTCTTTGGTTATGGAAGCAAGGATTTGGGCTTGATTGCTTATCAATAACCAAATTCTTGATTCAGTATTTACAGAAAGTATATTGATAGTCTAAAGCACCACAATCAGTAAATAAGCCACTGCACATAAGTGACCTCGTGGTGCAACGGTAGAGTGTCTGACTCCAGATCAGAAGGTTGCGTGTTCAATTTACGTCAGGGTCAATTGCCATTTTGAAGATGAAATTTACCAAATGAAACACCATAAAAGAAACAAATTGCCAAGTCTGTCATCCACCTTCTGTAATGTGATATTTGCTCACAGGGATAACTATATCACCTGCACAGTTTCATAATAAATGTCCATTCTGCTCATTTCTCAAAATACTTATGCAAAAATAACCCAGTTTATTGGAAATTACCATATATTGACATTGAAGCATACTCTGTACTCTTGGTTTCTTTATGACTAAGTTTTGTTTTATATTGCAACATTTCAATTCCGGTCACAGACAACTTCAAAATTTTACATATGTGCAAACACCAACAATTACTTTATTTTGTAAGACATATAGAAGTAATTTGATTTTTTTGATCAATTTTTCCTTTCAGCTTACTTATTTTGCTAAGAATAATGACTTTACATTTAAGGAAAGACAAACAGTCATATTCTTTGGTTATGGAAGCAAAGATGTGGGCTTGTTTGCTTATCAAAAAACAAATTCTTGATTCAGTTTTTAAAGAAAGTATATTTATCGTCTAAAGCACCGCAATCAGTAAACAAATCACTGTTCATAAATGACCTCGTGGCGCAACGGTGGCGCGTCTGACTCTAGATCAGAAAATTGCGTGTTCAAATCACGTCGGGGTCAATTGCCATTTTGAAGATGAAATTTACCAAATGAAACACCATAAAAGAAACAAATTGCCAAGTCTGTCATCCACCTTCTGTAATGGGATATTTGCTCACAGGTATAACTATATCACCTGCACAGTTTCATAATAAATGTCCATTCTGCTCATTTCTCATAATACTTATACAAAAAATACCCAGTTAATTGGAAATTACCATATCTTGACATTGAAGCATACTCTGTACTCTTGCTTTCTTTATGACTAAGTTTTGTTTCATAATGCATCATTTCAATTCCGGTCACAGACAACTTCAAAATTTTACATAAGTGCTAACACCAACAATTACTTTATTTTGTAAGACATATAGAAGTAATTTGATTTTTTGATCAATTTTTCCTTTCAGCTTACCTATTTTGTGAAGAATAATGACTTTGCACTGAAGGGGAGACAAACAGTCATATTCTTTGGTTATGGAAGCAAGGATGTGGGCTTGATTGCTTATCAATAATCAAATTCTTGATTCAGTATTTACAGAAAGTATATTGATAGTCTTAAGCACCACAATCAGTAAATAAGCCACTGCACATAAGTGACCTCGTGGCGCAATGGTAGCATGTCTGACTCCAGATCAGAAGATTGCGTGTTCAAATCATGTCGGGGTCAATTGCCATTTTGAAGATGAAATTTACCAAATGAAACACCATAAAAGAAACAAATTGCCAAGTCTGTCATCCACCTTCTGTAATGTGATATTTGCTCACAGGTATAACTATATCACCTGCACAGTTTCATAATAAATATCCATTCTGCTCATTTCTCATAATACTTATACAAAAAATACCCAGTTAATTGGAAATTACCATATCTTGACATTGAAGCATACTCTGTACTCTTGGTTTCTTTATGATTAAGTTTTGTTTCATATTGCATCGTTTCATTTCCTGTCAAAGACAACTTCAAAATTATACATAAGTGCTAACACCAACAATTACTTTACTTTGTAAGACATATAGAAGTAATTTGATTTTTTGATCAATTTTTCCTTTCAGCTTACTTATTTTGCTAAGAATAATGACTTTACATTTAAGGAAAGACAAACAGTCATATTCTTTGGTTATGGAAGCAAAGATGTGGGCTTGTTTGCTTATCAATAACAAAATTCTTGATTCAGTTTTTACAGAAAGTATATTTATCGTCTAAAGCACCGCAATCAGTAAAGAAACCATTGCTCATAAATGACCTCGTGGCGCAACGGTGGCGCGTCTGGCTCTAGATCAGAATATTGCGTGTTCAAATCACGTCGGGGTCAATTCCCATTTTGAAGATGAAATTTACCAAATGAAACACCATAAAAGAAACAAATTGCCAAGTCTGTCATCCACCTTCTGTAATGTGATATTTGCTCACAGGTTTAACTATATCACCTGCACAGTTTCATAATAAATGTCCATTCTGCTCATTTCTCATAATACTTATGCAAAAATAACCCAGTTAATTGGAAATTACCATATATTGACATTGAAGCATACTCTGTACTCTTGGTTTCTTTATGATTAAGTTTTGTTTCATATTGCATCGTTTCATTTTCGGTCAAAGACAACTTCAAAATTTTACATAAGTGCTAACACCAACAATTACTTTATTTTGTAAGACATTTAGAAGTAACTTGACTTTTTTGATCAATTTTTCCTTTCAGCTTACCTATTTTGTTAAGAATAATGACTTTGCACTGAAGGGGAGACAAACAGTCATATTCTTTGGTTATGGAAGCAAGGATTTGGGCTTGATTGCTTATCAATAACCAAATTCTTGATTCAGTATTTACAGAAAGTATATTGGTAGTCTAAAGCACCACAATCAGTAAATAAGCAACTGCTCATAAGTGACCTCGTGGTGCAACGGTAGCGTGTCTGACTCCAGATCAGAAGATTGCGTGTTCAATTCACGTTGGGGTCATTTGCCATTTTGAAGATGAAATTTACCAAATGAAACACCATAAAAGAAACAAATTACCAAGTCTGTCATCCACCTTCTGTAATGTGATATTTGCTCACAGGTATAATTATATCACCTGCATAGTTTCATAATAAATGTTCATTCTGCTCATTTCTCATAATACTTATGCAAAAATAACCCAGTTTATAGGAAATTACCATATATTGACATTGAAGCATACTCTGTACTCTTGGTTTCTTTATGACTAAGTTTTGTTTCATATCGCATCATTTCAATTCCGGTCACAGACAACTTCAAAATTTTCCATAAGTGCTAACACCAACAATTACTTTATTTTGTAAGACATATAGAAGTAATTTGATTTTTTTGGATCAATTTTTCCTTTCAGCTTACTTATTTTGCTAAGAATAATGACTTTACATTTAAGGAAAGACAAACAGTCATATTCTTTGGTTATGGAAGCAAAGATGTGGGCTTGTTTGTTTATCAATAACCAAATTCTTGATTCAGTATTTACAGAAAGTATATTGATAGTCTAAAGCACCACAATCAGTAAATAAGCCACTGCACATAAGTGACCTCGTGGTGCAACGGTAGAGTGTCTGACTCCAGATCAGAAGGTTGCGTGTTCAATTTACGTCAGGGTCAATTGCCATTTTGAAGATGAAATTTACCAAATGAAACACCATAAAAGAAACAAATTGCCAAGTCTGTCATCCACCTTCTGTAATGTGATATTTGCTCACAGGGATAACTATATCACCTGCACAGTTTCATAATAAATGTCCATTCTGCTCATTTCTCAAAATACTTATGCAAAAATAACCCAGTTTATTGGAAATTACCATATATTGACATTGAAGCATACTCTGTACTCTTGGTTTCTTTATGACTAAGTTTTGTTTTATATTGCAACATTTCAATTCCGGTCACAGACAACTTCAAAATTTTACATATGTGCTAACACCAACAATTACTTTATTTTGTAAGACATATAGAAGTAATTTGATTTTTTTGATCAATTTTTCCTTTCAGCTTACTTATTTTGCTAAGAATAATGACTTTAAATTTAAGGAAAGACAAACAGTCATATTCTTTGGTTATGGAAGCAAAGATGTGGGCTTGTTTGCTTATCAAAAAACAAATTCTTGATTCAGTTTTTAAAGAAAGTATATTTATCGTCTAAAGCACCGCAATCAGTAAACAAATCACTGTTCATAAATGACCTCGTGGCGCAACGGTGGCGCGTCTGACTCTAGATCAGAAAATTGCGTGTTCAAATCACGTCGGGGTCAATTGCCATTTTGAAGATGAAATTTACCAAATGAAACACCATAAAAGAAACAAATTGCCAAGTCTGTCATCCACCTTCTGTAATGGGATATTTGCTCACAGGTATAACTATATCACCTGCACAGTTTCATAATAAATGTCCATTCTGCTCATTTCTCATAATACTTATACAAAAAATACCCAGTTAATTGGAAATTACCATATCTTGACATTGAAGCATACTCTGTACTCTTGCTTTCTTTATGACTAAGTTTTGTTTCATAATGCATCATTTCAATTCCGGTCACAGACAACGTCAAAATTTTACATAAGTGCTAACACCAACAATTACTTTATTTTGTAAGACATATAGAAGTAATTTGATTTTTTGATCAATTTTTCCTTTCAGCTTACCTATTTTGTGAAGAATAATGACTTTGCACTGAAGGGGAGACAAACAGTCATATTCTTTGGTTATGGAAGCAAGGATGTGGGCTTGATTGCTTATCAATAATCAAATTCTTGATTCAGTATTTACAGAAAGTATATTGATAGTCTTAAGCACCACAATCAGTAAATAAGCCACTGCACATAAGTGACCTCGTGGCGCAATGGTAGCATGTCTGACTCCAGATCAGAAGATTGCGTGTTCAAATCACGTCGGGGTCAATTGCCATTTTGAAGATGAAATTTACCAAATGAAACACCATAAAAGAAACAAATTGCCAAGTCTGTCATCCACCTTCTGTAATGTGATATTTGCTCACAGGTATAACTATATCACCTGCACAGTTTCATAATAAATATCCGTTCTGCTCATTTCTCATAATACTTATACAAAAAATACCCAGTTAATTGGAAATTACCATATCTTGACATTGAAGCATACTCTGTACTCTTGGTTTTTTTATGATTAAGTTTTGTTTCATATTGCATCGTTTCATTTCCTGTCAAAGACAACTTCAAAATTATACATAAGTGCTAACACCAACAATTACTTTACTTTGTAAGACATATAGAAGTAATTTGATTTTTTGATCAATTTTTCCTTTCAGCTTACTTATTTTGCTAAGAATAATGACTTTACATTTAAGGAAAGACAAACAGTCATATTCTTTGGTTATGGAAGCAAAGATGTGGGCTTGTTTGCTTATCAATAACAAAATTCTTGATTCAGTTTTTACAGAAAGTATATTTATCGTCTAAAGCACCGCAATCAGTAAAGAAACCATTGCTCATAAATGACCTCGTGGCGCAACGGTGGCGCGTCTGGCTCTAGATCAGAATATTGCGTGTTCAAATCACGTCGGGGTCAATTCCCATTTTGAAGATGAAATTTACCAAATGAAACACCATAAAAGAAACAAATTGCCAAGTCTGTCATCCACCTTCTGTAATGTGATATTTGCTCACAGGTTTAACTATATCACCTGCACAGTTTCATAATAAATGTCCATTCTGCTCATTTCTCATAATACTTATGCAAAAATAACCCAGTTAATTGGAAATTACCATATATTGACATTGAAGCATACTCTGTACTCTTGGTTTCTTTATGATTAAGTTTTGTTTCATATTGCATCGTTTCATTTTCGGTCAAAGACAACTTCAAAATTTTACATAAGTGCTAACACCAACAATTACTTTATTTTGTAAGACATTTAGAAGTAACTTGACTTTTTTGATCAATTTTTCCTTTCAGCTTACCTATTTTGTTAAGAATAATGACTTTGCACTGAAGGGGAGACAAACAGTCATATTCTTTGGTTATGGAAGCAAGGATTTGGGCTTGATTGCTTATCAATAACCAAATTCTTGATTCAGTATTTACAGAAAGTATATTGGTAGTCTAAAGCACCACAATCAGTAAATAAGCAACTGCTCATAAGTGACCTCGTGGTGCAACGGTAGCGTGTCTGACTCCAGATCAGAAGATTGCGTGTTCAATTCACGTTGGGGTCATTTGCCATTTTGAAGATGAAATTTACCAAATGAAACACCATAAAAGAAACAAATTACCAAGTCTGTCATCCACCTTCTGTAATGTGATATTTGCTCACAGGTATAATTATATCACCTGCATAGTTTCATAATAAATGTTCATTCTGCTCATTTCTCATAATACTTATGCAAAAATAACCCAGTTTATTGGAAATTACCATATATTGACATTGAAGCATACTCTGTACTCTTGGTTTCTTTATGACTAAGTTTTGTTTCATATCGCATCATTTCAATTCCGGTCACAGACAACTTCAAAATTTTCCATAAGTGCTAACACCAACAATTACTTTATTTTGTAAGACATATAGAAGTAATTTGATTTTTTTGGATCAATTTTTCCTTTCAGCTTACTTATTTTGCTAAGAATAATGACTTTACATTTAAGGAAAGACAAACAGTCATATTCTTTGGTTATGGAAGCAAAGATGTGGGCTTGTTTGTTTATCAATAACCAAATTCTTGATTCAGTATTTACAGAAAGTATATTGATAGTCTAAAGCACCACAATCAGTAAATAAGCCACTGCACATAAGTGACCTCGTGGTGCAACGGTAGAGTGTCTGACTCCAGATCAGAAGGTTGCGTGTTCAATTTACGTCAGGGTCAATTGCCATTTTGAAGATGAAATTTACCAAATGAAACACCATAAAAGAAACAAATTGCCAAGTCTGTCATCCACCTTCTGTAATGTGATATTTGCTCACAGGGATAACTATATCACCTGCACAGTTTCATAATAAATGTCCATTCTGCTCATTTCTCAAAATACTTATGCAAAAATAACCCAGTTTATTGGAAATTACCATATATTGACATTGAAGCATACTCTGTACTCTTGGTTTCTTTATGACTAAGTTTTGTTTTATATTGCAACATTTCAATTCCGGTCACAGACAACTTCAAAATTTTACATATGTGCTAACACCAACAATTACTTTATTTTGTAAGACATATAGAAGTAATTTGATTTTTTTGATCAATTTTTCCTTTCAGCTTACTTATTTTGCTAAGAATAATGACTTTAAATTTAAGGAAAGACAAACAGTCATATTCTTTGGTTATGGAAGCAAAGATGTGGGCTTGTTTGCTTATCAAAAAACAAATTCTTGATTCAGTTTTTAAAGAAAGTATATTTATCGTCTAAAGCACCGCAATCAGTAAACAAATCACTGTTCATAAATGACCTCGTGGCGCAACGGTGGCGCGTCTGACTCTAGATCAGAAAATTGCGTGTTCAAATCACGTCGGGGTCAATTGCCATTTTGAAGATGAAATTTACCAAATGAAACACCATAAAAGAAACAAATTGCCAAGTCTGTCATCCACCTTCTGTAATGGGATATTTGCTCACAGGTATAACTATATCACCTGCACAGTTTCATAATAAATGTCCATTCTGCTCATTTCTCATAATACTTATACAAAAAATACCCAGTTAATTGGAAATTACCATATCTTGACATTGAAGCATACTCTGTACTCTTGCTTTCTTTATGACTAAGTTTTGTTTCATAATGCATCATTTCAATTCCGGTCACAGACAACGTCAAAATTTTACATAAGTGCTAACACCAACAATTACTTTATTTTGTAAGACATATAGAAGTAATTTGATTTTTTGATCAATTTTTCCTTTCAGCTTACCTATTTTGTGAAGAATAATGACTTTGCACTGAAGGGGAGACAAACAGTCATATTCTTTGGTTATGGAAGCAAGGATGTGGGCTTGATTGCTTATCAATAATCAAATTCTTGATTCAGTATTTACAGAAAGTATATTGATAGTCTTAAGCACCACAATCAGTAAATAAGCCACTGCACATAAGTGACCTCGTGGCGCAATGGTAGCATGTCTGACTCCAGATCAGAAGATTGCGTGTTCAAATCACGTCGGGGTCAATTGCCATTTTGAAGATGAAATTTACCAAATGAAACACCATAAAAGAAACAAATTGCCAAGTCTGTCATCCACCTTCTGTAATGTGATATTTGCTCACAGGTATAACTATATCACCTGCACAGTTTCATAATAAATATCCATTCTGCTCATTTCTCATAATACTTATACAAAAAATACCCAGTTAATTGGAAATTACCATATCTTGACATTGAAGCATACTCTGTACTCTTGGTTTTTTTATGATTAAGTTTTGTTTCATATTGCATCGTTTCATTTCCTGTCAAAGACAACTTCAAAATTATACATAAGTGCTAACACCAACAATTACTTTACTTTGTAAGACATATAGAAGTAATTTGATTTTTTGATCAATTTTTCCTTTCAGCTTACTTATTTTGCTAAGAATAATGACTTTACATTTAAGGAAAGACAAACAGTCATATTCTTTGGTTATGGAAGCAAAGATGTGGGCTTGTTTGCTTATCAATAACAAAATTCTTGATTCAGTTTTTACAGAAAGTATATTTATCGTCTAAAGCACCGCAATCAGTAAAGAAACCATTGCTCATAAATGACCTCGTGGCGCAACGGTGGCGCGTCTGGCTCTAGATCAGAATATTGCGTGTTCAAATCACGTCGGGGTCAATTCCCATTTTGAAGATGAAATTTACCAAATGAAACACCATAAAAGAAACAAATTGCCAAGTCTGTCATCCACCTTCTGTAATGTGATATTTGCTCACAGGTTTAACTATATCACCTGCACAGTTTCATAATAAATGTCCATTCTGCTCATTTCTCATAATACTTATGCAAAAATAACCCAGTTAATTGGAAATTACCATATATTGACATTGAAGCATACTCTGTACTCTTGGTTTCTTTATGATTAAGTTTTGTTTCATATTGCATCGTTTCATTTCCGGTCAAAGACAACTTCAAAATTTTACATAAGTGCTAACACCAACAATTACTTTATTTTGTAAGACATTTAGAAGTAACTTGACTTTTTTGATCAATTTTTCCTTTCAGCTTACCTATTTTGTTAAGAATAATGACTTTGCACTGAAGGGGAGACAAACAGTCATATTCTTTGGTTATGGAAGCAAGGATTTGGGCTTGATTGCTTATCAATAACCAAATTCTTGATTCAGTATTTACAGAAAGTATATTGGTAGTCTAAAGCACCACAATCAGTAAATAAGCAACTGCTCATAAGTGACCTCGTGGTGCAACGGTAGCGTGTCTGACTCCAGATCAGAAGATTGCGTGTTCAATTCACGTTGGGGTCATTTGCCATTTTGAAGATGAAATTTACCAAATGAAACACCATAAAAGAAACAAATTACCAAGTCTGTCATCCACCTTCTGTAATGTGATATTTGCTCACAGGTATAATTATATCACCTGCATAGTTTCATAATAAATGTTCATTCTGCTCATTTCTCATAATACTTATGCAAAAATAAACCAGTTTATTGGAAATTACCATATATTGACATTGAAGCATACTCTGTACTCTTGGTTTCTTTATGACTAAGTTTTGTTTCATATCGCATCATTTCAATTCCGGTCACAGACAACTTCAAAATTTTCCATAAGTGCTAACACCAACAATGACTTTATTTTGTAAGACATATAGAAGTAATTTGATTTTTTGGGATCAATTTTTCCTTTCAGCTTACTTATTTTGCTAAGAATAATGACTTTACATTTAAGGAAAGACAAACAGTCATATTCTTTGGTTATGGAAGCAAAGATGTGGGCTTGTTTGTTTATCAATAACCAAATTCTTGATTCAGTATTTACAGAAAGTATATTGATAGTCTAAAGCACCACAATCAGTAAATAAGCCACTGCACATAAGTGACCTCGTGGTGCAACGGTAGAGTGTCTGACTCCAGATCAGAAGGTTGCGTGTTCAATTTACGTCAGGGTCAATTGCCATTTTGAAGATGAAATTTACCAAATGAAACACCATAAAAGAAACAAATTGCCAAGTCTGTCATCCACCTTCTGTAATGTGATATTTGCTCACAGGGATAACTATATCACCTGCACAGTTTCATAATAAATGTCCATTCTGCTCATTTCTCAAAATACTTATGCAAAAATAACCCAGTTTATTGGAAATTACCATATATTGACATTGAAGCATACTCTGTACTCTTGGTTTCTTTATGACTAAGTTTTGTTTTATATTGCAACATTTCAATTCCGGTCACAGACAACTTCAAAATTTTACATATGTGCTAACACCAACAATTACTTTATTTTGTAAGACATATAGAAGTAATTTGATTTTTTTGATCAATTTTTCCTTTCAGCTTACTTATTTTGCTAAGAATAATGACTTTACATTTAAGGAAAGACAAACAGTCATATTCTTTGGTTATGGAAGCAAAGATGTGGGCTTGTTTGCTTATCAAAAAACAAATTCTTGATTCAGTTTTTAAAGAAAGTATATTTATCGTCTAAAGCACCGCAATCAGTAAACAAATCACTGTTCATAAATGACCTCGTGGCGCAACGGTGGCGCGTCTGACTCTAGATCAGAAAATTGCGTGTTCAAATCACGTCGGGGTCAATTGCCATTTTGAAGATGAAATTTACCAAATGAAACACCATAAAAGAAACAAATTGCCAAGTCTGTCATCCACCTTCTGTAATGGGATATTTGCTCACAGGTATAACTATATCACCTGCACAGTTTCATAATAAATGTCCATTCTGCTCATTTCTCATAATACTTATACAAAAAATACCCAGTTAATTGGAAATTACCATATCTTGACATTGAAGCATACTCTGTACTCTTGCTTTCTTTATGACTAAGTTTTGTTTCATAATGCATCATTTCAATTCCGGTCACAGACAACTTCAAAATTTTACATAAGTGCTAACACCAACAATTACTTTATTTTGTAAGACATATAGAAGTAATTTGATTTTTTGATCAATTTTTCCTTTCAGCTTACCTATTTTGTGAAGAATAATGACTTTGCACTGAAGGGGAGACAAACAGTCATATTCTTTGGTTATGGAAGCAAGGATGTGGGCTTGATTGCTTATCAATAATCAAATTCTTGATTCAGTATTTACAGAAAGTATATTGATAGTCTTAAGCACCACAATCAGTAAATAAGCCACTGCACATAAGTGACCTCGTGGCGCAATGGTAGCATGTCTGACTCCAGATCAGAAGATTGCGTGTTCAAATCACGTCGGGGTCAATTGCCATTTTGAAGATGAAATTTACCAAATGAAACACCATAAAAGAAACAAATTGCCAAGTCTGTCATCCACCTTCTGTAATGTGATATTTGCTCACAGGTATAACTATATCACCTGCACAGTTTCATAATAAATATCCATTCTGCTCATTTCTCATAATACTTATACAAAAAATACCCAGTTAATTGGAAATTACCATATCTTGACATTGAAGCATACTCTGTACTCTTGGTTTCTTTATGATTAAGTTTTGTTTCATATTGCATCGTTTCATTTCCTGTCAAAGACAACTTCAAAATTATACATAAGTGCTAACACCAACAATTACTTTACTTTGTAAGACATATAGAAGTAATTTGATTTTTTGATCAATTTTTCCTTTCAGCTTACTTATTTTGCTAAGAATAATGACTTTACATTTAAGGAAAGACAAACAGTCATATTCTTTGGTTATGGAAGCAAAGATGTGGGCTTGTTTGCTTATCAATAACAAAATTCTTGATTCAGTTTTTACAGAAAGTATATTTATCGTCTAAAGCACCGCAATCAGTAAAGAAACCATTGCTCATAAATGACCTCGTGGCGCAACGGTGGCGCGTCTGGCTCTAGATCAGAATATTGCGTGTTCAAATCACGTCGGGGTCAATTACCATTTTGAAGATGAAATTTACCAAATGAAACACCATAAAAGAAACAAATTGCCAAGTCTGTCATCCACCTTCTGTAATGTGATATTTGCTCACAGGTTTAACTATATCACCTGCACAGTTTCATAATAAATGTCCATTCTGCTCATTTCTCATAATACTTATGCAAAAATAACCCAGTTAATTGGAAATTACCATATATTGACATTGAAGCATACTCTGTACTCTTGGTTTCTTTATGATTAAGTTTTGTTTCATATTGCATCGTTTCATTTCCGGTCAAAGACAACTTCAAAATTTTACATAAGTGCTAACACCAACAATTACTTTATTTTGTAAGACATTTAGAAGTAACTTGACTTTTTTGATCAATTTTTCCTTTCAGCTTACCTATTTTGTTAAGAATAATGACTTTGCACTGAAGGGGAGACAAACAGTCATATTCTTTGGTTATGGAAGCAAGGATTTGGGCTTGATTGCTTATCAATAACCAAATTCTTGATTCAGTATTTACAGAAAGTATATTGGTAGTCTAAAGCACCACAATCAGTAAATAAGCGACTGCTCATAAGTGACCTCGTGGTGAAACGGTAGCGTGTCTGACTCCAGATCAGAAGATTGCGTGTTCAATTCACGTTGGGGTCAATTGCTATTTTGAAGATGAAATTTACCAAATGAAACACCATAAAAGAAACAAATTACCAAGTCTGTCATCCACCTTCTGTAATGTGATATTTGCTCACAGGTATAATTATATCACCTGCATAGTTTCATAATAAATGTTCATTCTGCTCATTTCTCATAATACTTATGCAAAAATAACCCAGTTTATTGGAAATTACCATATATTGACATTGAAGCATACTCTGTACTCTTGGTTTCTTTATGACTAAGTTTTGTTTCATATCGCATCATTTCAATTCCGGTCACAGACAACTTCAAAATTTTCCATAAGTGCTAACACCAACAATTACTTTATTTTGTAAGACATATAGAAGTAATTTGATTTTTTTGGATCAATTTTTCCTTTCAGCTTACTTATTTTGCTAAGAATAATGACTTTACATTTAAGGAAAGACAAACAGTCATATTCTTTGGTTATGGAAGCAAAGATGTGGGCTTGTTTGTTTATCAATAACCAAATTCTTGATTCAGTATTTACAGAAAGTATATTGATAGTCTAAAGCACCACAATCAGTAAATAAGCCACTGCACATAAGTGACCTCGTGGTGCAACGGTAGAGTGTCTGACTCCAGATCAGAAGGTTGCGTGTTCAATTTACGTCAGGGTCAATTGCCATTTTGAAGATGAAATTTACCAAATGAAACACCATAAAAGAAACAAATTGCCAAGTCTGTCATCCACCTTCTGTAATGTGATATTTGCTCACAGGGATAACTATATCACCTGCACAGTTTCATAATAAATGTCCATTCTGCTCATTTCTCAAAATACTTATGCAAAAATAACCCAGTTTATTGGAAATTACCATATATTGACATTGAAGCATACTCTGTACTCTTGGTTTCTTTATGACTAAGTTTTGTTTTATATTGCAACATTTCAATTCCGGTCACAGACAACTTCAAAATTTTACATATGTGCTAACACCAACAATTACTTTATTTTGTAAGACATATAGAAGTAATTTGATTTTTTTGATCAATTTTTCCTTTCAGCTTACTTATTTTGCTAAGAATAATGACTTTACATTTAAGGAAAGACAAACAGTCATATTCTTTGGTTATGGAAGCAAAGATGTGGGCTTGTTTGCTTATCAAAAAACAAATTCTTGATTCAGTTTTTAAAGAAAGTATATTTATCGTCTAAAGCACCGCAATCAGTAAACAAATCACTGTTCATAAATGACCTCGTGGCGCAACGGTGGCGCGTCTGACTCTAGATCAGAAAATTGCGTGTTCAAATCACATCGGGGTCATTTACTATTTTGAAGATGAAATTTACCAAATGAAACTCCATAAAAGAAACAAATTACCAAGTCTGTCATCCACCTTCTGTAATGTTATATTTGCTCACAAGGATAACTATATCACCTGCACAGTTTCATAATAAATGTCCATTCTGCTCATTTCTCAAAATACTTATGCAAAAATAACCCAGTTTATTGGAAATTACCATATATTGACATTGAAGCATACTCTGTACTCTTGGTTTCTTTATGACTAAGTTTTGTTTTATATTGCAACATTTCAATTCCGGTCACAGACAACTTCAAAATTTTACATATGTGCTAACACCAACAATTACTTTATTTTGTAAGACATATAGAAGTAATTTGATTTTTTTGATCAATTTTTCCTTTCAGCTTACTTATTTTGCTAAGAATAATGACTTTACATTTAAGGAAAGACAAACAGTCATATTCTTTGGTTATGGAAGCAAAGATGTGGGCTTGTTTGCTTATCAAAAAACAAATTCTTGATTCAGTTTTTAAAGAAAGTATATTTATCGTCTAAAGCACCGCAATCAGTAAACAAATCACTGTTCATAAATGACCTCGTGGCGCAACGGTGGCGCGTCTGACTCTAGATCAGAAAATTGCGTGTTCAAATCACGTCGGGGTCAATTGCCATTTTGAAGATGAAATTTACCAAATGAAACACCATAAAAGAAACAAATTGCCAAGTCTGTCATCCACCTTCTGTAATGGGATATTTGCTCACAGGTATAACTATATCACCTGCACAGTTTCATAATAAATGTCCATTCTGCTCATTTCTCATAATACTTATACAAAAAATACCCAGTTTATTGGAAATTACCATATATTGACATTGAAGCATACTCTGTACTCTTGCTTTCTTTATGACTAAGTTTTGTTTCATAATGCATCATTTCAATTCCGGTCACAGACAACTTCAAAATTTTACATAATTGCTAACACCAACAATTACTTTATTTTGTAAGACATATAGAAGTAATTTGATTTTTTTTGATCAATTTTTCCTTTCAGCTTACTTATTTTGCTAAGAATAATGACTTTACATTTAAGGAAAGACAAACAGTCATATTCTTTGGTTATGGAAGCAAAGATGTGCGCTTTTTAGCTTATCAAAAAACAAATTCTTGATTCAGTTTTTAAAGAAAGTATATTTATCGTCTAAAGCACCGCAATCAGTAAAGAAACCATTGCTCATAAATGACCTCGTGGCGCAACGGTGGCACGTCTGACTCTAGATCAGAAGATTGGGTGTTCAATTCACGTCGGGGTCAATTGCCATTTTGAAGATTAAATTTACCAAATGAAACACCATAAAAGAAACAAATTGCCAAGTCTGTCATCCACCTTCTGTAATGTGATATTTGCTCACAGGTATAACTATATCACCTGCACAGTTTCATAATAAATATCCATTCTGCTCATTTCTCATAATACTTATACAAAAAATACCCAGTTAATTGGAAATTACCATATCTTGACATTGAAGCATACTCTGTACTCTTGGTTTCTTTATGATTAAGTTTTGTTTCATATTGCATCGTTTCATTTCCTGTCAAAGACAACTTCAAAATTTTACATAAGTGCTAACACCAACAATTACTTTATTTTGTAAGACATATAGAAGTAATTTGATTTTTTGATCAATTTTTCCTTTCAGCTTACCTATTTTGTGAAGAATAATGACTTTGCACTGAAGGGGAGACAAACAGTCATATTCTTTGGTTATGGAAGCAAGGATGTGGGCTTGATTGCTTATCAATAATCAAATTCTTGATTCAGTATTTACAGAAAGTATATTGATAGTCTTAAGCACCACCATCAGTAAATAAGCCACTGCACATAAGTGACCTCGTGGCGCAATGGTAGCATGTCTGACTCCAGATCAGAAGGTTGTGTGTTCAAATCACATCGGGGTCATTTACTATTTTGAAGATGAAATTTACCAAATGAAACACCATAAAAGAAACAAATTACCAAGTCTGTCATCCACCTTCTGTAATGTTATATTTGCTCACAAGGATAACTATATCACCTGCACAGTTTCATAATAAATGTCCATTCTGCTCATTTCTCAAAATACTTATGCAAAAATAACCCAGTTTATTGGAAATTACCATATATTGACATTGAAGCATACTCTGTACTCTTGGTTTCTTTATGACTAAGTTTTGTTTCATATTGCATCATTTCAATTCCGGTCACAGACAACTTCAAAATTTTACATAAGTGCTAACACCAACAATTACTTTATTTTGTAAGACATATAGAAGTAATTTGATTTTTTTGATCAATTTTTCCTTTCAGCTTACTTATTTTGCTAAGAATAATGACTTTACATTTAAGGAAAGACAAACAGTCATATTCTTTGGTTATGGAAGCAAAGATGTGCGCTTTTTAGCTTATCAAAAAACAAATTCTTGATTCAGTTTTTAAAGAAAGTATATTTATCGTCTAAAGCACCGCAATCAGTAAAGAAAACATTGCTCATAAATGACCTCGTGGCGCAACGGTGGCGCGTCTGACTCTAGATCAGAAGATTGGGTGTTCAATTCACGTCGGGGTCAATTGCCATTTTGAAGATGAAATTTACCAAATGAAACACCATAAAAGAAACAAATTGCGAAGTCTGTCATCCACCTTCTGTAATGTGATATTTGCTCACAGGTATAACTATATCACCTGCACAGTTTCATAATAAATATCCATTCTGCTCATTTCTCATAATACTTATACAAAAAATACCCAGTTAATTGGAAATTACCATATCTTGACATTGAAGCATACTCTGTACTCTTGGTTTCTTTATGATTAAGTTTTGTTTCATATTGCATCGTTTCATTTCCTGTCAAAGACAACTTCAAAATTATACATAAGTGCTAACACCAACAATTACTTTACTTTGTAAGACATATAGAAGTAATTAGATTTTTTGATCAATTTTTCCTTTCAGCTTACTTATTTTGCTAAGAATAATGACTTTACATTTAAGGAAAGACAAACAGTCATATTCTTTGGTTATGGAAGCAAAGATGTGGGCTTGTTTGCTTATCAAAAAACAAATTCTTGATTCAGTTTTTAAAGAAAGTATATTTATCGTCTAAAGCACCGCAATCAGTAAACAAATCACTGTTCATAAATGACCTCGTAGCGCAACGGTGGCGCGTCTGACTCTAGATCAGAAAATTGCGTGTTCAAATCACGTCGGGGTCAATTGCCATTTTGAAGATGAAATTTACCAAATGAAACACCATAAAAGAAACAAATTGCCAAGTCTGTCATCCACCTTCTGTAATGGGATATTTGCTCACAGGTATAACTATATCACCTGCACAGTTTCATAATAAATGTCCATTCTGCTCATTTCTCATAATACTTATACAAAAAATACCCAGTTTATTGGAAATTACCATATATTGACATTGAAGCATACTCTGTACTCTTGCTTTCTTTATGACTAAGTTTTGTTTCATAATGCATCATTTCAATTCCGGTCACAGACAACTTCAAAATTTTACATAAGTGCTAACACCAACAATTACTTTATTTTGTAAGACATATAGAAGTAATTTGATTTTTTTGATCAATTTTTCCTTTCAGCTTACTTATTTTGCTAAGAATAATGACTTTACATTTAAGGAAAGACAAACAGTCATATTCTTTGGTTATGGAAGCAAAGATGTGCGCTTTTTAGCTTATCAAAAAACAAATTCTTGATTCAGTTTTTAAAGAAAGTATATTTATCGTCTAAAGCACCGCAATCAGTAAAGAAAACATTGCTCATAAATGACCTCGTGGCGCAACGGTGGCGCATCTGACTCTAGATCATAAGATTGGGTGTTCAATTCACGTCGGGGTCAATTGCCATTTTGAAGATGAAATTTACCAAATGAAACACCATAAAAGAAACAAATTGCCAAGTCTGTCATCCACCTTCTGTAATGTGATATTTGCTCACAGGTATAACTATATCACCTGCACAGTTTCATAATAAATATCCATTCTGCTCATTTCTCATAATACTTATACAAAAAATACCCAGTTAATTGGAAATTACCATATCTTGACATTGAAGCATACTCTGTACTCTTGGTTTCTTTATGATTAAGTTTTGTTTCATATTGCATCGTTTCATTTCCTGTCAAAGACAACTTCAAAATTATACATAAGTGCTAACACCAACAATTACTTTACTTTGTAAGACATATAGAAGTAATTAGATTTTTTGATCAATTTTTCCTTTCAGCTTACTTATTTTGCTAAGAATAATGACTTTACATTTAAGGAAAGACAAACAGTCATATTCTTTGGTTATGGAAGCAAAGATGTGGGCTTGTTTGCTTATCAATAACAAAATTCTTGATTCAGTTTTTACAGAAAGTATATTTATCGTCTAAAGCACCGCAATCAGTAAAGAAACCATTGCTCATAAATGACCTTGTGGCGCAACGGTGGCGCGTCTGGCTCTAGATCAGAATATTGCATGTTCAAATCACGTCGGGGTCAATTACCATTTTGAAGATGAAATTTACCAAATGAAACACCATAAAAGAAACAAATTGCCAAGTCTGTCATCCACCTTCTGTAATGTGATATTTGCTCACAGGTTTAACTATATCACCTGCACAGTTTCATAATAAATGTCCATTCTGCTCATTTCTCATAATACTTATGCAAAAATAACCCAGTTAATTGGAAATTACCATATATTGACATTGAAGCATACTCTGTACTCTTGGTTTCTTTATGATTAAGTTTTGTTTCATATTGCATCGTTTCATTTCCGGTCAAAGACAACTTCAAAATTTTACATAAGTGCTAACACCAACAATTACTTTATTTTGTAAGACATATAGAAGTAATTTGATTTTTTGATCAATTTTTCCTTTCAGCTTACCTATTTTGTGAAGAATAATGACTTTGCACTGAAGGGGAGACAAACAGTCATATTCTTTGGTTATGGAAGCAAGGATGTGGGCTTGATTGCTTATCAATAATCAAATTCTTGATTCAGTATTTACAGAAAGTATATTGATAGTCTTAAGCACCACAATCAGTAAATAAGCCACTGCACATAAATGACCTCGTGGCGCAATGGTAGCATGTCTGACTCCAGATCAGAAGATTGCGTGTTCAAATCACGTCGGGGTCAATTGCCATTTTGAAGATGAAATTTACCAAATGAAACACCATAAAAGAAACAAATTGCCAAGTCTGTCATCCACCTTCTGTAATGTGATATTTGCTCACAGGTATAACTATATCACCTGCACAGTTTCATAATAAATATCCATTCTGCTCATTTCTCATAATACTTATACAAAAAATACCCAGTTAATTGGAAATTACCATATCTTGACATTGAAGCATACTCTGTACTCTTGGTTTCTTTATGATTAAGTTTTGTTTCATATTGCATCGTTTCATTTCCTGTCAAAGACAACTTCAAAATTATACATAAGTGCTAACACCAACAATTACTTTACTTTGTAAGACATATAGAAGTAATTTGATTTTTTGATCAATTTTTCCTTTCAGCTTACTTATTTTGCTAAGAATAATGACTTTACATTTAAGGAAAGACAAACAGTCATATTCTTTGGTTATGGAAGCAAAGATGTGGGCTTGTTTGCTTATCAATAACAAAATTCTTGATTCAGTTTTTACAGAAAGTATATTTATCGTCTAAAGCACCGCAATCAGTAAAGAAACCATTGCTCATAAATGACTTTGTGGCGCAACGGTGGCGCGTCTGGCTCTAGATCAGAATATTGCGTGTTCAAATCACGTCGGGGTCTATTACCATTTTGAAGATGAAATTTACCAAATGAAACACCATAAAAGAAACAAATTGCCAAGTCTGTCATCCACCTTCTGTAATGTGATATTTGCTCACAGGTATAATTATATCACCTGCATAGTTTCATAATAAATGTTCATTCTGCTCATTTCTCATAATACTTATGCAAAAATAACCCAGTTTATTGGAAATTACCATATATTGACATTGAAGCATACTCTGTACTCTTGGTTTCTTTATGACTAAGTTTTGTTTCATATTGCATCATTTCAATTCCGGTCACAGACAACTTCAAAATTTTCCATAAGTGCTAACACCAACAATTACTTTATTTTGTAAGACATATAGAAGTAATTTGATTTTTTTTGGATCAATTTTTCCTTTCAGCTTACTTATTTTGCTAAGAATAATGACTTTACATTTAAGGAAAGACAAACAGTCATATTCTTTGGTTATGGAAGCAAAGATGTGGGCTTGTTTGTTTATCAATAACCAAATTCTTGATTCAGTATTTACAGAAAGTATATTGATAGTCTAAAGCACCACAATCAGTAAATAAGCCACTGCTCTTAAGTGACCTCGTGGTGCAACGGTAGAGTGTCTGACTCCAGATCAGAAGGTTGCGTGTTCAATTTACGTCAGGGTCAATTGCCATTTTGAAGATGAAATTTACCAAATGAAACACCATAAAAGAAACAAATTGCCAAGTCTGTCAACCACCTTCTGTAATGTGATATTTGCTCACAGGGATAACTATATCACCTGCACAGTTTCATAATAAATGTCCATTCTGCTCATTTCTCAAAATACTTATGCAAAAATAACCCAGTTTATTGGAAATTACCATATATTGACATTGAAGCATACTCTGTACTCTTGGTTTCTTTATGACTAAGTTTTGTTTCATATTGCATCATTTCAATTCCGGTCACAGACAACTTCAAAATTTTCCATAAGTGCTAACACCAACAAATACTTTATTTTGTAAGACATATAGAAGTAATTTGATTTTTTTGATCAATTTTTCCTTTCAGCTTACTTATTTTGCTAAGAATAATGACTTCACATTTAAGGAAAGACAAACAGTCATATTCTTTGGTTATGGAAGCAAAGATGTGGGCTTGTTTGTTTATCAATAACCAAATTCTTGATTCAGTATTTACAGAAAGTATATTGATAGTCTAAAGCACCACAATCAGTAAATAAGCCACTGCGCATAAGTGACCTCGTGGTGCAACGGTAGAGTGTCTGTCTCCAGATCAGAAGTTTGCGTGTTCAATTCACGTCAGGGTCAATTGCCATTTTGAAGATGAAATTTACCAAATGAAACACCATAAAAGAAACAAATTGCCAAGTCTGTCATCCACCTTCTGTAATGTGATATTTGCTCACAGGGATAACTATATCACCTGCACAGTTTCATAATAAATGTCCATTCTGCTCATTTCTCAAAATACTTATGCAAAAATAACCCAGTTTATTGGAAATTACCATATATTGACATTGAAGCATACTCTGTGCTCTTGGTTTCTTTATGACTAAGTTTTGTTTTATATTGCAACATTTCAATTCCGGTCACAGACAACTTCAAAATTTTACATATGTGCTAACACCAACAATTACTTTATTTTGTAAGACATATAGAAGTAATTTGATTTTTTTGATCAATTTTTCCTTTCAGCTTACTTATTTTGCTAAGAATAATGACTTTCCATTTAAGGAAAGACAAACAGTCATATTCTTTGGTTATGGAAGCAAAGATGTGGGCTTGTTTGCTTATCAAAAAACAAATTCTTGATTCAGTTTTTAAAGAAAGTATATTTATCGTCTAAAGCACCGCAATCAGTAAACAAATCACTGTTCATAAATGACCTCGTGGCGCAACGGTGGCGCGTCTGACTCTAGATCAGAAAATTGCGTGTTCAAATCACGTCGGGGTCAATTGCCATTTTGAAGATGAAATTTACCAAATGAAACACCATAAAAGAAACAAATTGCCAAGTCTGTCACCCACCTTCTGTAATGGGATATTTGCTCACAGGTATAACTATATCACCTGCACAGTTTCATAATAAATGTCCATTCTGCTCATTTCTCATAATACTTATACAAAAAATACCCAGTTAATTGGAAATTACCATATCTTGACATTGAAGCATACTCTGTACTCTTGGTTTCTTTATGATTAAGTTTTGTTTCATATTGCATCGTTTCATTTCCTGTCAAAGACAACTTCAAAATTTTACATAAGTGCTAACACCAACAATTACTTTATTTTGTAAGACATATAGAAGTAATTTGATTTTTTTATCAATTTTTCCTTTCAGCTTACCTATTTTGTGAAGAATAATGACTTTGCACTGAAGGGGAGACAAACAGTCATATTCTTTGGTTATGGAAGCAAGGATGTGGGCTTGATTGCTTATCAATAATCAAATTCTTGATTCAGTATTTACAGAAAGTATATTGATAGTCTTAAGCACCACAATCAGTAACTAAGCCACTGCACATAAGTGACCTCGTTGCGCAATGGTAGCATGTCTAACTCCAGATCAGAAGGTTGTGTGTTCAAATCACATCGGGGTCATTTACTATTTTGAAGATGAAATTTACCAAATGAAACTCCATAAAAGAAACAAATTACCAAGTCTGTCATCCACCTTCTGTAATGTTATATTTGCTCACAAGGATAACTATATCACCTGCACAGTTTCATAATAAATGTCCATTCTGCTCATTTCTCATAATACTCTTGCAAAAATAACCCAGTTTATTGGAAATTACCATATATTGACATTGAAGCATACTCTGTACTCTTGGTTTCTTTATGACTAAGTTTTGTTTCATATTGCATCATTTCAATTCCGGTCACAGACAACTTCAAAATTTTACATAAGTGCTAACACCAACAATTACTTTATTTTGTAAGACATATAGAAGTAATTTGATTTTTTTGATCAATTTTTCCTTTCAGCTTACTTATTTTGCTAAGAATAATGACTTTACATTTAAGGAAAGACAAACAGTCATATTCTTTGGCTATGGAAGCAAAGATGTGTGCTTGTTAGCTTATCAAAAAACAAATTCTTGATTCAGTTTTTAAAGAAAGTATATTTATCGTCTAAAGCACCGCAATCAGTAAAGAAACCATTGCTCATAAATGACCTTGTGGCGCAACGGTGGCGCGTCTGACTCTAGATCAGAAGATTGGGTGTTCAATTCACGTCGGGGTCAATTGCCATTTTGAAGATGAAATTTACCAAATGAAACACCATAAAAGAAACAAATTGCCAAGTCTGTCATCCACCTTCTGTAATGTGATATTTGCTCACAGGGATAACTATATCACCTGCACAGTTTCATAATAAATATCCATTCTGCTCATTTCTCATAATACTTATACAAAAAATACCCAGTTAATTGGAAATTACCATATCTTGACATTGAAGCATACTCTGTACTCTTGGTTTCTTTATGATTAAGTTTTGTTTCATATTGCATCGTTTCATTTCCTGTCAAAGACAACTTCAAAATTTTACATAAGTGCTAACACCAACAATTACTTTATTTTGTAAGACATATAGAAGTAATTTGATTTTTTTATCAATTTTTCCTTTCAGCTTACCTATTTTGTGAAGAATAATGACTTTGCACTGAAGGGGAGACAAACAGTCATATTCTGTGGTTATGGAAGCAAGGATGTGGGCTTGATTGCTTATCAATAATCAAATTCTTGATTCAGTATTTACAGAAAGTATATTGATAGTCTTAAGCACCACAATCAGTAACTAAGCCACTGCACATAAGTGACCTCGTGGCGCAATGGTAGCATGTCTAACTCCAGATCAGAAGGTTGTGTGTTCAAATCACATCGGGGTCATTTACTATTTTGAAGATGAAATTTACCAAATGAAACTCCATAAAAGAAACAAATTACCAGGTCTGTCATCCACCTTCTGTAATGTTATATTTGCTCACAAGGATAACTATATCACCTGCACAGTTTCATAATAAATGTCCATTCTGCTCATTTCTCATAATACTCTTGCAAAAATAACCCAGTTTATTGGAAATTACCATATATTGACATTGAAGCATACTCTGTACTCTTGGTTTCTTTATGACTAAGTTTTGTTTCATATTGCATCATTTCAATTCCGGTCACAGACAACTTCAAAATTTTACATAAGTGCTAACACCAACAATTACTTTATTTTGTAAGACATATAGAAGTAATTTGATTTTTTTGATCAATTTTTCCTTTCAGCTTACTTATTTTGCTAAGAATAATGACATTACATTTAAGGAAAGACAAACAGTCATATTCTTTGGTTATGGAAGCAAAGATGTGTGCTTGTTAGCTTATCAAAAAATAAATTCTTGATTCAGTTTTTAAAGAAAGTATATTTATCGTCTAAAGCACCGCAATCATTAAAGAAACCATTGCTCATAAATGACCTCGTGGCGCAACGGTGGCGCGTCTGACCCTAGATCAGAAGATTGGGTGTTCAATTCACGTCGGGGTCAGTTGCCATTTTGAAGATGAAATTTACCAAATGAAACACCATAAAAGAAACAAATTGCCAAGTCTGTCATCCACCTTCTGTAATGTGATATTTGCTCACAGGTATAACTATATCACCTGCACAGTTTCATAGTAAATATCCATTCCGCTCATTTCTCATAATACTTATACAAAAAATACCCAGTTAATTTGAAATTACCATATCTTGACATTGAAGCATACTCTGTACTCTTGGTTTCTTTATGATTAAGTTTTGTTTCATATTGCATCGTTTCATTTCCTGTCAAAGACAACTTCAAAATTTTACATAAGTGCTAACACCAACAATTACTTTATTTTGTAAGACATATAGAAGTAATTTGATTTTTTTATCAATTTTTCCTTTCAGCTTACCTATTTTGTGAAGAATAATGACTTTGCACTGAAGGGGAGACAAACAGTCATATTCTTTGGTTATGAAAGCAAGGATGTGGGCTTGATTGCTTATCAATAATCAAATTCTTGATTCAGTATTTACAGAAAGTATATTGATAGTCTTAAGCACCACAATCAGTAAATAAGCCACTGCACATAAGTGACCTCGTGGCGCAATGGTAGCATGTCTGACTCCATATCAGAAGGTTGCGTGTTCAAATCACGTCGGAGTCAATTGCCATTTTGAAGATGAAATTTACCAAATGAAACACCATAAAAGAAACAAATTGCCAAGTCTGTCATCCACCTTCTGTAATGGGATATTTGCTCACAGGTATAACTATATCACCTGCACAGTTTCATAATAAATGTCCATTCTGCTCATTTCTCATAATACTTATACAAAAAATACTCAGTTAATTTGAAATTACCATATCTTGACATTGAAGCAATCTCTGTACTCTTGCTTTCTTTATGACTAAGTTTTGTTTCATAATGCATCATTTCAATTCCGGTCACAGACAACTTCAAAATTTTACATAAGTGCTAACACCAACAATTACTTTATTTTGTAAGACATATAGAAGTAATTTGATTTTTTGATCAATTTTTCCTTTCAGCTTACCTATTTTGTGAAGAATAATGACTTTGCACTGAAGGGGAGACAAACAGTCATATTCTTTGGTTATGGAAGCAAGGATGTGGGCTTGATTGCTTATCAATAATCAAATTCTTGATTCAGTATTTACAGAAAGTATATTGATAGTCTTAAGCACCACAATCAGTAAATAAGCCACTGCACATAAGTGACCTCGTGGCGCAATGGTAGCATGTCTGACTCCAGATCAGAAGGTTGTGTGTTCAAATCACATCGGGGTCATTTACTATTTTGAAGATGAAATTTACCAAATGAAACTCCATAAAAGAAACAAATTACCAAGTCTGTCATCCACCTTCTGTAATGTTATATTTGCTCACAAGGATAACTATATCACCTGCACAGTTTCATAATAAATGTCCATTCTGCTCATTTCTCATAATACTTATGCAAAAATAACCCAGTTTATTGGAAATTACCATATATTGACATTGAAGCATACTCTGTACTCTTGGTTTCTTTATGACTAAGTTTTGTTTCATATTGCATCATTTCAATTCCGGTCACAGACAACTTCAACATTTTACATAAGTGCTAACACCAACAATTACTTTATTTTGTAAGACATATAGAAGTAATTTGATTTTTTTGATCAATTTTTCCTTTCAGCTTACTTATTTTGCTAAGAATAATGACTTTACATTTAAGGAAAGACAAACAGTCATATTCTTTGGTTATGGAAGCAAAGATGTGTGCTTGTTAGCTTATCAAAAAACAAATTCTTGATTCAGTTTTTAAAGAAAGTATATTTATCGTCTAAAGCACCGCAATCAGTAAAGAAACCATTGCTCATAAATGACCTCGTGGCGCAACGGTGGCGCGTCTGACTCTAGATCAGAAGATTGGGTGTTCAATTTACGTCGTGGTCAATTGCCATTTTGAAGATGAAATTTACCAAATGAAACACCATAAAAGAAACAAATTGCCAAGTCTGTCATCCACCTTCTGTAATGTGATATTTGCTCACAGGTATAACTATATCACCTGCACAGTTTCATAATAAATATCCATTCTGATCATTTCTCATAATACTTATACAAAAAATACCCAGTTAATTTGACATCAGCATATCTTGACATTGTAGCATACTCTGTACTCTTGGTTTCTTTATGATTAAGTTTTGTTTCATATTGCATCATTTCAATTCCGGTCACTTACAACTTCAAAATTTTACATAAGTGCTAACACCAACAATTACTTTATTTTGTAAGACATTAAGAAGTAATTTGATTTTTTTGATCAATTTTTCCTTTCAGCTTACTTATTTTGCTAAGAATAATGACTACATTTAAGGAAAGACAAACAGTCATATTCTTTGGTTATGGAAGCAAAGATGTGGGCTTGTTTGCTTATCAATAACCAAATTCTTGATTCAGTTTTTACAGAAAGTATATTTATCGTCTAAAGCACCGCAATCAGTAAACAAACTATTGCTCATAAATGACCTCGTGGCGCAACGGTAGCGCGTCTGACTCCAGATCAGAAGGTTGCGTGTTTAAATCACGTTGGGGTCAATAACCATTTTGAAGATGAAATTTACCAAATGAAACACCATAAAAGAAACAAATTGCTAAGTCTGTCATCCACCTTCTGTAATGTGATATTTGCTCACAGGGATAACTATATCACCTGCACAGTTTCATAATAAATGCTCATTTCTCATAATACTTATACAAAAAATACCCAGTTAATTGGACATCACCATATCTTGACATTGAAGCATACTCTGTACTCTTGCTTTCTTTATGACTAAGTTTTGTTTCATATTGCATCATTTCAATTCCGGTCACAGACAACTTCAAAATTTTACATAAGTGCTAACACCAACAATTACTTTATTTTGTAAGACATATAGAAGTAATTTGATTTTTTGATCAATTTTTCCTTTCAGCTTACCTATTTTGTGAAGAATAATGACTTTGCACTGAAGGGGAGACAAACAGTCATATTCTTTGGTTATGGAAGCAAGGATGTGGGCTTGATTGCTTATCAATAATCATATTCTTGATTCAGTATTTACAGAAAGTATATTGATAGTCTTAAGCACCACAATCAGTAAATAAGCCACTGCATATAAGTGACCTCGTGGCGCAATGGTAGCATGTCTGACTCCAGATCAGAAGGTTGTGTGTTCAAATCACATTGGGGTCATTTACTATTTTGAAGATGAAATTTACCAAATGAAACACCATAAAAGAAACAAATTGCCAAGTCTGTCATCCACCTTCTGTAATGTGATATTTGCTCACAGGTATAACTATATCACCTGCACAGTTTCATAATAAATATCCATTCTGCTCATTTCTCATAATACTTATACAAAAAATACCCAGTTAATTTGACATCACCATATCTTGACATTGAAGCATACTCTGTACTCTTGGTTTCTTTATGATTAAGTTTTGTTTCATATTGCATCATTTCAATTCCGGTCACTTACAACTTCAGAATTTTACATAAGTGCTAACACCAACAATTACTTTATTTTGTAAGACATTTAGAAGTAATTTGATTTTTTTGATCAATTTTTCCTTTCAGCTTACTTATTTTGCTAAGAACAATGACTACATTTAAGGAAAGACAAACAGTCATATTCTTTGGTTATGGAAGCAAAGATGTGGGCTTGTTTGCTTATCAATAACCAAATTCTTGATTCAGTTTTTACAGAAAGTATATTTATCGTCTAAAGCTCCGCAATCAGTAAACAAAACATTGCTCATAAATGACCTCGTGGCGCAACGGTAGCGCATCTGACTCCAGATCAGAAAGTTGCGTGTTCAATTCACGTCAGGGTCAATTACCATTTTGAAGATAAAATTTACCAAATGAAACACCATAAAAGAAACAAATTGCCAAGTCTGTCATCCACCTTCTGTAATGTGATATTTGCTCACAGGGATAACTATATCACCTGCACAGTTTCATAATAAATGCCCATTCTGCTCATTTCTCATAATACTTATACAAAAAATACCCAGTTAATTGGACTTCACCATATCTTGACATTGAAGCATACTCTGTACTCTTGGTTTCTTTATGACTAAGTTTTGTTTCATATTGCATCATTTCAATTCCGGTCACAGACAACTTCAAAATTTTACATAAGTGCTAACACCAACAATTACTTTATTTTGTAAGACATTTAGAAGTAATTTTATTTTTTTTGATAAATTTTTCCTTTCAGCTTACTTATTTTGCTAAGAATAATGACTACATTTAAGGAAAGACAAACAGTCATATTCTTTGGTTATGGAAGCAAAGATGTGGGCTTGTTTGCTTATCAATAACCAAATTCTTGATTCAGTTTTTACAGAAAGTATATTTATCGTCTAAAGCACCGCAATCAGTAAACAAACCATTGCTCATAAATGACCTCGTGGCGCAACGGTAGCGCGTCTGACTCCAGATCAGAAGGTTGCGTGTTCAAATCACGTTGGGGTCAACAACCATTTTGAAGATGAAATTTACCAAATGAAACACCATAAAAGAAACAAATTGCCAAGTCTGTCATCCACCTTCTGTAATGTGATATTTGCTCACAGGGATAACTATATCACCTGCACAGTTTCATAATAAATGCTCATTTCTCATAATACTTATACAAAAAATACCCAGTTAATTGGACATCACCATATCTTGACATTGAAGCATACTCTGTACTCTTGGTTTCTTTATGATTAAGTTTTGTTTCATATTGCATCATTTCAATTCCGGTCACTTACAACTTCAAAATTTTACATAAGTGCTAACACCAACAATTACTTTATTTTGTAAGACATTTAGAAGTAATTTGATTTTTTTTATTAATTTTTCCTTTCAGCTTACTTATTTTGCTAAGAATAATGACTACATTTAAGGAAAGACAAACAGTCATATTCTTTGGTTATGGAAGCAAAGATGTGGGCTTGTTTGCTTATCAATAACCAAATTCTTGATTCAGTTTTTACAGAAAGTATATTTATCGTCTAAAGCACCGCAATCAGTAAACAAACCGTGGCTCATAAATGACCTCGTGGCGCAACGGTAATGCGTCTGACTCCAGATCAGAAGATTGCGTGTTCAAATCACGACGGGGTCAATTACCATTTTGAAGATGAAATTTACCAAATGAAACACCATAAAAGAAACAAATTGCCAAGTCTGTCATCCACCTTCTGTAATGTGATATTTGCTCACAGGTATAACTATATCACCTGCACAGTTTCATAATAAATGCTCATTTCTCATATTACTTATACAAAAAATACCCAGTTAATTGGACATCACCATATCTTGACATTGAAGCATACTCTGTACTCTTGGTTTCTTTATGATTAAGTTTTGTTTCATATTGCATCATTTCAATTCCGGTCACTTACAACTTCAAAATTTTACATAAGTGCTAACACCAACAATTACTTTATTTTGTAAGACATTTAGAAGTAATTTGATTTTTTTGATAAATTTTTCCTTTCAGCTTACTTATTTTGCTAAGAATAATGACTACATTTAAGGAAAAAACAAACAGTCATATTCTTTGGTTATGGAAGCAAAGATATGGGCTTGTTTGCTTATCAATAACCAAATTCTTGATTCAGTTTTTACAGAAAGTATATTTATCGTCTAAAGCACTGCAATCAGTAAACAAACCATTGCTCAAAAATGACCTCGTGACGCAACGGTAGTGCGTCTGACTCCAGATCAGAAGGTTGCGTGTTCAAATCACGTCGGGGTCAATTACTATTTTGAAGATGAAATTTACCAAATGAAACACCATAAAAGAAACAAATTGCCAAGTCTGTCATCCACCTTCTGTAATGTGATATTTGCTCACAGGTATAAATATATCACCTGCACAGTTTCATAATAAATGCTCATTTCTCATATTACTTATACAAAAAATACCCAGTTAATTTGACATCACCATATCTTGACATTGAAGCATACTCTGTACTCTTCGTTTCTTTATGATTAAGTTTTGTTTCATATTGCATCATTTCAATTCCGGTAACTTACATCTTTAAAATTTTACATAAGTGCTAACACCAACAATTACTTTATTTTGTAAGACATTTAGAAGTGATTTGATTTTTTTGATCAATTTTTCCTTTCAGCTTACTTATTTTGCTAAGAATAATGACTTTACATTTAAGGAAAGACAAACAGTCATATTCTTTGGTTATGGAAGCAAAGATGTGGGCTTGTTTGCTTATCAATAACCAAATTCTTGATTCAGTTTTTACAGAAAGTATATTTATCGTCTAAAGCACCGCAATCAGTAAACAAACCATTGCTCATAAATGACCTCGTGGCGCAACGGTAGCGCGTCTGACTCCAGATCAGAAGGTTGCGTGTTCAAGTCACGTAGGGGTCATTTACTATTTTGAATATGAAATTTACCAAATGAAACACCATAAAAGAAACAAATTACCAAGTCTGTCATCCACCTTCTGTAATGTGATATTTGCTCACAGGGATAACTATATCACCTGCACAGTTTCATAATAAATGCCCATTCTGCTCATTTCTCATAATACTTATACAAAAATTACCAAGTTAATTTGACATCACCATATCTTGACATTGAAGCATACTCTGTACTCTTGGTTTCTTTATGATTAAGTTTTGTTTCATATTGCATCATTTCAATTCCGGTAACTTACATCTACAAAATTTTACATAAGTGCTAACACCAACAATTACTTTATTTTGTAAGACATTTAGAAGTAATTTGATTTTTTCGATCAATTTTTCCTTTCAGCTTACTTATTTTGCTAAGAATAATGACTTTACATTTAAGGAAAGACAAACAGTCATATTCTTTGGTTATGGAAGCAAAGATGTGGGCTTGTTTGCTTATCAATAACCAAATTCTTGATTCAGTTTTTACAGAAAGTATATTTATCGTCTAAAGCACCGCAATCAGTAAACAAGCCATTGCTCATAAATGACCTCGTGGTGCAACGGTAGCGCGTCTGACTCCAGATCAGAAGGTTGCGTGTTCAAATCACGTCGGGGTCAATTACCATTTTGAAGATGAAATTTACCAAATGAAACACCATAAAAGAAACAAATTGCCAAGTCTGTCATCCACCTTCTGTAATGTGATATTTGCTCACAGGGATAACTATATCACCTGCACAGTTTCATAATAAATGCTCATTTCTCATAATACTTATACAAAAAATACCCAGTTAATTTGACATCACCATATCTTGACATTGAAGCATACTCTGTACTCTTCGTTTCTTTATGATTAAGTTTTGTTTCATATTGCATCATTTCAATTCCGGTAACTTACATCTTTAAAATTTTACATAAGTGCTAACACCAACAATTACTTTATTTTGTAAGACATTTAGAAGTGATTTGATTTTTTTGATCAATTTTTCCTCTCAGCTTACTTATTTTGCTAAGAATAATGACTTTACATTTAAGGAAAGACAAACAGTCATATTCTTTGGTTATGGAAGCAAAGATGTGGGCTTGTTTGCTTATCAATAACCAAATTCTTGATTCAGTTTTTACAGAAAGTATATTTATCGTCTAAAGCACCGCAATCAGTAAAGAAACCAATGCTCATAAATGACCTCGTGGCGCAACGGTAGCGCGTCTGACTCCAGATCAGAAGGTTGCGTGTTCAAGTCACGTAGGGGTCATTTACTATTTTGAATATGAAATTTACCAAATGAAACACCATAAAAGAAACAAATTACCAAGTCTGTCATCCACCTTCTGTAATGTGATATTTGCTCACAGGGATAACTATATCACCTGCACAGTTTCATAATAAATGTCCATTCTGCTCATTTCTCATAATACTTATGCAAAAATAACCCACTTTATTGGAAATTACCATATCTTGACATTGAAGCATACTCTGTACTCTTGGTTTCTTTATGACTAAGTTTTGTTTCATATTGAATCATTTCAATTCCAGTCACAGACAACTTCAAAATTTTACATAAGTGCTAACACCAACAATTACTTTATTTTGTAAGACATTTAGAAGTAATTTGATTTTTTTGATAAATTTTTCCTTTCAGCTTACTTATTTTGCTAAGAATAATGACTACATTTAAGGAAAAACAAACAGTCATATTCTTTGGTTATGGAAGCAAAGATGTGGGCTTGTTTGCTTATCAATAACCAAATTCTTGATTCAGTTTTTACAGAAAGTATATTTATCGTCTAAAGCACCGCAATCAGTAAACAAACCATTGCTCATAAATGACCTCGTGGCGCAACGGTAGCGCGTCTGACTCCAGATCAGAAGGTTGCGTGTTCAAATCACGTCGGGGTCAATTACCATTTTGAAGATGAAATTTACCAAATGAAACACCATAAAAGAAACAAATTGCCAAGTCTGTCATCCACCTTCTGTAATGTGATATTTGCTCACAGGGATAACTATATCACCTGCACAGTTTCATAATAAATGCCCATTCTGCTCATTTCTCATAATACTTATACAAAAATTACCAAGTTAATTTGACATCACCATATCTTGACATTGAAGCATACTCTGTACTCTTGGTTTCTTTATGATTAAGTTTTGTTTCATATTGCATCATTTCAATTCCGGTAACTTACATCTACAAAATTTTACATAAGTGCTAACACCAACAATTACTTTATTTTGTAAGACATTTAGAAGTAATTTGATTTTTTTGATCAATTTTTCCTTTCAGCTTACTTATTTTGCTAAGAATAATGACTTTACATTTAAGGAAAGACAAACAGTCATATTCTTTGGTTATGGAAGCAAAGATGTGGGCTTGTTTGCTTATCAATAACCAAATTCTTGATTCAGTTTTTACAGAAAGTATATTTATCGTCTAAAGCACCGCAATCAGTAAACAAGCCATTGCTCATAAATGACCTCGTGGTGCAACGGTAGCGCGTCTGACTCCAGATCAGAAGGTTGCGTGTTCAAATCACGTCGGGGTCAATTACCATTTTGAAGATGAAATTTACCAAATGAAACACCATAAAAGAAACAAATTGCCAAGTCTGTCATCCACCTTCTGTAATGTGATATTTGCTCACAGGGATAACTATATCACCTGCACAGTTTCATAATAAATGCCCATTCTGCTCATTTCTCATAATACTTATACAAAAAATACACAGTTAATTTGACATCACCATATCTTGACATTGAAGCATACTCTGTACTCTTGGTTTCTTTATGATTAAGTTTTGTTTCATATTGCATCATTTCAATTCCGGTAACTTACATCTTCAAAATTTTACATAAGTGCTAACACCAACAATTACTTTATTTTGTAAGACATTTAGAAGTAATTTGATTTTTTTGATCAATTTTTCCTTTCAGCTTACTTATTTTGCTAAGAATAATGACTACATTTAAGGAAAGACAAACAGTCATATTCTTTGGTTATGGAAGCAAAGATGTGGGCTTGTTTGCTTATCAATAACCAAATTCTTGATTCAGTTTTTACAGAAAGTATATTTATCGTCTAAAGCACTGCAATCAGTAAACAAACCATTGCTCAAAAATGACCTTGTGGCGCAACGGTAGCGCGTCTGACTCCAGATCAGAAGGTTGCGTGTTCAAATCACGTCGGGGTCAATTACCATTTTGAAGATGAAATTTACCAAATGAAACACCATAAAAGAAACAAATTGCCAAGTCTGTCATCCACCTTCTGTAATGTGATATTTGCTCACAGGTATAACTATATCACCTGCACAGTTTCATAATAAATGCTCATTTCTCATAATACTTATACAAAAAATACCCAGTTAATTTGACATCACCATATCTTGACATTGAAGCATACTCTGTACTCTTGGTTTCTTTATGATTAAGTTTTGTTTCATATTGCATCATTTCAATTCCGGTCACTTACAACTTCAAAATTTTACATAAGTGCTAACACGAACAATTACTTTATTTTGTAAGACATTTAGAAGTAATTTGATTTTTTTGATCAATTTTTCCTTTCAGCTTACTTATTTTGCTAAGAATAATGACTACATTTAAGGAAAGACAAACAGTCATATGCTTTGGTTATGGAAGCAAAGATGTGGGCTTGTTTGCTTATCAATAACCAAATTCTTGATTCAGTTTTTACAGAAAGTATATTTATCGTCTAAAGCACCGCAATCAGTAAACAAACCATTGCTCATAAATGACCTCGTGGCACAACGGTAGCGCGTCTAACTCCAGATCAGAAGGTTGCGTGTTCAAATCACGTCGGGGTTAATTACCATTTTGAAGATGAAATTTACCAAATGAAACACCATAAAAGAAACAAATTGCCAAGTCTGTCATCCACCTTCTGTAATGTGATATTTGCTCACAGGGATAACTATATCACCTGCACAGTTTCATAATAAATGCCCATTCTGCTCATTTCTCATAATACTTATACAAAAAATACCCAGTTAATTTGACATCACCATATCTTGACATTGAAGCATACTCTGTACTCTTGGTTTCTTTATGATTAAGTTTTGTTTCATATTGCATCATTTCAATTCCGGTAACTTACATCTACAAAATTTTACATAAGTGCTAACACCAACAATTACTTTATTTTGTAAGACATTTAGAAGTAATTTGATTTTTTTGATCAATTTTTCCTTTCAGCTTACTTATTTTGCTAAGAATAATGACTTTACATTTAAGGAAAGACAAACAGTCATATTCTTTGGTTATGGAAGCAAAGATGTGGGCTTGTTTGCTTATCAATAACCAAATTCTTTATTCAGTTTTTACAGAAAGTATATTTATCGTCTAAAGCACCGCAATCAGTAAACAAGCCATTGCTCATAAATGACCTCGTGGTGCAACGGTAGCGCGTCTGACTCCAGATCAGAAGGTTGCGTGTTCAAATCACGTCGGGGTCAATTACCATTTTGAAGATGAAATTTACCAAATGAAACACCATAAAAGAAACAAATTGCCAAGTCTGTCATCCACCTTCTGTAATGTGATATTTGCTCACAGGGATAACTATATCACCTGCACAGTTTCATAATAAATGCCCATTCTGCTCATTTCTCATATTACTTATACAAAAAATACCCAGTTAATTGGACATCACCATATCTTGACATTGAAGCATACTCTGTACTCTTGGTTTCTTTATGATTAGGTTTTGTTTCATATTGCATCATTTCAATTCCGGTCACTTACAACTTCAAAATTTTACATAAGTGCTAACACCAACAATTACTTTATTTTGTAAGACATTTAGAAGTAATTTGAAATTTTTGATAAATTTTTCCTTTCAGCTTACTTATTTTGCTAAGAATAATGACTACATTTAAGGAAAAGACAAACAGTCATATTCTTTGGTTATGGAAGCAAAGATGTGGGCTTGTTTGCTTATCAATAACCAAATTCTTGATTCAGTTTTTACAGAAAGTATATTTATCGTCTAAAGCACCGCAATCAGTAAACAAACCATTGCTCATCAATGACCTCGTGGCGTAACGGTAGCGCGTCTGATTCCAGATCAGAAGGTTGCGTGTTCAAATCACGTCGGGGTCAATTACCATTTTGAAGATGAAATTTACCAAATGAAACACCATAAAAGAAACAAATTGCCAAGTCTGTCATCCACCTTCTGTAATGTGATATTTGCTCACAGGGATAACTATATCACCTGCACAGTTTCATAATAAATGCCCATTCTGCTCATTTCTCATATTACTTATACAAAAAATACCCAGTTAATTTGACATCACCGTATCTTGACATTGAAGCATACTCTGTACTCTTGGTTTCTTTATGATTAAGTTTTGTTTCATATTGCATCATTTCAATTCCGGTAACTTACATCTTCAAAATTTTACATAAGTGCTAACACCAACAATTACTTTATTTTGTAAGACATTTAGAAGTAATTTGATTTTTTTGATCAATTTTTCCTTTCAGCTTACTTATTTTGCTAAGAATAATGACTTTACATTTAAGGAAAGACAAACAGTCATATTCTTTGGTTATGGAAGCAAAGATGTGGGCTTGTTTGCTTATCAATAACCAAATTCTTGATTCAGTTTTTACAGAAAGTATATTTATCGTCTAAAGCACCGCAATCAGTAAACAAAACATTGCTCATAAATGACCTTGTGGCGCAACGGTAGCGCGTCTAACTCCAGATCAGAAGGTTGCGTGTTTAAATCACGTCGGGATCAATTACCATTTTGAAGATGAAATTTACCAAATGAAACACCATAAAAGAAACAAATTACCAAGTCTGTCATCCACCTTCTGTAATGTGATATTTGCTCACAGGGATAACTATATCACCTGCACAGTTTCATAATAAATGTCCATTCTGCTCATTTCTCATAATACTTATGCAAAAATAACCCAGTTTATTGGAAATTATCATATCTTGACATTGAAGCATACTCTGTACTCTTGGTTTCTTTATGACTAAGTTTTGTTTCATATTGCATCATTTCAATTCCGGTCACTTACAACTTCAAAATTTTACATAAGTGCTAACACCAACAATTACTTTATTTTGTAAGACATTTAGAAGTAATTTGATTTTTTTGATAAATTTTTCCTTTCAGCTTACTTATTTTGCTAAGAATAATGACTACATTTAAGGAAAAGACAAACAGTCATATTTTTTGGTTATGGAAGCAAAGATGTGGGCTTGTTTGCTTATCAATAACCAAATTCTTGATTCAGTTTTTACAGAAAGTATATTTATCGTCTAAAGCACCGCAATCAGTAAACAAACCATTGCTCATAAATGACCTCGTGGCACAACGGTAGCGCGTCTGACTCCAGATCAGAAGGTTGCGTGTTCAAATCACGTCGGGGTCAATTACCATTTTGAAGATGAAATTTACCAAATGAAACACTATAAAAGAAACAAATTGCCAAGTCTGTCATCCACCTTCTGTAATGTGATATTTGCTCACAGGGATAACTATATCACCTGCACAGTTTCATAATAAATGCCCATTCTGCTCATTTCTCATAATACTTATACAAAAAATACCCAGTTAATTTGACATCACCATATCTTGACATTGAAGTATACTCTGTACTCTTGGTTTCTTTATGATTAAGTTTTGTTTCATATTGCATCATTTCAATTCCGGTAACTTACATCTTCAAAATTTTACATAAGTGCTAACACCAACAATTACTTTATTTTGTAAGACATTTAGAAGTAATTTGATTTTTTTGATCAATTTTTCCTTTCAGCTTACTTATTTTGCTAAGAATAATGACTACATTTAAGGAAAGACAAACAGTCATATTCTTTGGTTATGGAAGCAAAGATGTGGGCTTGTTTGCTTATCAATAACCAAATTCTTGATTCAGTTTTTACAGAAAGTATATTTATCGTCTAAAGCACCGCAATCAGTAAACAAACCATTGCTCAAAAATGACCTTGTGGCGCAACGGTAGCGTCTCTGACTCCAGATCAGAAGGTTGCGTGTTCAAATCACGTCGGGGTCAATTACCATTTTGAAGATGAAATTTACCAAATGAAACACCATAAAAGAAACAAATTGCCAAGTCTGTCATCCACCTTCTGTAATGTGATATTTGCTCACAGAGATAACTATATCACCTGCACAGTTTCATAATAAATGCCCATTCTGCTCATTTCTCATATTACTTATACAAAAAATACCCAGTTAATTGGACATCACCATATCTTGACATTGAAGCATACTCTGTACTCTTGGTTTCTTTATGATTAGGTTTTGTTTCATATTGCATCATTTCAATTCCGGTCACTTACAACTTCAAAATTTTACATAAGTGCTAACACCAACAATTACTTTATTTTGTAAGACATTTAGAAGTAATTTGAATTTTTTGATAAATTTTTCCTTTCAGCTTACTTATTTTGCTAAGAATAATGACTACATTTAAGGAAAAGACAAACAGTCATATTCTTTGGTTATGGAAGCAAAGATGTGGGCTTGTTTGCTTATCAATAACCAAATTCTTTATTCAGTTTTTACAGAAAGTATATTTATCGTCTAAAGCACCGCAATCAGTAAACAAACCATTGCTCATAAATGACCTCGTGGCGCAACGGTAGCGCGTCTGACTCCAGATCAGAAGGTTGCGTGTTCAAATCACGTCGGGGTCAATTACCATTTTGAAGATGAAATTTACCAAATGAAACACCATAAAAGAAACAAATTGCCAAGTCTGTCATCCACCTTCTGTAATGTGATATTTGCTCACAGGGATAACTATATCACCTGCACAGTTTCATAATAAATGCCCATTCTGCTCATTTCTCATAATACTTATACAAAAAATACCCAGTTAATTTGACATCACCATATCTTGACATTGAAGCATACTCTGTACTCTTGGTTTCTTTATGATTAAGTTTTGTTTCATATTGCATCATTTCAATTCCGGTAACTTACATCTTCAAAATTTTACATAAGTGCTAACACCAACAATTACTTTATTTTGTAAGACATTTAGAAGTAATTTGATTTTTTTGATCAATTTTTCCTTTCAGCTTACTTATTTTGCTAAGAATAATGACTTTACATTTAAGGAAAGACAAACAGTCATATTCTTTGGTTATGGAAGCAAAGATGTGGGCTTGTTTGCTTATCAATAACCAAATTCTTGATTCAGTTTTTACAGAAAGTATATTTATCGTCTAAAGCACCGCAATCAGTAAACAAAACATTGCTCATAAATGACCTTGTGGCGCAACGGTAGCGCGTCTGACTCCAGATCAGAAGGTTGCGTGTTTAAATCACGTCGGGATCAATTACCATTTTGAAGATGAAATTTACCAAATGAAACACCATAAAAGAAACAAATTACCAAGTCTGTCATCCACCTTCTGTAATGTGATATTTGCTCACAGGGATAACTATATCACCTGCACAGTTTCATAATAAATGCTCATTTCTCATAATACTTATACAAAAAATACCCAGTTAATTTGACATCACCATATCTTGACATTGAAGTATACTCTGTACTCTTGGTTTCTTTATGATTAAGTTTTGTTTCATATTGCATCATTTCAATTCCGGTAACTTACATCTTCAAAATTTTACATAAGTGCTAACACCAACAATTACTTTATTTTGTAAGACATTTAGAAGTAATTTGATTTTTTTGATCAATTTTTCCTTTCAGCTTACTTATTTTGCTAAGAATAATGACTTTACATTTAAGGAAAGACAAACAGTCATATTCTTTGGTTATGGAAGCAAAGATGTGGGCTTGTTTGCTTATCAATAACCAAATTCTTGATTCAGTTTTTACAGAAAGTATATTTATCGTCTAAAGCACCGCAATCAGTAAACAAAACATTGCTCATAAATGACCTTGTGGCGCAACGGTAGCGCATCTGACTCCAGATCAGAAGGTTGCGTGTTCAAATCACGTCGGGATCAATTACCATTTTGAAGATGAAATTTACCAAATGAAACACCATAAAAGAAACAAATTACCAAGTCTGTCATCCACCTTCTGTAATGTGATATTTGCTCACAGGGATAACTATATCACCTGCACAGTTTCATAATAAATGCCCATTCTGCTCATTTCTCATATTACTTATACAAAAAATACCCAGTTAATTGGACATCACCATATCTTGACATTGAAGCATACTCTGTACTCTTGGTTTCTTTATGATTAGGTTTTGTTTCATATTGCATCATTTCAATTCCGGTCACTTACAACTTCAAAATTTTACATAAGTGCTAACACCAACAATTACTTTATTTTGTAAGACATTTAGAAGTAATTTGAATTTTTTGATCAATTTTTCCTTTCAGCTTACTTATTTTGCTAAGAATAATGACTACATTTAAGGAAAAGACAAACAGTCATATTCTTTGGTTATGGAAGCAAAGATGTGGGCTTGTTTGCTTATCAATAACCAAATTCTTGATTCAGTTTTTACAGAAAGTATATTTATCGTCTAAAGCACCGCAATCAGTCAACAAACCATTGCTCATAAATGACCTCGTGGTGCAACGGTAGCGCGTCTGACTCCAGATCAGAAGGTTGCGTGTTCAAATCACGTCGGGGTCAATTACCATTTTGAAGATGAAATTTACCAAATGAAACACCATAAAAGAAACAAATTGCCAAGTCTGTCATCCACCTTCTGTAATGTGATATTTGCTCACAGGGATAACTATATCACCTGCACAGTTTCATAATAAATGCCCATTCTGCTCATTTCTCATAATACTTATACAAAAAATACCCAGTTAATTTGACATCACCATATCTTGACATTGAAGCATACTCTGTACTCTTGGTTTCTTTATGATTAAGTTTTGTTTCATATTGCATCATTTCAATTCCGGTAACTTACATCTTCAAAATTTTACATAAGTGCTAACACCAACAATTACTTTATTTTGTAAGACATTTAGAAGTAATTTGATTTTTTTGATCAATTTTTCCTTTCAGCTTACTTATTTTGCTAAGAATAATGACTTTACATTTAAGGAAAGACAAACAGTCATATTCTTTGGTTATGGAAGCAAAGATGTGGGCTTGTTTGCTTATCAATAACCAAATTCTTGATTCAGTTTTTACAGAAAGTATATTTATCGTCTAAAGCACCGCAATCAGTAAACAAACTATTGCTCAAAAATGACCTCGTGGCGCAACGGTAGCGCGTCTGACTCCAGATCAGAAGGTTGCGTGTTCAAATCACGTCGGGGTCAATTACCATTTTGAAGATGAAATTTACCAAATGAAACACCATAAAAGAAACAAATTGCCAAGTCTGTCATCCACCTTCTGTAATGTGATATTTGCTCACAGGTATAACTATATCACCTGCACAGTTTCATAATAAATGCTAATTTCTCATAATACTTATACAAAAAATACCCAGTTAATTTGACATCACCATATCTTGACATTGAAGTATACTCTGTACTCTTGGTTTCTTTATGATTAAGTTTTGTTTCATATTGCATCATTTCAATTCCGGTAACTTACATCTTCAAAATTTTACATAAGTGCTAACACCAACAATTACTTTATTTTGTAAGACATTTAGAAGTAATTTGATTTTTTTGATCAATTTTTCCTTTCAGCTTACTTATTTTGCTAAGAATAATGACTACATTTAAGGAAAGACAAACAGTCATATTCTTTGGTTATGGAAGCAAAGATGTGGGCTTGTTTGCTTATCAATAACCAAATTCTTGATTCAGTTTTTACAGAAAGTATATTTATCGTCTAAAGCACCGCAATCAGTAAACAAACCATTGCTCAAAAATGACCTTGTGGCGCAACGGTAGCGTCTCTGACTCCAGATCAGAAGGTTGCGTGTTCAAATCACGTCGGGGTCAATTACCATTTTGAAGATGAAATTTACCAAATGAAACACCATAAAAGAAACAAATTGCCAAGTCTGTCATCCACCTTCTGTAATGTGATATTTGCTCACAGAGATAACTATATCACCTGCACAGTTTCATAATAAATGCCCATTCTGCTCATTTCTCATATTACTTATACAAAAAATACCCAGTTAATTGGACATCACCATATCTTGACATTGAAGCATACTCTGTACTCTTGGTTTCTTTATGATTAGGTTTTGTTTCATATTGCATCATTTCAATTCCGGTCACTTACAACTTCAAAATTTTACATAAGTGCTAACACCAACAATTACTTTATTTTGTAAGACATTTAGAAGTAATTTGAATTTTTTGATAAATTTTTCCTTTCAGCTTACTTATTTTGCTAAGAATAATGACTACATTTAAGGAAAAGACAAACAGTCATATTCTTTGGTTATGGAAGCAAAGATGTGGGCTTGTTTGCTTATCAATAACCAAATTCTTTATTCAGTTTTTACAGAAAGTATATTTATCGTCTAAAGCACCGCAATCAGTAAACAAACCATTGCTCATAAATGACCTCGTGGCGCAACGGTAGCGCGTCTGACTCCAGATCAGAAGGTTGCGTGTTCAAATCACGTCGGGGTCAATTACCATTTTGAAGATGAAATTTACCAAATGAAACACCATAAAAGAAACAAATTGCCAAGTCTGTCATCCACCTTCTGTAATGTGATATTTGCTCACAGGGATAACTATATCACCTGCACAGTTTCATAATAAATGCCCATTCTGCTCATTTCTCATAATACTTATACAAAAAATACCCAGTTAATTTGACATCACCATATCTTGACATTGAAGCATACTCTGTACTCTTGGTTTCTTTATGATTAAGTTTTGTTTCATATTGCATCATTTCAATTCCGGTAACTTACATCTTCAAAATTTTACATAAGTGCTAACACCAACAATTACTTTATTTTGTAAGACATTTAGAAGTAATTTGATTTTTTTGATCAATTTTTCCTTTCAGCTTACTTATTTTGCTAAGAATAATGACTTTACATTTAAGGAAAGACAAACAGTCATATTCTTTGGTTATGGAAGCAAAGATGTGGGCTTGTTTGCTTATCAATAACCAAATTCTTGATTCAGTTTTTACAGAAAGTATATTTATCGTCTAAAGCACCGCAATCAGTAAACAAAACATTGCTCATAAATGACCTTGTGGCGCAACGGTAGCGCGTCTGACTCCAGATCAGAAGGTTGCGTGTTTAAATCACGTCGGGATCAATTACCATTTTGAAGATGAAATTTACCAAATGAAACACCATAAAAGAAACAAATTACCAAGTCTGTCATCCACCTTCTGTAATGTGATATTTGCTCACAGGGATAACTATATCACCTGCACAGTTTCATAATAAATGCTCATTTCTCATAATACTTATACAAAAAATACCCAGTTAATTTGACATCACCATATCTTGACATTGAAGTATACTCTGTACTCTTGGTTTCTTTATGATTAAGTTTTGTTTCATATTGCATCATTTCAATTCCGGTAACTTACATCTTCAAAATTTTACATAAGTGCTAACACCAACAATTACTTTATTTTGTAAGACATTTAGAAGTAATTTGATTTTTTTGATCAATTTTTCCTTTCAGCTTACTTATTTTGCTAAGAATAATGACTTTACATTTAAGGAAAGACAAACAGTCATATTCTTTGGTTATGGAAGCAAAGATGTGGGCTTGTTTGCTTATCAATAACCAAATTCTTGATTCAGTTTTTACAGAAAGTATATTTATCGTCTAAAGCACCGCAATCAGTAAACAAAACATTGCTCATAAATGACCTTGTGGCGCAACGGTAGCGCATCTGACTCCAGATCAGAAGGTTGCGTGTTCAAATCACGTCGGGATCAATTACCATTTTGAAGATGAAATTTACCAAATGAAACACCATAAAAGAAACAAATTACCAAGTCTGTCATCCACCTTCTGTAATGTGATATTTGCTCACAGGGATAACTATATCACCTGCACAGTTTCATAATAAATGCCCATTCTGCTCATTTCTCATATTACTTATACAAAAAATACCCAGTTAATTGGACATCACCATATCTTGACATTGAAGCATACTCTGTACTCTTGGTTTCTTTATGATTAGGTTTTGTTTCATATTGCATCATTTCAATTCCGGTCACTTACAACTTCAAAATTTTACATAAGTGCTAACACCAACAATTACTTTATTTTGTAAGACATTTAGAAGTAATTTGAATTTTTTGATCAATTTTTCCTTTCAGCTTACTTATTTTGCTAAGAATAATGACTACATTTAAGGAAAAGACAAACAGTCATATTCTTTGGTTATGGAAGCAAAGATGTGGGCTTGTTTGCTTATCAATAACCAAATTCTTGATTCAGTTTTTACAGAAAGTATATTTATCGTCTAAAGCACCGCAATCAGTCAACAAACCATTGCTCATAAATGACCTCGTGGTGCAACGGTAGCGCGTCTGACTCCAGATCAGAAGGTTGCGTGTTCAAATCACGTCGGGGTCAATTACCATTTTGAAGATGAAATTTACCAAATGAAACACCATAAAAGAAACAAATTGCCAAGTCTGTCATCCACCTTCTGTAATGTGATATTTGCTCACAGGGATAACTATATCACCTGCACAGTTTCATAATAAATGCCCATTCTGCTCATTTCTCATAATACTTATACAAAAAATACCCAGTTAATTTGACATCACCATATCTTGACATTGAAGCATACTCTGTACTCTTGGTTTCTTTATGATTAAGTTTTGTTTCATATTGCATCATTTCAATTCCGGTAACTTACATCTTCAAAATTTTACATAAGTGCTAACACCAACAATTACTTTATTTTGTAAGACATTTAGAAGTAATTTGATTTTTTTGATCAATTTTTCCTTTCAGCTTACTTATTTTGCTAAGAATAATGACTTTACATTTAAGGAAAGACAAACAGTCATATTCTTTGGTTATGGAAGCAAAGATGTGGGCTTGTTTGCTTATCAATAACCAAATTCTTGATTCAGTTTTTACAGAAAGTATATTTATCGTCTAAAGCACCGCAATCAGTAAACAAACTATTGCTCAAAAATGACCTCGTGGCGCAACGGTAGCGCGTCTGACTCCAGATCAGAAGGTTGCGTGTTCAAATCACGTCGGGGTCAATTACCATTTTGAAGATGAAATTTACCAAATGAAACACCATAAAAGAAACAAATTGCCAAGTCTGTCATCCACCTTCTGTAATGTGATATTTGCTCACAGGTATAACTATATCACCTGCACAGTTTCATAATAAATGCTAATTTCTCATAATACTTATACAAAAAATACCCAGTTAATTTGACATCACCATATCTTGACATTGAAGCATACTCTGTACTCTTGGTTTCTTTATGATTAAGTTTTGTTTCATATTGCATCATTTCAATTCCGGTCACTTACAACTTCAAAATTTTACATAAGTGCTAACACGAACAATTACTTTATTTTGTAAGACATTTAGAAGTAATTTGATTTTTTTGATCAATTTTTCCTTTCAGCTTACTTATTTTGCTAAGAATAATGACTACATTTAAGGAAAGACAAACAGTCATATTCTTTGGTTATGGAAGCAAAGATGTGGGCTTGTTTGCTTATCAATAACCAAATTCTTGATTCAGTTTTTACAGAAAGTATATTTATCATCTAAAGCACTGCAATCAGTAAACAAACCATTGCTCATAAATGACCTCGTGGCGCAACGGTAGCGCGTCTGACTCCAGATCAGAAGGTTGCGTGTTCAAATCACGTCGGGGTCAATTACTATTTTGAAGATGAAATTTACCAAATGAAACACCATAAAAGAAACAAATTGCCAAGTCTGTCATCCACCTTCTGTAATGTGATATTTGCTCACAGGGATAACTATATCACCTGCACAGTTTCATAATAAATGCCCATTCTGCTCATTTCTCATAATACTTATACAAAAAATACCCAGTTAATTTGACATCACCATATCTTGACATTGAAGCATACTCTGTACTCTTGGTTTCTTTATGATTAAGTTTTGTTTCATATTGCATCATTTCAATTCCGGTCACTTACATCTACAAAATTTTACATAAGTGCTAACACCAACAATTACTTTATTTTGTAAGACATTTAGAAGTAATTTGATTTTTTTGATCAATTTTTCCTTTCAGCTTACTTATTTTGCTAAGAATAATGACTTTACATTTAAGGAAAGACAAACAGTCATATTCTTTGGTTATGGAAGCAAAGATGTGGGCTTGTTTGCTTATCAATAACCAAATTCTTTATTCAGTTTTTACAGAAAGTATATTTATCGTCTAAAGCACCGCAATCAGTAAACAAGCCATTGCTCATAAATGACCTCGTGGTGCAACGGTAGCGCGTCTGACTCCAGATCAGAAGGTTGCGTGTTCAAATCACGTCGGGGTCAATTACCATTTTGAAGATGAAATTTACCAAATGAAACACCATAAAAGAAACAAATTGCCAAGTCTGTCATCCACCTTCTGTAATGTGATATTTGCTCACAGGGATAACTATATCACCTGCACAGTTTCATAATAAATGCCCATTCTGCTCATTTCTCATAATACTTATACAAAAAATACCCAGTTAATTTGACATCACCATATCTTGACATTGAAGCATACTCTGTACTCTTGGTTTCTTTATGATTAAGTTTTGTTTCATATTGCATCATTTCAATTCCGGTAACTTACATCTTCAAAATTTTACATAAGTGCTAACACCAACAATTACTTTATTTTGTAAGACATTTAGAAGTAATTTGATTTTTTTGATCAATTTTTCCTTTCAGCTTACTTATTTTGCTAAGAATAATGACTACATTTAAGGAAAGACAAACAGTCATATTCTTTGGTTATGGAAGCAAAGATGTGGGCTTGTTTGCTTATCAATAACCAAATTCTTGATTCAGTTTTTACAGAAAGTATATTTATCGTCTAAAGCACCGCAATCAGTAAACAAACCATTGCTCAAAAATGACCTCGTGGCGCAACGGTAGCGTGTCTGACTCCAGATCAGAAGGTTGCGTGTTCAAATCACGTCGGGGTCAATTACCATTTTGAAGATGAAATTTACCAAATGAAACACCATAAAAGAAACAAATTGCCAAGTCTGTCATCCACCTTCTGTAATGTGATATTTGCTCACAGGGATAACTATATCACCTGCACAGTTTCATAATAAATGCCCATTCTGCTCATTTCTCATATTACTTATACAAAAAATACCCAGTTAATTGGACATCACCATATCTTGACATTGAAGCATACTCTGTACTCTTGGTTTCTTTATGATTAGGTTTTGTTTCATATTGCATCATTTCAATTCCGGTCACTTACAACTTCAAAATTTTACATAAGTGCTAACACCAACAATTACTTTATTTTGTAAGACATTTAGAAGTAATTTGAAATTTTTGATAAATTTTTCCTTTCAGCTTACTTATTTTGCTAAGAATAATGACTACATTTAAGGAAAAGACAAACAGTCATATTCTTTGGTTATGGAAGCAAAGATGTGGGCTTGTTTGCTTATCAATAACCAAATTCTTGATTCAGTTTTTACAGAAAGTATATTTATCGTCTAAAGCACCGCAATCAGTAAACAAACCATTGCTCATAAATGACCTCGTGGCGCAACGGTAGCGCGTCTGACTCCAGATCAGAAGGTTGCGTGTTCAAATCACGTCGGGGTCAATTACCATTTTGAAGATGAAATTTACCAAATGAAACACCATAAAAGAAACAAATTGCCAAGTCTGTCATCCACCTTCTGTAATGTGATATTTGCTCACAGGGATAACTATATCACCTGCACAGTTTCATAATAAATGCCCATTCTGCTCATTTCTCATAATACTTATACAAAAAATACCCAGTTAATTTGACATCACCGTATCTTGACATTGAAGCATACTCTGTACTCTTGGTTTCTTTATGATTAAGTTTTGTTTCATATTGCATCATTTCAATTCCGGTAACTTACATCTTCAAAATTTTACATAAGTGCTAACACCAACAATTACTTTATTTTGTAAGACATTTAGAAGTAATTTGATTTTTTTGATCAATTTTTCCTTTCAGCTTACTTATTTTGCTAAGAATAATGACTTTACATTTAAGGAAAGACAAACAGTCATATTCTTTGGTTATGGAAGCAAAGATGTGGGCTTGTTTGCTTATCAATAACCAAATTCTTGATTCAGTTTTTACAGAAAGTATATTTATCGTCTAAAGCACCGCAATCAGTAAACAAAACATTGCTCATAAATGACCTTGTGGCGCAACGGTAGCGCGTCTAACTCCAGATCAGAAGGTTGCGTGTTTAAATCACGTCGGGATCAATTACCATTTTGAAGATGAAATTTACCAAATGAAACACCATAAAAGAAACAAATTACCAAGTCTGTCATCCACCTTCTGTAATGTGATATTTGCTCACAGGGATAACTATATCACCTGCACAGTTTCATAATAAATGTCCATTCTGCTCATTTCTCATAATACTTATGCAAAAATAACCCAGTTTATTGGAAATTATCATATCTTGACATTGAAGCATACTCTGTACTCTTGGTTTCTTTATGACTAAGTTTTGTTTCATATTGCATCATTTCAATTCCGGTCACTTACAACTTCAAAATTTTACATAAGTGCTAACACCAACAATTACTTTATTTTGTAAGACATTTAGAAGTAATTTGATTTTTTTGATAAATTTTTCCTTTCAGCTTACTTATTTTGCTAAGAATAATGACTACATTTAAGGAAAAGACAAACAGTCATATTTTTTGGTTATGGAAGCAAAGATGTGGGCTTGTTTGCTTATCAATAACCAAATTCTTGATTCAGTTTTTACAGAAAGTATATTTATCGTCTAAAGCACCGCAATCAGTAAACAAACCATTGCTCATAAATGACCTCGTGGCACAACGGTAGCGCGTCTGACTCCAGATCAGAAGGTTGCGTGTTCAAATCACGTCGGGGTCAATTACCATTTTGAAGATGAAATTTACCAAATGAAACACTATAAAAGAAACAAATTGCCAAGTCTGTCATCCACCTTCTGTAATGTGATATTTGCTCACAGGGATAACTATATCACCTGCACAGTTTCATAATAAATGCCCATTCTGCTCATTTCTCATAATACTTATACAAAAAATACCCAGTTAATTTGACATCACCATATCTTGACATTGAAGTATACTCTGTACTCTTGGTTTCTTTATGATTAAGTTTTGTTTCATATTGCATCATTTCAATTCCGGTAACTTACATCTTCAAAATTTTACATAAGTGCTAACACCAACAATTACTTTATTTTGTAAGACATTTAGAAGTAATTTGATTTTTTTGATCAATTTTTCCTTTCAGCTTACTTATTTTGCTAAGAATAATGACTACATTTAAGGAAAGACAAACAGTCATATTCTTTGGTTATGGAAGCAAAGATGTGGGCTTGTTTGCTTATCAATAACCAAATTCTTGATTCAGTTTTTACAGAAAGTATATTTATCGTCTAAAGCACCGCAATCAGTAAACAAACCATTGCTCAAAAATGACCTTGTGGCGCAACGGTAGCGTCTCTGACTCCAGATCAGAAGGTTGCGTGTTCAAATCACGTCGGGGTCAATTACCATTTTGAAGATGAAATTTACCAAATGAAACACCATAAAAGAAACAAATTGCCAAGTCTGTCATCCACCTTCTGTAATGTGATATTTGCTCACAGGGATAACTATATCACCTGCACAGTTTCATAATAAATGCCCATTCTGCTCATTTCTCATATTACTTATACAAAAAATACCCAGTTAATTGGACATCACCATATCTTGACATTGAAGCATACTCTGTACTCTTGGTTTCTTTATGATTAGGTTTTGTTTCATATTGCATCATTTCAATTCCGGTCACTTACAACTTCAAAATTTTACATAAGTGCTAACACCAACAATTACTTTATTTTGTAAGACATTTAGAAGTAATTTGAATTTTTTGATAAATTTTTCCTTTCAGCTTACTTATTTTGCTAAGAATAATGACTACATTTAAGGAAAAGACAAACAGTCATATTCTTTGGTTATGGAAGCAAAGATGTGGGCTTGTTTGCTTATCAATAACCAAATTCTTGATTCAGTTTTTACAGAAAGTATATTTATCGTCTAAAGCACCGCAATCAGTAAACAAACCATTGCTCATAAATGACCTCGTGGCGCAACGGTAGCGCGTCTGACTCCAGATCAGAAGGTTGCGTGTTCAAATCACGTCGGGGTCAATTACCATTTTGAAGATGAAATTTACCAAATGAAACACCATAAAAGAAACAAATTGCCAAGTCTGTCATCCACCTTCTGTAATGTGATATTTGCTCACAGGGATAACTATATCACCTGCACAGTTTCATAATAAATGCCCATTCTGCTCATTTCTCATAATACTTATACAAAAAATACCCAGTTAATTTGACATCACCATATCTTGACATTGAAGCATACTCTGTACTCTTGGTTTCTTTATGATTAAGTTTTGTTTCATATTGCATCATTTCAATTCCGGTAACTTACATCTTCAAAATTTTACATAAGTGCTAACACCAACAATTACTTTATTTTGTAAGACATTTAGAAGTAATTTGATTTTTTTGATCAATTTTTCCTTTCAGCTTACTTATTTTGCTAAGAATAATTACTTTACATTTAAGGAAAGACAAACAGTCATATTCTTTGGTTATGGAAGCAAAGATGTGGGCTTGTTTGCTTATCAATAACCAAATTCTTGATTCAGTTTTTACAGAAAGTATATTTATCGTCTAAAGCACCGCAATCAGTAAACAAAACATTGCTCATAAATGACCTTGTGGTGCAACGGTAGCGCGTCTGACTCCAGATCAGAAGGTTGCGTGTTTAAATCACGTCGGGATCAATTACCATTTTGAAGATGAAATTTACCAAATGAAACACCATAAAAGAAACAAATTACCAAGTCTGTCATCCACCTTCTGTAATGTGATATTTGCTCACAGGGATAACTATATCACCTGCACAGTTTCATAATAAATGCTCATTTCTCATAATACTTATACAAAAAATACCCAGTTAATTTGACATCACCATATCTTGACATTGAAGTATACTCTGTACTCTTGGTTTCTTTATGATTAAGTTTTGTTTCATATTGCATCATTTCAATTCCGGTAACTTACATCTTCAAAATTTTACATAAGTGCTAACACCAACAATTACTTTATTTTGTAAGACATTTAGAAGTAATTTGATTTTTTTGATCAATTTTTCCTTTCAGCTTACTTATTTTGCTAAGAATAATGACTTTACATTTAAGGAAAGACAAACAGTCATATTCTTTGGTTATGGAAGCAAAGATGTGGGCTTGTTTGCTTATCAATAACCAAATTCTTGATTCAGTTTTTACAGAAAGTATATTTATCGTCTAAAGCACCGCAATCAGTAAACAAAACATTGCTCATAAATGACCTTGTGGCGCAACGGTAGCGCATCTGACTCCAGATCAGAAGGTTGCGTGTTCAAATCACGTCGGGATCAATTACCATTTTGAAGATGAAATTTACCAAATGAAACACCATAAAAGAAACAAATTACCAAGTCTGTCATCCACCTTCTGTAATGTGATATTTGCTCACAGGGATAACTATATCACCTGCACAGTTTCATAATAAATGCCCATTCTGCTCATTTCTCATATTACTTATACAAAAAATACCCAGTTAATTGGACATCACCATATCTTGACATTGAAGCATACTCTGTACTCTTGGTTTCTTTATGATTAGGTTTTGTTTCATATTGCATCATTTCAATTCCGGTCACTTACAACTTCAAAATTTTACATAAGTGCTAACACCAACAATTACTTTATTTTGTAAGACATTTAGAAGTAATTTGAATTTTTTGATCAATTTTTCCTTTCAGCTTACTTATTTTGCTAAGAATAATGACTACATTTAAGGAAAAGACAAACAGTCATATTCTTTGGTTATGGAAGCAAAGATGTGGGCTTGTTTGCTTATCAATAACCAAATTCTTGATTCAGTTTTTACAGAAAGTATATTTATCGTCTAAAGCACCGCAATCAGTCAACAAACCATTGCTCATAAATGACCTCGTGGTGCAACGGTAGCGCGTCTGACTCCAGATCAGAAGGTTGCGTGTTCAAATCACGTCGGGGTCAATTACCATTTTGAAGATGAAATTTACCAAATGAAACACCATAAAAGAAACAAATTGCCAAGTCTGTCATCCACCTTCTGTAATGTGATATTTGCTCACAGGGATAACTATATCACCTGCACAGTTTCATAATAAATGCCCATTCTGCTCATTTCTCATAATACTTATACAAAAAATACCCAGTTAATTTGACATCACCATATCTTGACATTGAAGCATACTCTGTACTCTTGGTTTCTTTATGATTAAGTTTTGTTTCATATTGCATCATTTCAATTCCGGTAACTTACATCTTCAAAATTTTACATAAGTGCTAACACCAACAATTACTTTATTTTGTAAGACATTTAGAAGTAATTTGATTTTTTTGATCAATTTTTCCTTTCAGCTTACTTATTTTGCTAAGAATAATGACTTTACATTTAAGGAAAGACAAACAGTCATATTCTTTGGTTATGGAAGCAAAGATGTGGGCTTGTTTGCTTATCAATAACCAAATTCTTGATTCAGTTTTTACAGAAAGTATATTTATCGTCTAAAGCACCGCAATCAGTAAACAAACTATTGCTCAAAAATGACCTCGTGGCGCAACGGTAGCGCGTCTGACTCCAGATCAGAAGGTTGCGTGTTCAAATCACGTCGGGGTCAATTACCATTTTGAAGATGAAATTTACCAAATGAAACACCATAAAAGAAACAAATTGCCAAGTCTGTCATCCACCTTCTGTAATGTGATATTTGCTCACAGGTATAACTATATCACCTGCACAGTTTCATAATAAATGCTAATTTCTCATAATACTTATACAAAAAATACCCAGTTAATTTGACATCACCATATCTTGACATTGAAGCATACTCTGTACTCTTGGTTTCTTTATGATTAAGTTTTGTTTCATATTGCATCATTTCAATTCCGGTCACTTACAACTTCAAAATTTTACATAAGTGCTAACACGAACAATTACTTTATTTTGTAAGACATTTAGAAGTAATTTGATTTTTTTGATCAATTTTTCCTTTCAGCTTACTTATTTTGCTAAGAATAATGACTACATTTAAGGAAAGACAAACAGTCATATTCTTTGGTTATGGAAGCAAAGATGTGGGCTTGTTTGCTTATCAATAACCAAATTCTTGATTCAGTTTTTACAGAAAGTATATTTATCATCTAAAGCACTGCAATCAGTAAACAAACCATTGCTCATAAATGACCTCGTGGCGCAACGGTAGCGCGTCTGACTCCAGATCAGAAGGTTGCGTGTTCAAATCACGTCGGGGTCAATTACTATTTTGAAGATGAAATTTACCAAATGAAACACCATAAAAGAAACAAATTGCCAAGTCTGTCATCCACCTTCTGTAATGTGATATTTGCTCACAGGGATAACTATATCACCTGCACAGTTTCATAATAAATGCCCATTCTGCTCATTTCTCATAATACTTATACAAAAAATACCCAGTTAATTTGACATCACCATATCTTGACATTGAAGCATACTCTGTACTCTTGGTTTCTTTATGATTAAGTTTTGTTTCATATTGCATCATTTCAATTCCGGTCACTTACAACTTCAAAATTTTACATAAGTGCTAACACCAACAATTACTTAATTTTGTAAGACATTTAGAAGTAATTTGATTTTTTTGATCAATTTTTCCTTTCAGCTTACTTATTTTGCTAAGAATAATGACTTTACATTTAAGGAAAGACAAACAGTCATATTCTTTGGTTATGGAAGCAAAGATGTGGGCTTGTTTGCTTATCAATAACCAAATTCTTGATTCAGTTTTTACAGAAAGTATATTTATCGTCTAAAGCACCGCAATCAGTAAACAAACCATTGCTCATAAATGACCTCGTGGCGCAACGGTAGCGCGTCTGACTCCAGATCAGAAGGTTGCGTGTTCAAATCACGTCGGGGTCAATTACCATTTTGAAGATGAAATTTACCAAATGAAACACCATAAAAGAAACAAATTGCCAAGTCTGTCATCCACCTTCTGTAATGTGATATTTGCTCACAGGGATAACTATATCACCTGCACAGTTTCATAATAAATGCCCATTCTGCTCATTTCTCATAATACTTATACAAAAAATACCCAGTTAATTTGACATCACCATATCTTGACATTGAAGCATACTCTGTACTCTTGGTTTCTTTATGATTAAGTTTTGTTTCATATTGCATCATTTCAATTCCGGTCACTTACAACTTCAAAATTTTACATAAGTGCTAACACCAACAATTACTTTATTTTGTAAGACATTTAGAAGTAATTTGATTTTTTTGATCAATTTTTCCTTTCAGCTTACTTATTTTGCTAAGAATAATGACTTTACATTTAAGGAAAGACAAACAGTCATATTCTTTGGTTATGGAAGCAAAGATGTGGGCTTGTTTGCTTATCAATAACCAAATTCTTGATTCAGTTTTTACAGAAAGTATATTTATCGTCTAAAGCACCGCAATCAGTAAACAAACCATTGCTCATAAATGACCTCGTGGCGCAACGGTAGCGCGTCTGACTCCAGATCAGAAGGTTGCGTGTTCAAATCACGTCGGGGTCAATTACCATTTTGAAGATGAAATTTACCAAATGAAACACCATAAAAGAAACAAATTGCCAAGTCTGTCATCCACCTTCTGTAATGTGATATTTGCTCACAGGGATAACTATATCACCTGCACAGTTTCATAATAAATGCCCATTCTGCTCATTTCTCATAATACTTATACAAAAAATACCCAGTTAATTGGACATCACCATATCTTGACATTGAAGCATACTCTGTACTCTTGGTTTCTTTATGATTAAGTTTTGTTTCATATTGCATCATTTCAATTCCGGTAACTTACATCTTCAAAATTTTACATAAGTGCTAACACCAACAATTACTTTATTTTGTAAGACATTTAGAAGTAATTTGATTTTTTTGATCAATTTTTCCTTTCAGCTTACTTATTTTGCTAAGAATAATAACTTTACATTTAAGGAAAGACAAACAGTCATATTCTTTGGTTATGGAAGCAAAGATGTTGGCTTGTTTGTTTATCAATAATCAAATTCTTGATTCAGTTTTTACAGAAAGTATATTTATCGTCTAAAGCACCGCAATCAGTAAACAAACCATTGCTCATAAATGACCTCATGGCGCAACGGTAGCGCGTCTGACTCCAGATCAGAAGGTTGCGTGTTCAAATCACGTCGGGGTCAATTACCATTTTGAAGATGAAATTTACCAAATGAAACACCATAAAAGAAACAAATTGCCAAGTCTGTCATCCACCTTCTGTAATGTGATATTTGCTCACAGGGATAACTATATCACCTGCACAGTTTCATAATAAATGCCCATTCTGCTCATTTCTCATACTACTTATACAAAAAATACCCAGTTAATTTAACATCACCATATCTTGACATTGAAGCATACTCTGTACTCTTGGTTTCTTTATGATTAAGTTTTGTTTCCTTTTGCATCATTTCAATTCCGGTAACTTACATCTTCAAAATTTTACATAAGTGTTAACACCAACAATTACTTTATTTTGTAAGACATTTAGAAGTAATTTGATTTTTTTGATCAATTTTTCCTTTCAGCTTACTTATTTTGCTAAGAATGATGACTTTACATTTAAGGAAAGACAAACAGTCATATTCTTTGGTTATGGAAGCAAAGATGTGGGCTTGTTTGCTTATCAATAACCAAATTCTTGATTCAGTTTTTACAGAAAGTATATTTATCGTCTAAAGCACCGCAATCAGTAAACAAACCATTGCTCATAAATGACCTCGTGGCGCAACGGTAGCGCGTTTGACTCCAGATCAGAAGGTTGCGTGTTCAAATCACGTCGGGGTCAATTACCATTTTGAAGATGAAATTTACCAAATGAAACACCATAAAAGAAACAAATTGCCAAGTCTGTCATCCACCTTCTGTAATGTGATATTTGCTCACAGGGATAACTATATAACCTGCACAGTTTCATAATAAATGCCCATTCTGCTCATTTCTCATACTACTTATACAAAAAATACCCAGTTAATTTAACATCACCATATCTTGACATTGAAGCATACTCTGTACTCTTGGTTTCTTTATGATTAAGTTTTGTTTCATTTTGCATCATTTCAATTCCGGTAACTTACATCTTCAAAATTTTACATAAGTGTTAACACCAACAATTACTTTATTTTGTAAGACATTTAGAAGTAATTTGATTTTTTTGATCAATTTTTCCTTTCAGCTTACTTATTTTGCTAAGAATAATGACTTTACATTTAAGGAAAGACAAACAGTCATATTCTTTGGTTATGGAAGCAAAGATGTGGGCTTGTTTGCTTATCAATAACCAAATTCTTGATTCAGTTTTTACAGAAAGTATATTTATCGTCTAAAGCACCGCAATCAGTAAACAAACCATTGCTCATAAATGACCTCGTGGCGCAACGGTAGCGCGTTTGACTCCAGATCAGAAGGTTGCGTGTTCAAATCACGTCGGGGTCAATTACCATTTTGAAGATGAAATTTACCAAATGAAACACCATAAAAGAAACAAATTGCCAAGTCTGTCATCCACTTTCTGTAATGTGATATTTGCTCACAGGGATAACTATATCACCTGCACAGTTTCATAATAAATGTTCATTTCTCATACTACTTATACAAAAAATACCCAGTTAATTTGACATCACCATATCTTGACATTGAAGCATACTCTGTACTCTTGGTTTCTTTATGATTAAGTTTTGTTTCATATTGCATCATTTCAATTCCGGTAACTTACATCTTCAAAATTTTACATAAGTGTTAACACCAACAATTACTTTATTTTGTAAGACATTTAGAAGTAATTTGATTTTTTTGATCAATTTTTCCTTTCAGCTTACTTATTTTGCTAAGAATAATGACTTTACATTTAAGGAAAGACAAACAGTCATATTCTTTGGTTATGGAAGCAAAGATGTGGGCTTGTTTGCTTATCAATAACCAAATTCTTGATTCAGTTTTTACAGAAAGTATATTTATCGTCTAAAGCACCGCAATCAGTAAACAAACTATTGATCATAAATGACCTCGTGGCGCAACGGTAGCGCGTCTGACTCCAGATCAGAAGGTTGCGTGTTCAAATCACGTCGGGGTCAATTACCATTTTGAAGATGAAATTTACCAAATGAAACACCATAAAAGAAACAAATTGCCAAGTCTGTCATCCACCTTCTGTAATGTGATATTTGCTCACAGGTATAACTATATCACCTGCACAGTTTCATAATAAATGCCCATTCTGCTCATTTCTCATAATACTTATACAAAAAATACCCAGTTAATTGGACATCACCATATCTTGACATTGAAGCATATTCTGTACTCTTGGTTTCTTTATGATTAAGTTTTGTTTCATATTGCATCATTTCAATTCCGGTCACTTACAACTTCAAAATTTTACATAAGTGCTAACACCAACAATTACTTTATTTTGTAAGACATTTAGAAGTAATTTGATTTTTTTGATCAATTTTTCCTTTCAGCTTACTTATTTTGCTAAGAATAATGACTTTACATTTAAGGAAAGACAAACAGTCATATTCTTTGGTTATGGAAGCAAAGATGTGGGCTTGTTTGCTTATCAATAACCAAATTCTTGATTCAGTTTTTACAGAAAGTATATTTATCGTCTAAAGCACCGCAATCAGTAAACAAACCATTGCTCATAAATGACCTCGTGGCGCAACGGTAGCGCGTCTGACTCCAGATCAGAAGGTTGCGTGTTCAAATCACGTCGGGGTCAATTACCATTTTGAAGATGAAATTTACCAAATGAAACACCATAAAAGAAACAAATTGCCAAGTCTGTCATCCACCTTCTGTAATGTGATATTTGCTCACAGGGATAACTATATCACCTGCACAGTTTCATAATAAATGCCCATTCTGCTCATTTCTCATAATACTTATACAAAAAATACCCAGTTAATTTGACATCACCATATCTTTACATTGAAGCATACTCTGTACTCTTGGTTTCTTTATGATTAAGTTTTGTTTCATATTGCATCATTTCAATTCCGGTAACTTACATCTTCAAAATTTTACATAAGTGCTAACACCAACAATTACTTTATTTTGTAAGACATTTAGAAGTAATTTGATTTTTTTGATCAATTTTTCCTTTCAGCTTACTTATTTTGCTAAGAATAATGACTTTACATTTAAGGAAAGACAAACAGTCATATTCTTTGGATATGGAAGCAAAGATGTGGGCTTGTTTGCTTATCAATAACCAAATTCTTGATTCAGTTTTTACAGAAAGTATATTTATCGTCTAAAGCACCGCAATCAGTAAACAAACTATTGCTCATAAATGACCTCGTGGCGCAACGGTAGCTCGTCTAATTCCAGATCAGAAGGTTGCGTGTTCAAATCACGTCGGGGTCAATTACCATTTCGAAGATGAAATTTACCAAATGAAACACCATAAAAGAAACAAATTGCCAAGTCTGTCATCCACCTTCTGTAATGTGATATTTGCTCACAGGTATAACTATATCACCTGCACAGTTTCATAATAAATGCCCATTCTGCTCATTTCTCATAATACTTATACAAAAAATACCCAGTTAATTGGACATCACCATATCTTGACATTGAAGCATACTCTGTACTCTTGGTTTCTTTATGATTAAGTTTTGTTTCATATTGCATCATTTCAATTCCGGTCACTTACAACTTCAAAATTTTACATAAGTGCTAACATCAACAATTACTTTATTTTGTAAGACATTTAGAAGTAATTTGATTTTTTTGATCAATTTTTCCTTTCAGCTTACTTATTTTGCTAAGAATAATGACTTTACATTTAAGGAAAGACAAACAGTCATATTCTTTGGTTATGGAAGCAAAGATGTGGGCTTGTTTGCTTATCAATAACCAAATTCTTGATTCAGTTTTTACAGAAAGTATATTTATCGTCTAAAGCACCGCAATCAGTAAACAAACCATTGCTCATAAATGACCTCGTGGCGCAACGGTAGCGCGTCTGACTCCAGATCAGAAGGTTGCGTGTTCAAATCACGTCGGGGTCAATTACCATTTTGAAGATGAAATTTACCAAATGAAACACCATAAAAGAAACAAATTGCCAAGTCTGTCATCCACCTTCTGTAATGTGATATTTGCTCACAGGGATAACTATATCACCTGCACAGTTTCATAATAAATGCCCATTCTGCTCATTTCTCATAATACTTATACAAAAAATACCCAGTTAATTGGACATCACCATATCTTGACATTGAAGCATACTCTGTACTCTTGGTTTCTTTATGATTAAGTTTTGTTTCATATTGCATCATTTCAATTCCGGTAACTTACATCTTCAAAATTTTACATAAGTGCTAACACCAACAATTACTTTATTTTGTAAGACATTTAGAAGTAATTTGATTTTTTTGATCAATTTTTCCTTTCAGCTTACTTATTTTGCTAAGAATAATAACTTTACATTTAAGGAAAGACAAACAGTCATATTCTTTGGTTATGGAAGCAAAGATGTTGGCTTGTTTGTTTATCAATAATCAAATTCTTGATTCAGTTTTTACAGAAAGTATATTTATCGTCTAAAGCACCGCAATCAGTAAACAAACCATTGCTCATAAATGACCTCATGGCGCAACGGTAGCGCGTCTGACTCCAGATCAGAAGGTTGCGTGTTCAAATCACGTCGGGGTCAATTACCATTTTGAAGATGAAATTTACCAAATGAAACACCATAAAAGAAACAAATTGCCAAGTCTGTCATCCACCTTCTGTAATGTGATATTTGCTCACAGGGATAACTATATAACCTGCACAGTTTCATAATAAATGCCCATTCTGCTCATTTCTCATACTACTTATACAAAAAATACCCAGTTAATTTAACATCACCATATCTTGACATTGAAGCATACTCTGTACTCTTGGTTTCTTTATGATTAAGTTTTGTTTCATTTTGCATCATTTCAATTCCGGTAACTTACATCTTCAAAATTTTACATAAGTGTTAACACCAACAATTACTTTATTTTGTAAGACATTTAGAAGTAATTTGATTTTTTTGATCAATTTTTCCTTTCAGCTTACTTATTTTGCTAAGAATAATGACTTTACATTTAAGGAAAGACAAACAGTCATATTCTTTGGTTATGGAAGCAAAGATGTGGGCTTGTTTGCTTATCAATAACCAAATTCTTGATTCAGTTTTTACAGAAAGTATATTTATCGTCTAAAGCACCGCAATCAGTAAACAAACCATTGCTCATAAATGACCTCGTGGCGCAACGGTAGCGCGTTTGACTCCAGATCAGAAGGTTGCGTGTTCAAATCACGTCGGGGTCAATTACCATTTTGAAGATGAAATTTACCAAATGAAACACCATAAAAGAAACAAATTGCCAAGTCTGTCATCCACTTTCTGTAATGTGATATTTGCTCACAGGGATAACTATATCACCTGCACAGTTTCATAATAAATGTTCATTTCTCATACTACTTATACAAAAAATACCCAGTTAATTTGACATCACCATATCTTGACATTGAAGCATACTCTGTACTCTTGGTTTCTTTATGATTAAGTTTTGTTTCATATTGCATCATTTCAATTCCGGTAACTTACATCTTCAAAATTTTACATAAGTGTTAACACCAACAATTACTTTATTTTGTAAGACATTTAGAAGTAATTTGATTTTTTTGATCAATTTTTCCTTTCAGCTTACTTATTTTGCTAAGAATAATGACTTTACATTTAAGGAAAGACAAACAGTCATATTCTTTGGTTATGGAAGCAAAGATGTGGGCTTGTTTGCTTATCAATAACCAAATTCTTGATTCAGTTTTTACAGAAAGTATATTTATCGTCTAAAGCACCGCAATCAGTAAACAAACTATTGATCATAAATGACCTCGTGGCGCAACGGTAGCGCGTCTGACTCCAGATCAGAAGGTTGCGTGTTCAAATCACGTCGGGGTCAATTACCATTTTGAAGATGAAATTTACCAAATGAAACACCATAAAAGAAACAAATTGCCAAGTCTGTCATCCACCTTCTGTAATGTGATATTTGCTCACAGGTATAACTATATCACCTGCACAGTTTCATAATAAATGCCCATTCTGCTCATTTCTCATAATACTTATACAAAAAATACCCAGTTAATTGGACATCACCATATCTTGACATTGAAGCATATTCTGTACTCTTGGTTTCTTTATGATTAAGTTTTGTTTCATATTGCATCATTTCAATTCCGGTCACTTACAACTTCAAAATTTTACATAAGTGCTAACACCAACAATTACTTTATTTTGTAAGACATTTAGAAGTAATTTGATTTTTTTGATCAATTTTTCCTTTCAGCTTACTTATTTTGCTAAGAATAATGACTTTACATTTAAGGAAAGACAAACAGTCATATTCTTTGGTTATGGAAGCAAAGATGTGGGCTTGTTTGCTTATCAATAACCAAATTCTTGATTCAGTTTTTACAGAAAGTATATTTATCGTCTAAAGCACCGCAATCAGTAAACAAACCATTGCTCATAAATGACCTCGTGGCGCAACGGTAGCGCGTCTGACTCCAGATCAGAAGGTTGCGTGTTCAAATCACGTCGGGGTCAATTACCATTTTGAAGATGAAATTTACCAAATGAAACACCATAAAAGAAACAAATTGCCAAGTCTGTCATCCACCTTCTGTAATGTGATATTTGCTCACAGGGATAACTATATCACCTGCACAGTTTCATAATAAATGCCCATTCTGCTCATTTCTCATAATACTTATACAAAAAATACCCAGTTAATTTGACATCACCATATCTTTACATTGAAGCATACTCTGTACTCTTGGTTTCTTTATGATTAAGTTTTGTTTCATATTGCATCATTTCAATTCCGGTAACTTACATCTTCAAAATTTTACATAAGTGCTAACACCAACAATTACTTTATTTTGTAAGACATTTAGAAGTAATTTGATTTTTTTGATCAATTTTTCCTTTCAGCTTACTTATTTTGCTAAGAATAATGACTTTACATTTAAGGAAAGACAAACAGTCATATTCTTTGGATATGGAAGCAAAGATGTGGGCTTGTTTGCTTATCAATAACCAAATTCTTGATTCAGTTTTTACAGAAAGTATATTTATCGTCTAAAGCACCGCAATCAGTAAACAAACTATTGCTCATAAATGACCTCGTGGCGCAACGGTAGCTCGTCTAATTCCAGATCAGAAGGTTGCGTGTTCAAATCACGTCGGGGTCAATTACCATTTCGAAGATGAAATTTACCAAATGAAACACCATAAAAGAAACAAATTGCCAAGTCTGTCATCCACCTTCTGTAATGTGATATTTGCTCACAGGTATAACTATATCACCTGCACAGTTTCATAATAAATGCTCATTTCTCATAATACTTATACAAAAAATACCCAGTTAATTGGACATCACCATATCTTGACATTGAAACATACTCTGTACTCTTGGTTTCTTTATGATTAAGTTTTGTTTCATATTGCATCATTTCAATTCCGGTCACTTACAACTTCAAAATTTTACATAAGTGCTAACACCAACAATTACTTTATTTTGTAAGACATTTAGAAGTAATTTGATTTTTTTGATCAATTTTTCCTTTCAGCTTACTTATTTTGCTAAGAATAATGACTACATTTAAGGAAAGACAAACAGTCATATTCTTTGGTTATGGAAGCAAAGATGTGGGCTTGTTTGCTTATCAATAACCAAATTCTTGATTCAGTTTTTACAGAAAGTATATTTATCGTCTAAAGCACCGCAATCAGTAAACAAACCATTGCTCATAAATGACCTTGTGGCGCAACAGTAGCGCGTCTGACTCCAGATCAAAAGGTTGCGTGTTCAAATCACGTCGGGGTCAATTACCATTTTGAAGATGAAATTTACCAAATGAAACACCATAAAAGAAACAAATTGCCAAGTCTGTCATCCACCTTCTGTAATGTGATATTTGCTCACAGGGATAACTATATCACCTGCACAGTTTCATAATAAATGTTCATTTCTCATACTACTTATACAAAAAATACCCAGTTAATTTGACATCACCATATCTTGACATTGAAGCATACTCTGTACTCTTGGTGTCTTTATGATTAAGTTTTGTTTCATATTGCATCATTTCAATTCCGGTAACTTACATCTTCAAAATTTTACATAAGTGTTAACACCAACAATTACTTTATTTTGTAAGACATTTAGAAGTAATTTGATTTTTTTGATCAATTTTTCCTTTCAGCTTACTTATTTTGCTAAGAATAATGACTTTACATTTAAGGAAAGACAAACAGTCATATTCTTTGGTTATGGAAGCAAAGAAGTGGGCTTGTTTGCTTATCAATAACCAAATTCTTGATTCAGTTTTTACAGAAAGTATATTTATCGTCTAAAGCACCGCAATCAGTAAACAAACCATTGCTCATAAATGACCTCGTGGCGCAACGGTAGCGCGTCTGACTCCAGATCAGAAGGTTGCGTGTTCAAATCACGTCGGGGTCAATTACCATTTTGAAGATGAAATTTACCAAATGAAACACCATAAAAGAAACAAATTGCCAAGTCTGTCATCCACCTTCTGTAATGTGATATTTGCTCACAGGGATAACTATATCACCTGCACAGTTTCATAATAAATGCCCATTCTGCTAATTTCTCATAATACTTATACAAAAAATACCCAGTTAATTTGACATCACCATATCTTTACATTGAAGCATACTCTGTACTCTTGGTTTCTTTATGATTAAGTTTTGTTTCATATTGCATCATTTCAATTCCGGTAACTTACATCTTCAAAATTTTACATAAGTGCTAACACCAACAATTACTTTATTTTGTAAGACATTTAGAAGTAATTTGATTTTTTTGATCAATTTTTCCTTTCAGCTTACTTATTTTGCTAAGAATAATGACTTTACATTTAAGGAAAGACAAACAGTCATATTCTTTGGTTATGGAAGCAAAGATGTGGGCTTGTTTGCTTATCAATAACCAAATTCTTGATTCAGTTTTTACAGAAAGTATATTTATCGTCTAAAGCACCGCAATCAGTAAACAAACTATTGATCATAAATGACCTCGTGGTGCAACGGTAGCGCGTCTGACTCCAGATCAGAAGGTTGCGTGTTCAAATCACGTCGGGGTCAATTACCATTTTGAAGATGAAATTTACCAAATGAAACACCATAAAAGAAACAAATTGCCAAGTCTGTCATCCACCTTCTGTAATGTGATATTTGCTCACAGGTATAACTATATCACCTGCACAGTTTCATAATAAATGCCCATTCTGCTCATTTCTCATAATACTTATACAAAAAATACCCAGTTAATTGGACATCACCATATCTTGACATTGAAGCATACTCTGTACTCTTGGTTTCTTTATGATTAAGTTTTGTTTCATATTGCATCATTTCAATTCCGGTCACTTACAACTTCAAAATTTTACATAAGTGCTAACACCAACAATTACTTTATTTTGTAAGACATTTAGAAGTAATTTGATTTTTTTGATCAATTTTTCCTTTCAGCTTACTTATTTTGCTAAGAATAATGACTTTACATTTAAGGAAAGACAAACAGTCATATTCTTTGGTTATGGAAGCAAAGATGTGGGCTTGTTTGCTTATCAATAACCAAATTCTTGATTCAGTTTTTACAGAAAGTATATTTATCGTCTAAAGCACCGCAATCAGTAAACAAACCATTGCTCATAAATGACCTCGTGGCGCAACGGTAGCGCGTCTGACTCCAGATCAGAAGGTTGCGTGTTCAAATCACGTCGGGGTCAATTACCATTTTGAAGATAAAATTTACCAAATGAAACACCATAAAAGAAACAAATTGCCAAGTCTGTCATCCACCTTCTGTAATGTGATATTTGCTCACAGGGATAACTATATCACCTGCACAGTTTCATAATAAATGCCCATTCTGCTCATTTCTCATAATACTTATACAAAAAATACCCAGTTAATTTGACATCACCATATCTTTACATTGAAGCATACTCTGTACTCTTGGTTTCTTTATGATTAAGTTTTGTTTCATATTGCATCATTTCAATTCCGGTAACTTACATCTTCAAAATTTTACATAAGTGCTAACACCAACAATTACTTTATTTTGTAAGACATTTAGAAGTAATTTGATTTTTTTGATCAATTTTTCCTTTCAGCTTACTTATTTTGCTAAGAATAATGACTACATTTAAGGAAAGACAAACAGTCATATTCTTTGGTTATGGAAGCAAAGATGTGGGCTTGTTTGCTTATCAATAACCAAATTCTTGA